>NC_092334.1:281627500-281978000 GCF_046630445.1 Rutidosis leptorrhynchoides | reverse complement strand
ATGAAGTGCGGTTGGTTCATCATCTCGATTGAGGTGTTTTCAAGAATCATGACAGGTTTGAACGCAGATTGTAATCGTCAAGATACAATAAGGTTTAGGATGAAATCAAGTGGCAAACTTGAAGAAATGTTTAGTTTCATATGTTATAATCAATATTTTAATTCATTTTAATTGTCCAATATCGGTAGTCCACAGTTAGCAGTCCACAGTTGCTAATTCAATAATTCATATATAGTTTATAATATTCGAATTAATTAATACGTATCGTGACCCGTGTACATGTCTCAGACTCGATCAAAACTCAAAGTATATATATTATTGTAGAATCAACCTCAACCCTGTATAGCGAACTCGAGCATTACAGCATATAAAGTGTCTATGGTTATTCCAAATATTATATATATATGCGTCGATATGATATGTCAAAACCTTGTATTCGTGTCCCGATATTTAAAGTGCATAAAATAAATAACAGAATGTAAATGACAATAAATAAAATTGCGAGAATTAAATTGCGATAAAATAAATTGCGATAATTAAATGTACAATAAGGAATTAACAGTTAGCTAGGAACAGTTAGATAGGATTTTGTTAGTGTGGATTCTTAAAAAAATTTCTCATAGTTAATTTGTTTGTTTCTAACAAATTTTATTTTTTCCAATGTTTTCTTCATTATGCCACTTGTCGGATTCTGATAGGTTAAAATCCAAATATGAAATTGAATGAAAATGGTTATTCTGTGGTAAACGGATACGTGCGCCGGTGGATGTAAGTAGAATAGTAATTGACTGTTGAATCAGCTTCGAAAGAATGTACAGTATAACTTATTAATGTGAAATCTAAATATTCCTCGGGTGTTACCTACCCGTAAAAAAATATTTTCACCATTAACAGTTTGTACAAAAGAATTTTCAATTACAATCTTTATGAAGATATATATACATATATATTTTCTTCAGATGCAATTGAAATGTCCCGTTCATATTGATTATAAATGTTCCATATTAATTGATTTCGTCGCGAGATTTTGACCTCTATATGAGACGTTTTTCAAAGACTGCATTCATTTTTAAACCAACTATAACCTTTATTTTATCGATAAAGGTTTAAAAGCATTACGTAGATTATCAAATAATAATAATCTAAAATATACCATTTACACACGACCATTACATAATGGTTTACAATAAGAATATATTCCATCAAAAAAAATAAGTTTCTTGAATGCAGTTTTTACACAATATCATACAAGCATGGACTCCAAATCTTGTCCTTATTTTAGTATGCAACAGCAGAAGCTCTTAATAATCACCTGAGAATAAACATGCTTAAAACGTCAACAAAAATATGGGTGAGTTATAGGTTTAACCTATATATTATCAAATCATAATAATAGACCACAAGATTTCATATTTCAATATACATCCCATACATAGAGATAAAATTCATTCATATGGTGAACACCTGGTAACCGAAATTAACAAGATGCATATAGAATATCCCCATCATTCCGGGACACCCATCGAACATGATAATTTCGAAGTACTAAAGCATTCCAAATTCCATAATGGGGCTTGTTGGGTCCGATAAATCTATCTTTAGGATTCACGTCAATTTGGGGGTCTGTTCCCAAATTCTTAGGCTACCTAGCTAAAAGGGGCATATTCAGCTTCGATCATTCACCCATATAATGTAGTTTCATTTACTTGTGTCTATTTTGTAAAATATTTATGAAATTGCATGTATTCTCATCCCAAAATATTATATTTTAAAAGTGGGACTATAACTCTCTTTCACAGATTTTACTTCGTCGGGAAGTAAGACTGGGCCACTGGTCGATTCACGAACCTATAACAAATATGTACATATATATTAAAGTAGGTTCAAAATATATTTACAACATTTTTTATACGTTTTAATGTTTTAAGTTTATTAAGTCAGCTGTCCTCGTTAGTAACCTACAACTAGTTGTCCACAGTTAGATGTACAGAAATAAATCGATATATATTATCTTGAATCAATCCACGACCCAGTGTATACACGTCTCAGGCTAGATCACAACTCAAAGTATATATATTTTTGGAATCAACTCAACCCTGTATAGCTAACTCCAACATTACTACATATAGAGTGTCTATGGTTGTTCCAAATAATATATATAGATGGGTCGATATGACATGTCAAAACATTTACATACGTGTCTATGGTATCCCAAGATTACATAATATATTAGAATACATGTATAATACAATATAAGTTAGTTAGGATATGATTAATATAGATTTGTTACCAATTTTCACGTAGCTACAACATGTAAAAATATCCAATCTTATTTTACCCATAACTTCTTCGTTTTAAATCCGTTTTGAGTGATTCAAGTTGTTATGGTTTCATATTGAATTTTAGTTTATGAATCTAAACAGAAAATGTATAAGTTTATAGTCAGAGAAATACAGATTACAAGTCATTTTTGTAAAGGTAGTCATTTCAGTCGAAAGAACGACGTCTAGATGACCATTTTGGAAAACATACTTTCACTTTGAGTTTAACCATTATTTTTGGATACAGTTTCATGTTCATAATAAAAATCATTTTCCCAGAAGAACAACTTTTAAATCAAATTTTATCATAGTTTTTAATTAACAAACCCAAAACAGCCCGCGGTGTTACTACGACGGCGTATATCCGGTTTTACGGTGTTTTTCGTGTTTTCAGGTTTTAAATCATTAAGTTAGCATATCATATATATATAGAACATGTGTTGAGTTGATTTTAAAAGTCAAGTTAGAAGGATTAACTTTTGTTTGCGAACAAGTTTAGAATTAACTAAACTATGTTCTAGTGATTTCAAGTTTAAACCTTCGAATAAGGTAGTTTTAGATATATGAATCGAATGATGTTAAGAACATCATTACTACCTCAGGTTTTATGGATAAACCTACTGGAAATAAGAAAAATAGATCTAGCTTCAAAAGATCCTTGGATGGCTTGAAAGTTCTTGAAGCAAAATCATGACACGAAAACAAGTTCAAGTAAGATTTCCACTCGAAATAAGATTGTTAAAGTTATAGAAATTGAATCAAAGTTTGAATATGAGTATTACCTTATATTAGAAAGATATCTTACTGTAAATAAGAAAGATTTCTTGAGGTTAGATGATCACTCAAAGTGGATTTGCAAGATTGGAAGTAAGCTAGCAAACTTGGAAGTGTTGTTGGTGTGTTCTTGAGTAGTTGTTTTGTATCTTGGTTTATGTATGGATTTATGAACTAGATTGAGTTAGATTTTGTTGAATATGATGAAGAACACTTAAAACAAAGGATGAACACTTGAGAGAGAGTAATTTGATTCAAGAAAATTGCAAAGTGAATGTGTTTGTGTACACCTAAGTTCACGTGAATATTGGCTTGTCATATAGGCTCCATTAGTTTGTTATTTTGTGAGATATTTCATACTAGATGTTAAATGATGGTTCCCACATGGTTAGCTGACTCACATGGGCTGCTAAGAGCTGATAATTGGAGTGTACATACCAATAGTAAATACATTTAGAAGCTGTGTATTGCACGAGTACAAATACGAGTGCATACGAGTAGAATTGTTGATGAAAATGAATGAGGATGTAATTGTAAGCATTTTTGTTAAGTAGAAGTACTTTGATAAGTATCTTGAAGTCTTTCAAAAGTGTATGAATACATAGTAAAACACTACATGTATATACATTTTAACTGAGTCGTTAAGTCATCGTTAGTCGTTACATGTAAGTGTTGTTTTGAAACCTTTAGGGATCTTATTAAATGTTGTTAACCCATTGTTTATTATATCTAATGATATGTTAAATTATTACATTATCATGATAATATGATGTATTAATATATCTTAATATGATATATACATTTAAATATCGTTACAACGATAATCGTTACATATATGTCTCGTTTCGAAATCCTTAAGTTATTAGTCTTGTTTTTACATATGTAGATCATTGTTAATATACTTAATGATATGTTTACTTATCATTTATCATGTTTATATATAGTATATCAATATCTTAAAATGATACATATGTAATTAGTAAGATGTTGATATAACGATAATCGTTATATATATCGTTTTCGAGTTTCTTACCTCAATAGTCTCATTTTTATGTATATAACTCATTTTTAAAATACTTAATGAGATACATACTTATCATAATATCATCTTAACTATATATATATATATATATATATATATATATATATATATATATATATATATATATATATATATCCATATATATATCCATATATATATCATCATATAGTTTTTACAAGTTTTAACGTTCGTGAATCGCCGGTCAACTTGGGTGGTCAATTGTCTATATGAAACCTATTTCAATTAATCAAGTCTTAACAAGTTTGATTGCTTAACATGTTGGAAACACTTAATCATGTAAATATCAATTTCATTTTATATATATAAACATGGAAAAGTTTGGGTCACTACAGTAATTGTGGATTTAATGAGTTAACATGATATTAAACTCATTTGCTTTTTGGTTTGAGCTAAAATAAGTAATCTCTAAAACTTTTAGAAACCACATATTCTTTGCAGAATATTTCTTCAATGAAGTTATGGATCAATACTTCATCGTTCATTGCTGTTGGTACTCCTTGGTATCTATGGTGCGTATGATGTTGATGTTCGAGGTAGTGATTGTGATGTTGAGGTGTGGGATGTGGATGTTGATGTTGGTGGTGGTGATGGTACTGTTGATGTTGTTGATGGTGGTATTGGTTATGCTGCTGGTGCTGCTGATGGTGGTACTGTTGCTGCCGGTGTTGCCGTCGATGCTTGTAATCTTTGCACCATATTCTCCAAAGTTGTAACCCGGGCGCGGAGCTCGTTGACTTCTTCTACTACACCGGGGTGATTGTCGGTTCGGACGAGCGGAAAAATAAAATCTAGAATTTGGTTTAGTATATAATCATGACGAGATACTCGGGAAATGAGAGAGAAAATTGTAACATCCCGCCTTTTTTTGTTTACTTTTCCGTTTAATTATTTAAAGTCCGTTATATGACTATAACATCTCCTGTTAATACGCGTTTTAAATTATCTCGTTTAGGTAATTCACGCACCCGAACGAAAGTTGAGGGACTAGACTTGACAAGGGATCAAACCCTTGACTAGGTCAAAGGGTCAAACCCGTTTCATCCATTCACTTTCATCCTCATCTTTTACTACTTCCAAATCCTCTCAACAATCAATCCTTAATTCATCATCTAAATCCGATTTTGGAGGCTAACATCAAAACAAATTACATATTTGGAATCCTCTCTTCATTCTCTACGTTTTGATACTAATTTCATCTCGATTGGGTAACTTTCTAAAAACTCTAAATTTCATAATCTTAGTGTTCTTGACTTAAAAGCGTGTTAATTAGTGTCTACGGCTCATTGTGATGTCGTATATGTAATTTGTATGCTCGATCTTGTGATTTGACATAACTAGCATGAACTTGAAAAAGTGTTTGTTAAATATTTGATTTTGGATGATGAAATGTGTTTAGATGTTAATGTTTATATGTTCAAAGTGTTAGTTACTTCATTAGCTTCGTTTTGGTGTGTTGATTGACATGAAAACCTTACATTAACATGATTATTGTTTTTGAGATTTTGGTTAGGGTTTGATAGGATTAATATGAACTTTTTATGCATCAAATGCTATGAAATGTTGTTGATAAGTGTTTGGTTGCAATGTGTGTTTGATTACCTTCAAAACGGCATATCATATGTGTGAATTGGTTTCCCGAAACTTAAAATGCATTTGATGAACTTGAAACATTGATTCTGAACGTTTAACGATCATTCGACGAGGTTTTTGTTGTCTTAAATGATGAACTTGATTTAGGAAATGTATATAGTTGTGTTCCTTGTCAAAAGAGCTTTCCGATGATATAAGATACATGTCTTGATTGTTTGCGGATCATAAACTAGGATTGATTGAAGTTTGGTTCGTGCACTTGTGTTTTCTGCAAACAGGGTCTGAGTACCAATTGGGACGCCATCCAAAACTTAATTCTGGACCCCGTCCAAAACTTAATTCTGGACGCCGTCCAGATACACTATCAGATTCTGTTTTGCTTGGTCGTCTCACGAAAAATGTTTGCTATGCTACGCAGCTCCGATTGACATGAAACTTGACCAACATGCTCATACATGATTATAAAACTTAGAAAAATTGTCGGGTACCCGACCCGACCCCGTTGACTTTGACTTTGACCAAGTTTGACTTTTAGTCAAACTTAACCAAACGTTTATGCAATCGTTTTAACATGCCTTTATACTTGATTCTTGTATGAAACTTGACAACGTGATTCACATGCTATACTATTCGAGTCGTATTGAGCCATAGGACTAATTGAACATCTTTGACCAATCGTGACTATCGTTATTGATACAACCTATTTGTTTAGGTCAAGACTAGCATTGTTCTTTGCACACGTTACTTGTCGAAGTACTTTATTACTCTTGCACTCAAGGTGAGATCATAGTCCCACTTTTACTCTTTTGCACTTACATTTGGGATGAGAAAACATAAACGTTTCTTTTTACTAAGTGAACACAAGTACAGGAAAACAAACATTCTACATACGAGTTTGAACAAAAATCCTCAATTCGATTATCATTAGTTACATTTGCCGGGTGTAAGCGAGAACTTATGTTATATGCCCATATGGGTTTGACAAACCCTCATTCAAACGGTTCGCTACCGTTTACGAATGAAATGTATTTTCGAGAAACAGTGTATGTTCTAACACTATTGTGATGGGGTTCTATGAAAGGAATGTTAAGCATTGATAATTGGGTGCTCGTGAAACAAACCTTTGGAATGTATTACTATTATATCATTGTTGCAAATCTTGTGGTTCACTTGTACTTACTTACTCAAACCTATGATTTCACCAACGTTTTCGTTGACAGATTTCTATGTTTTTCTCAGGTCCTTGAACATTTGTGTGATACATGCTTCCGCTCATTACTTTTGATACTTGCTTGGATGTCGAGTAAACATGCATACGTGGAGCGTCTTTTGGCTACTTTCATTTGTGTCGCATATATTTAAATTGTACTTTAAACTTTGTTATGTAACTAGTTGTCGAACTACCTTGTAACCTTGAAACATCTTTACTTTTGAAATGAATGCGACATACTTTTGGTCAAACGTTGTTTTAAAGACTTATGACCATGTAACGGGACCTAAGTAGACGGCGCTGTCAAATGACAATTTTGTCGGGTCGCTACAGATGGTATCAGAGCGTTGGTTGTAGGGATTTAGAGTTCATTGGTGTCAACCCCGAGTCATAGGGTACATTAGTGAGTCTAGACTACAACCGGCATATAGACTTGAAGTAGGAATTACTTGACTACTTGTGCATTATACTCGAACGTTTCTACTCACATCTACTTTTATTTCATCTTAATCTCACGTTGTTTAATTTGATTGACGCGCCACCTTGACTTTGTGAAATGATGTCGAATGCACATATGAATTAGGGTAATATAATTTTCGGGATTATATTACGGTGACTCATATGAACGTTCCGATATTATGGCATAAAGAATTTAAGGCGAGTTAAGGAAAATTTTTCTCTCTATCCTTATTCCATATCATGATTAGTATTATTGAAAATACTAATCAACGGTATTCTTGTGTTTTGAAGGAACAATGCCTCCTCGTCGTGTGCCACGCCATGAGACTCCCGAACAAGCTCTACAACGAATGATAGCCACCGCCGTGGAAGCGGCCATGGCCGATCACTCCTCCAACAATAACAACAACCACAACAACAACAATCAAGGGGCCGGTAACTCAAGCGAAGGGTGCTCCTACAAAGCCTTCATGGGGTGCAAACCTCACACTTTTGATGGAACCGGGGGACCGGTTGTACTCACTCGATGGTTCGAACAAACGGAAGCCGTTTTTAGCATAAGCGGTTGTCGAGACCAAGATAAAGTCAAATATTCCACCCACACCTTTGCCGGTATCGCCCTCACGTGGTGGAACACCTATGTACAATCGGTGGGTACCGATGACGCTCACGCCCTCTCTTGGGCCGACTTGAGGGAAAAGATGATTGTCGAATATTTCCCTCGTGAAGAAACCCGAAGGCTCGAACAAGAGCTAAGAACTTTAAAGGTGATCGGAAATGATCTCAAGGCTTATAATCAACGATTTTCCGAACTAGCCTTGATGTGCCCAAATCTTGTGAACCCCGAAGCTTTAAGGGTAGAACTTTACATGGATGGTCTTCCAAAGAGTATCAAACACGGAGTAATGTCATCCAAACCCACTAATCATCAAGAAGCTTTGAACATGGCCCGCAAATTGATAGAAACGGTGGACGAAATTGTAGTGCCGGCACCTAAAGCCGAGGATAAGTCGGGTAACAACAAAATAAAGTGGGAAGCCCCCAAACAAGCAACAACAACTTTGCTAAGAAGCCTTACACCTCCGACGGCAAGAAGGGTTATGCCGGGAACCTACCTCTTTACAACAAATGCAACAAACATCACTTTGGTGAATATGGCAAGTTAATTTGCCACCGGTGCCAAGGAGTTGGTCATAAGGCCAATGAGTGTAAAAGTGTTACCCCTATCGCTCGAAAGGGGCCCAATGCACCAAAAACGGGCACTTGTTATGAATGTGGCCAAACGGGCCATTATAGAAATGCATGCCCGAAGAGGAAAGATAACCCCAATACGCGCGGCCGAGCTTTCAACATCAACACCGAGGAAGCCCGAGATGATAATGAATTAGTCACGGGTACGTTTTTTCTCAATAACACTTATGTTACTTGTTTATTCGATTCGGGTGCCGATAAATGCTTTGTATCCAAGACTTTGATTCATTCTTTTAGCACTCCACCACTCCCACTAGATACCACTTATACCACTGAAGTGGCCAACGGGAAACTATTGAGTGCCGACACATATTACCGGGGGTGCACATTAAACATTTTGGGTAATGAATTTGAAATTGACTTGATACCCATGGAACTAGGAAGCTTCGATGTAATAATCGGTATGAATTGGCTAGCCAAAACGAAATCTCCATCCTTTGTGATCTTAACGCAATCCGAATTCCTATCGAGAATGGTGAACCTTTGATCGTTTATGGCGATAAGATTTGCACCGGACTCAACCTCGTTTTGTGCCTTAAAGTTAGAAAACTACTCCGTAAGGGTTGTTTTGCGATCCTTACTCACGTTAAGAAAGTCGAGTCCGATGAGAAGCACATCGATGATGTGCCAATTGTTAGTGACTATTGCGATGTATTTCCCGACGATTTGCCGGGTCTTCCACCTCATCGACCGGTAGAATTCCAAATCGATCTTATTCCGGGAGCTGCACCCGTAGCTCGTGCACCATATAGACTTGCTCCATCCGAAATGCAAGAATTGCAAAGTCAAATCCAAGAACTACTTGACCGTGGTTTTATCCAACCTAGCCATTCACCATGGGGCGCTCCGATTTTGTTTGTTAAAAAGAAAGACGGATCCCTACGAATGTACATTGATTATCCTGAACTAAATAAACTGACGGTTAAGAACCGATATCCTCTTCCTCACATCGATGACCTCTTTGATCAACTACAAGGGTCTTGTGTATATTCAAAAATCGATCTCCGCTCGGGTTATCATCAATTAAGGGTTAAGGGGGAAGATGTCTCCAAAACCGCTTTCCGAAATCGTTATGGTAGTTATGAATTTCTTGTAATGCCATTTGGTCTCACTAACGCACCGGCGGTGTTCATGGATCTTATGAACCGCGTGTGCAAACTGTATCTTGATAAATTCGTTATTGTGTTCATCGATGACATCTTGGTCTATTCTAAAAGCGAAGAAGAACACGAACAACATCTCCGACTTGTGCTTGAACTCTTGAGACAAGAACGACTCTATGCCAAATTCTCCAAATGTGAATTTTGGTTGAAGGAAGTTCAATTTCTTGGTCATGTTGTAAGTGACCAAGGTATTAAAGTCGATCCATCAAAAATTGAAGCCATTAGTAAATGGGAGACTCCTACAACACCTACTCACATTCGTCAATTCTTAGGTCTCACCGGATACTACCGTAGATTCATCAAGGATTTCTCTTGGTTGCTCGTCCTCTAACCGCTTTAACTCACAAGGGAAAGAAATTCAATTGGGCGATCGAACAAGAATCCGCATTTCAAAGCTTGAAAACAAAGCTAACCACCGCTCCTATCTTGTCACTTCCCGAAGGCAATGACGATTTTGTTGTGTATTGCGACGCCTCGAAACATGGTTTTGGGTGTGTGTTGATGCAACTAACGAAAGTCATTTCTTATGCTTCTCGACAACTCAAAATTCATGAACGAAACTACACGACACATGATCTCGAACTCGGAGCCGTTGTCTTTGCACTTAAAATGTGGAGACACTATCTTTATGGAACCAAGAGTACTATCTTTACCGATCACAAAAGTCTCCAACACATCTTCGACCAAAATCAACTAAACATGAGACAACGAAGGTGGATTGAAACCTTAAACGATTACGATTGCAAGCTTCGTTACCATCCTGGGAAGGCAAATGTAGTAGCCGATGCCTTAAGTCGAAAAGAAAGAGCGGTGCCTCTTCGTGTCCGAGCTTTAAACATCACCATTCACACCAACCTTAATAGCTAAATTCGGGTAGCCCAAGATGAGGCTCTCAAGGATGAAAACGTTTCACACGAGCTCTTGAACATTCTCTTCTCTCGATTCGAAGTTAGGGAGACCGGACTTCGATATTTCGCCGGAAGGATTTGGGTGCCTAGATATGGGGACCTACGAAGTCTTATTTTAGATGAAGCCCATAAGTCACGATACTCGATTCACCCCGGTGCCAATAAGATGTACCACGACCTTAAGGAACAATATTGGTGGCCGAACATCAAAAGGGACGTAGCTACTTATGTTTCCAAGTGTTTGACATGTTCCAAAGTCAAAGCCGAACACCAAAGACCGTCCGGACTACTTCAACAACCCGAGATCCCGCAGTGGAAGTGGGAAAGGATAACGATGGATTTTATCACCAAGCTACCAAAAATGACGGGTGGTTATGATACCATTTGGGTTATTGTTGACCGTCTCACCAAATCCGCACACTTCCTTGCCATGAAAGAAACGGACAAAATGGAGAAACTTGCACAACTTTACATTAAGGAGATCGTAGCCCGACACGGTGTACCTTTATCGATTATCTCCGACCGAGATGGCCGTTTCGTTTCTAGATTTTGGCGTACATTACAAGAAGCATTGGGAACGCGTTTAGACATGAGCACCGCATATCATCCTCAAACCGATGGACAAAGCGAACGTACAATTCAAATCTTAGAGGACATGTTACGAACTTGCGTGGTTGATTTCGGAAAAGCTTGGGACAAGCACTTACCTCTCGCCGAGTTCTCTTACAACAATAGTTATCACGCGAGTATTAAAGTCGCACCTTTTGAAGCGCTATATGGCCGAAAATGTCGTTCACCTCTTTGTTAGGCCGAGGTAGGTGACGTGCAAATCACCGGACCCGAACTCATTCACGAAACCACCGAGAAGATCGTACAAATCCGAGATAGGCTTCGGACGGCCCGGAGTCGTCAAAAGAGTTATACCGACAAACGACGCAACGACCTCGAATTTCAAGTCGGTGATCGAGTAATGTTAAAAGTCGCGCCTTGGAAAGGTGTAATTTGTTTTGGAAAACGTGAGAAATTAAATCCGCTGTATATTGGTCCTTTCGAAATCTTGGAGCGTATTGGAACCGTTGCTTATCGTTTAGATCTTCTGCTTCAATTGAACTCCGTTCATCCTACTTTCCATGTATCTAACTTGAAAAAGTGTCTTGCCGAACCCGATATCGTCATCCCTCTCGAGGAACTTACTATTGATGACAAACTTCATTTTGTGGAGGAACCGGTTGAAATTGTGGACACCTCCGTCAAGACATTGAAACAAAGCCGAATTCCGATTATTAAAGTCCGTTGGAATGCCAAACGGGGACCCGAGTTTACTTGGGAAAGGCAAGATCAAATGCAAAGGAAATACCCTCACTTATTCCCGGCTCCGGAAACGCAAGATTTCGAGGAAGAAACAACGATTACTACGCCTACTTAAATTTTGGGACAAAATTTCTTTTAAGGAGTAGGTAATGTAACATCCTGCCTTTTTCCGTTTACTTTTCCGTTTAATTATTTAAAGTCCGTTATATGACTATAACATCTCCTGTTAATACGCGTTTTAAATTATCTCGTTTAGGTAATTCACGCACCCGAACGAAAGTTGAGGGACTAGACTTGACAAGGGATCAAACCCTTGACTAGGTCAAAGGGTCAAACCCCTTTCATCCATTCACTTTCATCATCATCTTTTACTACTTCCAAATCCTCTCAACATTCAATCCTTAATTCATCATCTAAATCCGATTTTGGAGGCTAACATCAAAACAAATTACATATTTGGAATCCTCTCTTCATTCTCTATGTTTTGATACTAATTTCATCTCGATTGGGTAACTTTCTAAAAACTCTAAATTTCATAATCTTAGTATTCTTGACTTAAAAGCGTGTTAATTAGTGTCTATGGCTCATTGTGATGTCGTATATGTAATTTGTATGCTCGATCTTGTGATTTGACATAACTAGCATGAACTTGAAAAAGTGTTTGTTAAATCTTTGATTTTGGATGATGAAATGTGTTTAGATGTTAATGTTTGTATGTTCAAAGTGTTAGTTACTTCATTAGCTTCGTTTTGGTGCGTTGATTGACATGAAAACCTTACATTAACATGATTATTGGTTTTGAGATTTTGGTTAGGGTTTGATAGGATTAATATGAACTTTTGATGCATCAAATGCTATGAAATGTTTTTGATAAGTGTTTGGTTGCAATGTGTGTTTGATTACCTTCAAAACGGCATATCATATGTGTGAATTGGTTTCCCGAAACTTAAAATGCATTTGATGAACTTGAAACATTGATTCTGAACTTTTAACGATCATTCGATGAGGTTTTTGTTGTCTTAAATGATGAACTTGATTTAGGAAATGTATATAGTTGTGTTCCTTGTCAAAAAAGCTTTCCGATGATATAAGATACATGTCTTGATTGTTTGCGGATCATAAACTAGGATTGATTGAAGTTTGGTTCGTGCACTTGTGTTTTTTGCAAACAGGGTCTGAGTACCAATTGGGACGCCGTCCAAAACTTAATTCTGGACCCTGTCCGAAAATTAATTCTGTACTGATCAATCCTTAATTAATGATGTTGCTTAATTACGGATTGAGTGCAATAAGATTATAATGGAGGATGGGATGTTCGATGATTATTTTGGGCCCCGATGATCGTTTTTCACTTTAACTATCAAGTGATCAACCACCCCGACCCGGTCTTCATTATCGATTAGCATGATTCACCTTAACTCAATGTAAGAAGTCCTTGGGCAAAGTCACAAGTGAAATCTACAAAGGCTTAGGCAAATGGCAGAGAATCAACAACCCATAAATGAGAGGCCAAGCTCCCTATTTATAGTATCCGTGATATCCGCGGTCTGCGAGATGCTCGGCTCTCCGCGGAAAGTCACCGGATCAAACCGCAGTTTGGTATTTCAGCGAATACATAACCGCAGTATTTATTTTCAGCGAATATTGCATAACTGTGCCTTATAATCCGCGTAGTTCTGTCCTTAGCTTTTAGAAAATAAAATATACATATACAATGCTATGTATATGATCAAGTCCCCCCAGTTTATTATGATGTATTTTCGCGAAGCAAATGCATCATGATAAACTCTAAAATTCGCAATGTTCGCAGTTATTTTCCGCTTTAATTAATGTCGCGTTAGCATAGTTACCGTTGTAAAAGTTACCGTTGTTTCCTGCTAACTCAAATATTACCGTTTGAGTTTTTTACAACGGATAATTAAAACACTTGATTACCCCTTGCATTCGCCTATATATATTGTGGTTCACAATCACCAACGTCACACTTACCCTCGCTATTCTCACTTTCTTTCGCTTATTCTCAATTCATTTGTTTTCTTTGAAACATTATCAAGTCGGCAATCACAACCTTCAATCATTAATCATGAAGATGGATGAAGTTGATCGAAAGGTGGACCCAAAAACGCTAATTAACAAGCTACTCGTAAGCCCGGAGGCGAAGTCAGTATTATCTGGCCGTCAAATTAAACAAGAGAAGCCTGACATTCCTCTTGTGGATTTGATGGCAAAGTCACCACCGCCCCAGTTAAGTACTGGTAAACGACCGCTCGAAAACCCGCCTTCTACGCAAAGCAAGAGGGCCAAACAAAGTTCTCCCCTTTTTGATAATCCGATATCAGCGGATTATGAAGGAGAACAACAGGTATAAATCTAATAACCATGATCTCATACCTTTATCTGAAATATTTATTGTTATGATTATAATCCGCGTTTCTTTTTTTGTTTGCAGAAGGCGCATCCTTCAATCCTTTGTTTCCCAGCCCGAACACTATGGCGCAGATCACAGAGCTTCTTCGCACTCCTCCTGATTCATATGGAGTGCGAATTGATGGGTTATCGGGATATACTTACGCTTCTCCCGGCGCTGCTGCAGATCAGCGCGAACAAATGAAGCTTGCAATTCCGAGCGAACTTCGTCGTGAATTCGCCAAACGCTCTGCCGTTGATGCACATAATAGTTGTGTACAAAACTTTTACATGTGCTTTAACTCGGCATATGATATGATTTTGCGCGAAGAAAAATTCTTCGACATCCTCGACACTGAGCAGCAAAAATATAACTCTGAGCGGATGAGAGGTGAAAATAGCGAGAAGCGCGCTGTTGACTTAGCTTATCAACTTACTGCGGCGAAGACTACCGCAGAGGATTTGCAATCTCAAGTTTCAGCCGCTGCTGAAAATGAGAAGAAACTGGAATCTTCTATTTCCTCACTCAAGTTTCAGCTCACCGCAGAGCGGGATAATGCTCTGGCTAAAGCGGCTGCTGCAAAGCATGAATTTTCTCTACTCCGCCAACACTTACCGGAGTTTTCAAAAAAGGTGCTTAATTCAGCAACCGTGAACGCGCAGTTCACAACTTATGCATCTGCCTTGCAATTGCGCGAAAGGGTAGAGTTTCTACATGAAATTGCACAACTTTGCACCATACCGGACCCTCTTCCCTCCGCAATTAGTGACCGCGTTTGTGCTCTTGAAGACGCACGGAACGCAGCTGCTGTGGCAGAAGCTAAGTTAGCGGATATCCCTATTGACAAATTCGTTTCTATTAGTTATGCAGAGGATGCTACTGCTCAAGACATCATAGCACTTGACTTGTCAAAATTAGATTAGGGATATGTAATATAGCACGCAGCTATCTCTGCGGTTTTGTTAATAAAATTTCAGCGTTTTATCTTTATTTGCGAGTACTCAATATTTATATAGCGCTTTTTATTTTAGCAATATTCATAACACAAACTTGTCCTTTGCAATTTCCAGCACTTTATTATTGTGCACATAATAAGCGCGTACTTTCGCGAAACAATTTGTATGCGTATATACTTATACGTTATGAATCTTCTAAGTCCGTCGTAACGATCCTTAGGTATGTAATCAGCATTGCGAAGCATCTAAATATTGGCAAGATCAAATATTTAGGAGATAATATTCCTTTCGCAATAATTCACGTGCAAAAGTGGGCAATTTCATCACTTTGCTATATAAACAGTGCGGAATATAAAAATATGAAATTAACTGCAAAACATATCATATTTATTCGCATTAGAACTTTCGCATACTTTTACAAGTGAGTATTCTTAAAATTTTAACAAGCGTGATCAAGACTTGCAAGAAATTAAAAACAAGGACACTTAATAAGTATTTCAGCCATGTGTATTGAATATAATTTTCGCGATTTTTTACATATACAATTGTTAATTTCTGCAAAACTATGCATAATATCGCTTTAAAAGGACAGCATGCCATGCATTAGGCAAAGTTCGCCCTTCCACGTCCGCGAGCTTATATGAGCCTGCCGCATTAATTGCCACAATTTGATAAGGGCCTTCCCAATTAGGACCCAATTTGCCTAGCTTTTCTGCTCTGCTTGCCTCATTATTATGCAACACCCATTCACTTATAGCGAATGATAAAGCTCGCACTCTTTTATTATAATACTTAGCAATTTGCTATTTATTATTCGCTTCTCTGATAGCAGCTATTAATCTCCGCTCTTCTATAAAATTGAGATTTTCGCACAACGCAGCATCATTTGCTTCTTCATCAAAGTTAGCGATTCGATGCGTTGGTACTAAAATTTCAGCGGGGATTACTGCCTCAGAGCCATAAACCAGGCTAAATGGTGTTTCACCTGTACTCTTTTTGAAACTTGTACGATGTGCCCATAAGACATTGGGTAATTCATCTACCCAACCAGTTCGCCTTTCGTACAACCTCTTTTTTATTCCGCTTACAATATCGTGATTTGTTACCTCGCATAAACCATTAGCTTGCGAGTGCGCTACTGACGTGAACTTTTGTATTATGTTTAAGTCAGTGCACCACGTCTTAAATGGATCTTTCGCTATTTGTATGCCATTATCGCTAACCAATTCTTGCGGAATACCAAATCTGCACACAATGTATTCCCACACAAAATTTCGCACCTGCACACCAGTGACTGTGCGAACCGCTTTCGCTTCAACCCATTTAGTAAAATAATCAATTGCAACGATTAGGAATTTAACATTGCCAGGTCCTGCAGGAAATGGCCCCACAATGTCAATGGCCCATTTACTAAACGGCCATTGCGAATTAACAGGGATCATATCATGCCGCGGTATTCGATTCTGCGGAGCATGCCTTTGGCAACTTTTACAGCGTTTAAAAATTTTTGCCACATCGCGGTATAGGGACGGCCAAAAGTATCCCATCCGCATAATTTTCGCAGCAATAGTCTTGTATCCTGAATGTAGCGCACAAGTACCATTATGCACTTCTTCAACAAGCATTTCCGCCTCAATTGGTCCAACACACCGCATCATCGGTCCGTAGTACGATTTGCGATATAAGACATCATCTTGTATGAGATACATCGGCGTTCGCTCTCGCACTAAACGAGCTTCGCGACTATCCTCTGGCAAAATATCATTGCGAATATATTGCAGGATTGGTTCCATCCAATTTGGCTGCGCCTCTGTAACAGATGCTACCATTAAATCACTATCAATTGACTTACTTGGCAATTCCTCAACCCATACTTGTTTTTGAAAATGCTAAAATGTTAGAGCGGCTAATTTGAAAGGACCCGTTCATATACATTATAAACGATTCACAATAGTTGATTACATTGCGAGGTATTTGACCTCTATATGATACATTTTACAAACATTGCATTCGTTTTTAAAAGACAATCTTTCTTTACATCGAAAATTGACAGGCATGCATACCATTTTATAATATCCACTATCCAACTATAAATTGATTTAATAATAATCTTTGATGAACTCAATGACTCGAATGCAACGTTCTTCGAAATATGCTATGAAAGACTCCAAGTAATATCTTTAAAATGAGCAAATGCACAGCGGAAGATTTCTTTAACACCTGAGAATAAACATGCTTTAAAGTGTCAACCAAAAGGTTGGTGAGTTCATTAGTTTATCATAATCATTTATTTCCATCATTTTAATAGACCACAAGAATTTCATTTCCAGTTCTCATAAATATACGTCCCATGCATAGAGACAAAAATAATCATTCATATGGTGAACACCTGGTAACCGACATTAACAATATGCATATAAGAATATCCCCTATCATTCCGGGATCCTCCTTCGAACATGATATAAATTTCGAAGTACTAAAGCATCCGGTACTTTGGATGGGGTTTGTTAGGCCCAATAGATCTATCTTTAGGATTCGCGTCAATTAGGGTGTCTGTTCCCTAATTCTTAGATTACCAGACTTTAATAAAAAGGGGCATATTCGATTTCGATAATTCAACCATAGAATGTAGTTTCAATTACTTGTGTCTATTTCGTCAAACATTTATAAAAGCGCATGTATTCTCAGTCCCAAAAATATAAAGGGTAAAAAGGCAAATGAAACTCACCATACTGTATTTCGTAGTAAAAATACATATAACGTCATTGAACAAGTGCAAGGTTGGCCTCGGATTCACGAACCTATATTAATTATATATATTTATATGTTAGTCAATATTTGTATAGCAATTTAGGTCAGGTCATAGTGTAATCCTATCCTATAGCTCGAGTCTGACTCTACAGTATAGTAACATGTTATATTACTCATGCTCAATTAAGATTCTAGTAAAAGGTGACGTGTGAAACAACGTAACACAAATGGTTTCATAATCATAAAATAGTATTTTAGGTTTTTTTTTTTTTTTTTAGAGAAAATCAACAAAAAAAGTTAACTGAAAAGTTAACAGGAAAAGTCAAAGTTCAAAGTCAAAAGTCAAAGGTTAAAGTCAAAAGTCAAAGGTCAAAGTAAAAATGAGGTCGCATGCAAATATATAATAACTTATACAAAAATGATTTTCGGTCAAACATGACTAAACGGGCCACTTCAGCTATTTTTAGAAAAATTATCGGAACTCCGATTGATAAACGGCCAAAGATAAAAGTTACACATTACCAAAAAGATTAAGCATAAATATTACAGAAGTAAACTAAACCTAGACAACTCGTAGTTGCCAACGCGTTTTCGGCGTTTCAAAGTTAATTTTTCAGCTTTAATAAATTTACAAAAGTGACCGAGTAGCCTACTTTGGAGATTTTTAGAAAATTCCTCAAAACTCGTATTGACAAACGGTCAAAGCCTGCAAATTCTAGTTACCACAAAGATATAACATGATTTTTGACAAGAGTAAACACATATCAGGCCGACCATGACAACTGATACAAAACTGACATTTTTAAATAAAAAAAGTTTCAGCTCTTTTTAGAATTTTAAAATGTGACCAAACCGTCAACTTTGATGATTTTTAGAAAAATCATCGAGACTCGAATTGACAAACGGCCAGATTCTTTTGTTAGACCTTACAGCAAAGAATTCAGTGGTATTTTTTTTTATATATGAAACAACGCAGATCAGCGAGAATTTCAGTTCCCGTTTTGACATTTCATCAAAATTTGCAAAACTTCTTTTGTCCATAACTTGACAACCGTTCAACGAAACGAGACGTGCTTTATATGAAAATTCATCTACTCGACGAGTAGAATCCAAATAACCACTTTTTATAACCCAAAAAATTAGTTCACTAATTATCATCAGCAATTTTAATTACGAAATTAATTATGCAATTTGTTTATTTCATAACTTTCTAACCGTTACTTGGATTCAAGTGATTCTTAAACCAAAATTCAACTATTTTTCGCTAGCTTTCCAACGACATGCATATCTTATAGCTTATCTCAATCGTATAAGTAACTAATTCAGGAATCAACATAACTTATCTAATGGCAATATCAAAAGTACAAGCATGCGTAATCCTATATACTCGAGCACTAGTCAGGGATACACTATTAGTATGTAAAAATTAAATTATGAGTACTCACATATCAATATTGAGATTCAATATTGCAGGAAAGGTACGTAAACGCAACGGAGATGATAAACACTATATTGACCTCACGAGCATACCCATGAACCATACTCAATCACCTCCATAGCTATAACCCATAATTTCCTTAATCCTATCCCACTCGAAAAAACAACTTCGAAATCACTCGGACAGCACTCCGTCGTAATATTTTATGTATACTAATAATATCTTGAGATAATACGGAGTAAATATATATATGTAAATCGATTGAGAGAGTTTAGAGAAAACTATTTTCAAGTTTCTATGAAATAATGAAACCTATTGAATTCTATTTATAATAGATTTTTGAATTATTAAAGTGAATTAGTAAAGTATGAATTATTAAAGTGAATTATTAAAGTATAAATTATTAAAGTGAATTATTAAAGTATGAATTATTAAAGTGAATTATTAAAGTATGAATTATTAAAGTAAATTATTAAAGTATGAATTATTAAAGTTAAAGTAAAGTAAAAATAAAGTAAAGGTAAAGTTTAAGTATAGTAAAAGTATAAAACTATGTACGTATAATACGCGTATAAATATATATAATATTAATTTAAATCGTTATATATATTTAATAAAATAAAATATAAATATCGTTATCTTTATCATACTAGTTAAGTAATGAGTTGTCAAAAGTGGTTCTAGATATTTATAAAAGTTATATACGTTTTAATAATAAAGTTCTTTTTAAACTGAAAACGTTTTTGTACGTTTGAAACTAAATAGATCAATCGAGTCTTTATGAGATTCAATCTTCCACTATCCTTTGTCTAGTTCTCAATGATTGACAATTTGTTCATATTTATAAATCACTTTACCATTTTCCGAATATTGTTAAAATGAAAAGATTTCTCAAATCAACGTGGGCCTTTCAACAGAGACTTGTAATCATAATTTAATATATCTGATAATTCAATCATTTGATCTTATCTTCTAATTCTATTGATAAACATTTTGAAACAGATACAATCATATAAAGTATTTAATCTAATATTTTGTTTACGTTTCAAGTTATAATATATATACACATATACATATATAATCATATTCGTTTAATGGTTCGTGAATCGTTGGAACTTGGTCGAGGTTGAATGAATGTATGAACATAGTTTAAAATTCTTGAAATTTAACTTAACAAATATTGCTTATCGTGTCGGAATCATATAAAGATTAAAGTTTAAATTTGGTTGGAAATTTCCGGGTTGTCATAGTACCTACCCGTTAAAGAAATTTCGTCCCGAAATTTGAGTGGAAAGGTCGTGAATGATAATAAGTATGTTTTCATGATGCATACGGGTTAAAAATTAGAGTTTTATCATCAGCGAATAATTTGGATAAACAATCCATTTATATGAAGAGTACGAATGAAGCTAACATAGAAGAGTGAAATGAGTAAGTGTAGATTCATCTTATCATTTGACGTAGATATGATTGATTCCCAGATTTTAAGGGATTTGAAGAAAATCTTCTTAATAAGATTTGACTCTCCGGTAATCAAGGGAATTAGGATCCGCTTTAAATGCGATCATCCATTTTAATTGTTCTGTCGGAGATTTTCTTATAAATTCACCTCCTTCATTTCCTTACAACTCACACCATCTGTTGATGCATTTTATGCAAGTCCCTAGACATCTACCCACGTCCATTGCAGGTACAACAGTTTACAGGCCACCATGATTGCTCGTTATTATCCTATCTGTGTTTGTATGTGGTTACAGGAACTGCAGGAATGAGATTTAGATGTTTGACTATGTTAGACTTAGTCAGACGTACGAGTGAAGCCTCACTAGTACGGCTGACAGGCTCATACGCATGGTTGATGCTGAGCTAAGTCACAATTACAACCTAAATGATAAGACACGAGTGAGTGATCACCCGTACGGTTGATGAAGCCAACTCGTACGTGTGATGAATGAATCGTATAGGTGTGTCAACAGCAGGGGTATATAAAGTCTTATGTTCTTCATTTTAGGTTAAGCCTCTCATTTGTTACACACACTTAGATCTAGTGAGCTCCTTCGATTCTCTCTCAGTCCAAATCACCCAGGTGGTGAATAATAGCTCTAGGTGTTGATCTAATCACACTTGATTTAGTTGTGGTTTGACTAAATTAATCAAAAAAACTTAACCTATTCACTAGAGGGTTTGATTCACTTATTCTACAATTGTGTGAGTTAAATCTGTTGATTTCTAAGTTCCTAGTCATGTTTCATCACCTTCTATTCTTTCCCCCTTAACTCATATTTTAAAGTATTCATCAATATGCTCCATCCAGTTCTGATTCTCGATATACTTCTAACTTTCATATCGGTCATTCTTCTTTTTTTCATCTACCGCCGGAAGAATCTATTTACTTCTACTATGCTCTTGGGTTTATAGTGTTCCTAGTTCTCCCGTGTCTTTATATTGCTATATGCATCGATATATATGGTTTATAATTTCTGGTTTGTCGTTGGGCTTTATATGTTCCCTTATATTTCAAAGTCTCTGCTTCTGTCTTCTATAATCATTATTATTCACAGTTAATGCTCTCTTTTATTTGCTGCAATTTATACCCCAATTTCTATTTCGGAGTTTTGTCCTTTCGTTTCTTCTTCTTGCGATTAAGCACCGCTTGTAATGGTCCAGAATTCACAAATATGAATTTCGAAATGAACATTGTTAATGTTCTAGGAAGGAAATTGTGATGGCACGATCTTGACTTGTCAAATTACTAAAATACCTTGGAAAAGGCCGAATCATCAAGAAATATTTTCTTGATATTTTAGAGGTTAAATAGAATACAAGAGTCGTATAACATGGCACATGATGATGTTATGATCTGTGAATCATCACGTTCCATTTAGAAACTCAGCATGACTTACTGTAATATAATCACATTGATCAAGTGTCATTATATTATACTAATTCATACTTCAGTTCCCAACACTACTTCAAAATATTCCTATTTTAAACTTGAATGTTTCAGAATTTAGAAACTAAAATAGTTTCTTTTATGATGTAATACAGATAGCGCGAAGAGGTAAATGATTTCAAATAAGAAAAATTAAGAAAATATCTTCAGAAATATGGAGGATATTTATAATGAAAGATATGATGATATTTTAGAATTTCTAATATCAGAGGATGATGAAGAATTTTGTCCGCAGGGGTTTAGAGTCAGGAGCAAGGTATTCGTTAATGACTTCAGCAGATACTGAATTATTTGGATCCTTTGAAGTCAGGTTCAGTCTTTGTAATTTGTCCACAGCCTCCTTCCTACTTTGCTCAATCCGTTTTCCAGTTCCAAGACTTCTCTTTTTCTGCGCTTTGCCAGCACACCTATTCATTATCATCAAACTTTTACTGTTAAGGTCGTTTATAGTTTTTTTTTTTGCTGCTTCATCAGTATTTTTTCCATTTTCGGAGAACCAATTCGTAGTTCGAAGTGTTTTTCAGAATCTTCACATTCAAATTAAGTCCAGAAGATATACGTTATATATACACATATAACTGTTTGCGTAGACATGCTGCGAGATTTCAAAATACTGATTGCTAATTCCCAATGATTCGTATGGAAATTCTCATTACAAGATGCGAATGAGTAAATGATGGGGTTTCAATGAATAATTATAATGACTTTTTGGAGAGGCTAAAGTCAAAGGGTAATGAAGTTGTTGATACATCTGTTAATAATGTGGTGGAATGTAAAAGGTTCCCTGATAACGATGGTGTATATCTCAAGGTTATAATAAGGTTAGTCTGACTAAAAAGTCGAAGTTGACTTGCTGGAGCTGTGACAAAACTGGCTACTTTGAATAGGAGTCGCAAAGTTATTTTTGCTAATAAATGCTAAAGAATCTGACGCGGATACGTTGTTTAAACTTTTACTTTGGTTTCAAGAGTTTTTCGGGTACATAACTGTGGGTAACATGTGGTTGGATCATCATCTCGATTGCTCATCATTCGAAGTGTCTTCAGAAATTTTCGAAGGGTTTGAACACATATTGTAATCATTAACATACATTTGATGTTCTAAGACAGTTTTGAAGTCAAAATATAGCTTGTGAAAGATGTAAGGATCTAAGAGTGATGATTTTGGTCATATCTCAAGTTGAATTTTGAGATTTCAAAATCAGAATATGTAATTAAATTTTGAATGAGTATGGTTGTTTTGATTTCTATAAAAGAATGTATATTGTTGTGAAAGTAGGGAGTATAATGGATGATTTGCTGAATCAGATTCGAAGAATGTAATATATTAATTGTGAATTTATATATCTCTCGGGTATTACCTACCCGTTAAAAAAAATTTCACAATTAATATTTTGTACAAAAGAATTTTATTACAGTCTTTATGAAAATATATATGTATATTTTCTTCAGATGTAACATAGATTTAATGAGTTAATGTTAAATTAAACTCATTTGATTTACGGTTGAAACTAGAATTGAATAATCCCTAAAGGCTTTAAAAAGTACATAACTTTTACACAGTATTTCTTTAATGACTTTGAAATTATGAATCAATACTTCGTTATTTGTTGATGTATGATGTTCGGTTCGTGGAATTCTTGTGAATTTCGCAAAGTACGAATGATGTTATCTGAAAAGTTTCGGGTACATCGATGATGAAAGTGTAAAATCAAATATATACTTGATTTATTATGAATTGGAATTTGTTGAATTGCGACAGAGATTGTAGTTAACGCTGGTTAAGTTGCGGCCGAAGGACGTACATTATTGCATATTTGTAATATGAATTAACCGAGAAGTTAAGATTCACACACAATAGCTTAGCACGGAAAGATTTATTTTTATTTCAAAATATATAAAATATACATATAATTTCTTCAAAGGGAATGAGTTAATTCTTCATAACTCGTTGATACAATATACGGGTTATTAATTCGTAATGATGTCCATAGTGATTCTTGAGCTGACGGAGTTTGTGATGTTATAGGTGTTGTTGATTCTGATGTTGACTGTACTGATGATGCTGGTGACGCTGACGGTACTGTTAATGCTGTTGGTAAAACAAGTTTAGCTTGTTAATCACACACCATTTTTGTCAGGGTTTCTACTCTTCCTTCTATCATTTTGGTTCGCTTAACTGATTTATGGTTAGGGCTAGATTAGATAATCTCTAAACTTTAGAGATTACATAATCTGCGCGAAATGTTTCTCCAATGAAGTTATGAATTAATACTTCGTCGGTTATTGTTGTTGGTATTCCTTGGTATCTACAGGGCGTATGACATTGGTGCTCGTGGGACAGAGTGTAAAGTTGAGGTTTACGACGTGATTGTGGTTGGGGTGGTAATGGTACTATTGGCGTTGATGATGGTGTTACTGGTTATGCTGCTGATGCTGCTGCTTGTGTTTGTAATCTCTGCACCATATTCTCCAAAGCCACTACCCGAGCGCGAAGCTCGTTGACATCTTCTATTACACCGGGGTGATTGTCGGTTTGGACGAGCGGATAAATAAAATCTAAAATTTGATGTAATATATAATCGTGACGAGATACTCTGGAAATGAGCGAGAAAATGGTGTTTCGAACGGGTTCGCCGGTCAGTGCTTCAGGTTCTTCATCAAGAAGGCAATGTGGTGGATGGAAGGGATCACCTTCTTCTTGTCTCCAATGATTGAGGAGGCTACGAACCCATCCCCAGTTCATCCAGAATAGGTGATGACTGATTGGTTGATCTATTCCGGTCACACTGCTTTTGGAGCTGGAGTGGGATTCCATTTCGAAATCCGAGGAACTTGAATTAATGATGAATTCCATTTCGTACGATTGAATAAGGATTTTTTTTTTTTTTTCGATATGAAATGATTTTCGGTTATTGGATGGTATTCTAATTACATAGAATATCCATATATATAGAACAAAAGATTTCGTAAATTACGGAGGAATTTACGGGATATATCAGGCAACGTTTACAGTAATAGATACGATAAGATATGATTTAGCAGATACGCTAAGATATGAATTTTTGTCTATACACTATTAATGCAATCAATGCAGCAAGACGTGTCTTAGACTAAAAATGATAAGCAGGTAATTTCCTGAGGATGATAAGTAGCTAATTTTTGACACAAAATGATAAGCAAAACTATTGACGTGCAGACACGGTCGAAGTCCAGACTCACTAATGCATCCTATCGACTTATCTGTTAGACACACTAATGCAGACCTGGTTCGCTAAGACCACCGCTCTGATACCAACTGAAAGGACCCGTTCATATACATTATAAACGATTCACAATAGTTGATTACATTGCGAGGTATTTGACCTCTATATGATACATTTTACAAACATTGCATTCGTTTTTAAAAGACAATCTTTCTTTACATCGAAAATTGACAGGCATGCATACCATTTTATAATATCCACTATCCAACTATAAATTGATTTAATAATAATCTTTGATGAACTCAATGACTCGAATGCAACGTTCTTCGAAATATGCTATGAAAGACTCCAAGTAATATCTTTAAAATGAGCAAATGCACAGCGGAAGATTTCTTTAACACCTGAGAATAAACATGCTTTAAAGTGTCAACCAAAAGGTTGGTGAGTTCATTAGTTTATCATAATCATTTATTTCCATCATTTTAATAGACCACAAGAATTTCATTTCCAGTTCTCATAAATATACGTCCCATGCATAGAGACAAAAATAATCATTCATATGGTGAACACCTGGTAACCGACATTAACAATATGCATATAAGAATATCCCCTATCATTCCGGGATCCTCCTTCGGACATGATATAAATTTCAAAGTACTAAAGCATCCGGTACTTTGGATGGGGTTTGTTAGGCCCAATAGATCTATCTTTAGGATTCGCGTCAATTAGGGTGTCTGTTCCCTAATTCTTAGATTACCAGACTTTAATAAAAAGGGGCATATTCGATTTCGATAATTCAACCATAGAATGTAGTTTCAATTACTTGTGTCTATTTCGTCAAACATTTATAAAAGCGCATGTATTCTCAGTCCCAAAAATATAAAGGGTAAAAAGGCAAATGAAACTCACCATACTGTATTTCGTAGTAAAAATACATATAACGTCATTGAACAAGTGCAAGGTTGGCCTCGGATTCACGAACCTATATTAATTATATATATTTATATGTTAGTCAATATTTGTATAGCAATTTAGGTCAGGTCATAGTGTAATCCTATCCTATAGCTCGAGTCTGACTCTACAGTATAGTAACATGTTATATTACTCATGCTCAATTAAGATTCTAGTAAAAGGTGACGTGTGAAACAACGTAACACAAATGGTTTCATAATCATAAAATAGTATTTTAGGTTTTTTTTTTTTTTTTTTTTAGAGAAAATCAACAAAAAAAGTTAACTGAAAAGTTAACAGGAAAAGTCAAAGTTCAAAGTCAAAAGTCAAAGGTTAAAGTCAAAAGTCAAAGGTCAAAGTAAAAATGAGGTCGCATGCAAATATATAATAACTTATACAAAAATGATTTTCGGTCAAACATGACTAAACGGGCCACTTCAGCTATTTTTAGAAAAATTATCGGAACTCCGATTGATAAACGGCCAAAGATAAAAGTTACACATTACCAAAAAGATTAAGCATAAATATTACAGAAGTAAACTAAACCTAGACAACTCGTAGTTGCCAACGCGTTTTCGGCGTTTCAAAGTTAATTTTTCAGCTTTAATAAATTTACAAAAGTGACCGAGTAGCCTACTTTGGAGATTTTTAGAAAATTCCTCAAAACTCGTATTGACAAACGGTCAAAGCCTGCAAATTCTAGTTACCACAAAGATATAACATGATTTTTGACAAGAGTAAACACATATCAGGCCGACCATGACAACTGATACAAAACTGACATTTTTAAATAAAAAAAGTTTCAGCTCTTTTTAGAATTTTAAAATGTGACCAAACCGTCAACTTTGATGATTTTTAGAAAAATCATCGAGACTCGAATTGACAAACGGCCAGATTCTTTTGTTAGACCTTACAGCAAAGAATTCAGTGGTATTTTTTTTTATATATGAAACAACGCAGATCAGCGAGAATTTCAGTTCCCGTTTTGACATTTCATCAAAATTTGCAAAACTTCTTTTGTCCATAACTTGACAACCGTTCAACGAAACGAGACGTGCTTTATATGAAAATTCATCTACTCGACGAGTAGAATCCAAATAACCACTTTTTATAACCCAAAAAATTAGTTCACTAATTATCATCAGCAATTTTAATTACGAAATTAATTATGCAATTTGTTTATTTCATAACTTTCTAACCGTTACTTGGATTCAAGTGATTCTTAAACCAAAATTCAACTATTTTTCGCTAGCTTTCCAACGACATGCATATCTTATAGCTTATCTCAATCGTATAAGTAACTAATTCAGGAATCAACATAACCTATCTAATGGCAATATCAAAAGTACAAGCATGCATAATCCTATATACTCGAGCACTAGTCAGGGATACACTATTAGTATGTAAAAATTAAATTATGAGTACTCACATATCAATATTGAGATTCAATATTGCAGGAAAGGTACGTAAACGCAACGGAGATGATAAACACTATATTGACCTCACGAGCATACCCATGAACCATACTCAATCACCTCCATAGCTATAACCCATAATTTCCTTAATCCTATCCCACTCGAAAAAACAACTTCGAAATCACTCGGACAGCACTCCGTCGTAATATTTTATGTATACTAATAATATCTTGAGATAATACGGAGTAAATATATATATGTAAATCGATTGAGAGAGTTTAGAGAAAACTATTTTCAAGTTTCTATGAAATAATGAAACCTATTGAATTCTATTTATAATAGATTTTTGAATTATTAAAGTGAATTATTAAAGTATGAATTATTAAAGTGAATTATTAAAGTATAAATTATTAAAGTGAATTATTAAAGTATGAATTATTAAAGTGAATTATTAAAGTATGAATTATTAAAGTGAATTATTAAAGTATGAATTATTAAAGTTAAAGTAAAGTAAAAATAAAGTAAAGGTAAAGTTTAAGTATAGTAAAAGTATAAAACTATGTACGTATAATACGCATATAAATATATATAATATTAATTTAAATCGTTATATATATTTAATAAAATAAAATATAAATATCGTTATCTTTATCATACTAGTTAAGTAATGAGTTGTCAAAAGTGGTTCTAGATATTTATAAAAGTTATATACGTTTTAATAATAAAGTTCTTTTTAAATTGAAAACGTTTTTGTACGTTTGAAACTAAATAGATCAATCGAGTCTTTATGAGATTCAATCTTCCACTATCCTTTGTCTAGTTCTCAATGATTGACAATTTGTTCATATTTATAAATCACTTTACCATTTTCTGAATATTGTTAAAATGAAAAGATTTCTCAAATCAACGTGGGCCTTTCAACAGAGACTTGTAATCATAATTTAATATATCTGATAATTCAATCATTTGATCTTATCTTCTAATTCTATTGATAAACATTTTGAAACAGATACAATCATATAAAGTATTTAATCTAATATTTTGTTTACGTTTCAAGTTATAATATATATACACATATACATATATAATCATATTCGTTTAATGGTTCGTGAATCGTTGGAACTTGGTCGAGGTTGAATGAATGTATGAACATAGTTTAAAATTCTTGAAATTTAACTTAACAAATATTGCTTATCGTGTCGGAATCATATAAAGATTAAAGTTTAAATTTGGTTGGAAATTTCCGGGTTGTCACATAATTTGCTCAAAGCATCTGCCTTTTTGTTTTGACTTCTAGGCACTTGCGCGTGTTCAAAGTATTCGAACCGCGCAGTAGTTTCTTTTAGCAGTTGCAAGTACTTCTGCATAGAAGGATCATGCGCTTCAAAAGATCCGCTAAACTGATTCGCTACTAGTTGCGAATCTGTAAATGCACGCAACTTAACAATATTCATTTTTTGCGCGATATTTAAGCCTGCAAGCAATGCTTCATATTCTGCCTCATTGTTTGTCACATCAAAATTAAACCGCAGTGCATAAGTGTGCTCTTCGCCTTTAGAACTTACCAAAACTAAACCCGCACCTGCACCTTATGCACAAGAAGCACCATCAGTATATAACTCCCAAGTTTCATTAACTGCTGGTTTTAGCGCGGTTCGCTCATTAATTACTTCCAACTCTCCAGACAGCTCTGCGAGATAATCTGCCATAACTTGTCCTTTTTCCGCACTTCGCGAAAAGTAGGATATTTGATAGGCACCCAACTCCACTGCCCATAATGCGAGTCTACCGGAAATCTCCGGTTTTGTTAAGACTTGCCTGATTGGCAGATTGGTTAGCACATGCACTGGATGCCCCTGAAAATAACTACGTAGCCTTCGCGTTGTTAAAATGAGCGCATATACAAACTTTTCGATCGGCGCATAGTTTATTTCGCTTCCCGTAAGAGCTTTGCTAAAAAAATATACTGGCTTTTGTATTTTGTTCCTTTCCGCTATCAAGACTGGGCCAAACGCTTCATTTGCTACTGAAATATATAGATAGAGAATTTCGCCATGAATTGGCGCTGTTAGTGTAGGCAAAGTTTTCAACAGGTTTTTCATCTCTTGAAACGCAGAATCTGCTTCAGCGGTCCAAACAAAATTCTTCTGCTTCAAGCAACCTTTTAAAGTTTTGAAAAATGGCAATTGTCGCTCAGCAGCTTTAGACAAAAAACGCGTTAGGGCAGCCAATTTGCCTGTTAAACTTTGCACTTCCTTAACCGTCTTTGGCGCGGTCATATTTTCGATAGCCGCGATCTTTTTTGGATTAGCTTGAATACCTTGTTCCGTAACAAGATATCCTAAAAACTTTCCTTCAGTTTCGCCGAAACTACATTTCAGCGGATTGAGCTTCATGTTTATCTCACGCAGTTTATCAAATGTTTCGCGTATATCTTCAACGATTCGCTCTTGCGTTGTACTTTTGATGACTAAATCATCGACATAGGCCTCAAGATTACGCCCTATTTTCTTATCAAACGCGGTGTCAATCAAGCGCTGATATGTCGCACCCGCATTGATTAGTCCAAAAGGCATCATTATATAACAATATATGCCTTTGCCTGTGTGAAACGTGGTTTTATCTGCGTCCTTTTGCGCCATAGGGATTTGATGATAACCTCTTGCCGCATCCAGAAAACGTTTATATGGAAATGCATGCAAAGATTCCACCTTTAAATCAATTTCTGGCAGCGGATAATTATCTTTGGTGCACGCTTTATTCAGATCTTTGTAGTCAATACACATTCGCCAGGAATTATCTAGTTTTTTCACCAATACTGGATTCGCGATCCATGACTGATATTGTACTTCGCGCAAAATTCCAGCTCGGACTAATTTTGTGACTTCTTCGCACAACCATTTGACGCGATCTGGGGCCATACCCCTTCGCTTTTGCACTACTGGTTTTAGAGCTGCATTTACATTTAGCTTGTGTTCCGCAATGTGACGCGGAACACCGGTCATATCGTTTTCGCACCAGCAAAAACATCCATATATTCATCAAGTAATTGCACAATTTGCTTTCGAGTATCCGCACTAAGATTGCGACCTACTTTGATTTTTTGTTCTGGATATGCATGATTAACTATTTCCATGCTATCCTCCTTATCCGCAGTATCCTCAGGTTTCTGACCTGCGGTTTTTACATTGACAGCCGCGCAAATAGGCACTATGCTCACTGAACATATTGCGGCGATTCCTTTATATGTTGGAAATTTAATCATGCCATGAATTGTGGACGGTACAATTCCAAATTTGCTTATAGCGGTCCTTCCTAGCAACATGTTATAGCGAGAAGAAGCTCGCATAACATAGAAATCTAGCCGTGCTTGTCGCGCTAAAGCATTATCATTTACATCGGCTAGCTCGATGTTCAGCGACAAGACACCGATTGGTAGCGAAAATTCTCCTGCAAAACCGGGTAACGAAACCGCAGTCGTTTGCAGATTTGCTTTAATATCCTCTGGCAACTGAGCGAAACATTGTTCGTAAATAATATCAACGCTACTACCATTATCAACATGAACTTTCATCACTGTGATATTAGCGTCCGCAATTTTACACGATACTATTATCGGCATTTCAGAAAAATCGTCGCTCTGCATTTTTGGAAAGCTAATTGGCGCTGATTGCCAATTATGATACATTTTGGCAGATTTTCGCTTCTTTCCTCTTTTTTGGACATTCATTCGCATAGTGGCCATGTTATCACTATTATCGCCAATGTTATTCATTATTTACTGCCAATTTGAAAACACGCACCTGCAAATCATCGCAACAAAAACACGATTGAAATTAAACCGCCTAATTAGTTGTTTAACAGCGTAAAACAAAAATTTTCTGTTTAATTCGTAAAACGTGTCCCACGGATGGCGCCAATTGATCAATCCTTAATTAATGATGTTGCTTAATTACGGATTGAGTGCAATAAGATTATAATGGAAGATGGGATGTTCGATGATTATTTTGGGCCCCGATGATCGTTTTTCACTTTAACTATCAAGTGATCAACCACCCCGACCCGGTCTTCGTTATCGATTAGCATGATTCACCTTAACTCAATGTAAGAAGTCCTTGGGCAAAGTCACAAGTGAAATCTACAAAGGCTTAGGCAAATGGCAGAGAATCAACAACCCATAAATGAGAGGCCAAGCTCCCTATTTATAGTATCCGTGATATCCGCGGTCTGCGAGATGCTCAGCTCTCCACGGAAAGTCAGCGGATCAAACCGCAGTTTGGTATTTCAGTGAATACATAACCGCAGTATTTATTTTCAGCGAATATTGCATAACTGTGCCTTATAATCCGCGTAGTTATGTCCTTAGCTTTTAGAAAATAAAATATACATATACAATGCTATGTATATGATCATGGACCCCGTCCAAAACTTAATTCTGGACGCCGTCCAGATACACTATCAGATTCTGTTTTGCTTGGTCGTCTCACGAAAAATGTTTGCTATGCTACGCAGCTCCGATTGACATGAAACTTGACCAACATGCTCATACATGATTATAAAACTTAGAAAAATTGTCGGGTACCCGACCCGACCCCGTTGACTTTGACTTTGACCAAGTTTGACTTTTAGTCAAACTTAACCAAACGTTTATGCAATCGTTTTAACATGCCTTTATACTTGATTCTTGTATGAAACTTGACCACGTGATTCACATGCTATACTATTCGAGTCGTATTGAGCCATAGGACTAATTGAACATCTTTGACCAATCGTGACTATCGTTATTGATACAACCTATTTGTTTAGGTCAAGACTAGCATTGTTCTTTGCACACGTTACTTGTCGAAGTACTTTATTACTCTTGCACTCAAGGTGAGATCATAGTCCCACTTTTACTCTTTTGCACTTACATTTGGGATGAGAAAACATAAACGTTTCTTTTTACTAAGTGAACACAAGTACAGGAAAACAAACATTCTACATACGAGTTTAAACAAAAATCCTCAATTCGATTATCATTAGTTACACTTGTCGGGTGTAAGCGAGAACTTATGTTATATGGCCATATGGGTTTGACAAACCCTCATTCAAACGGTTCGCTACTGTTTACGAATGAAATGTATTTTCGAGAAACAGTGTATGTTCTAACACTATTGTGATGGGGTTCTATGGAAGGAATGTTAAGCATTGATAATTGGGTGCTCGTGAAACAAACCTTTGGAATGTATTACTATTATATCATTGTTGCAAATCTTGTGGTTCACTTGTACTTACTTACTCAAACCTATGATTTCACCAACGTTTTCGTTGACAGATTTCTATGTTTTTCTCAGGTCCTTGAACATTTGTGTTGAAATGTCCCGTTCTTATTGATTAAAAACGTTCCATATTAATTGATTTCGTTGCGAGGTTTTGACCTCTATATGAGACGTTTTTCAAAGACTGCATTCATTTTTAAAACAAACCATAACCTTTATTTCATAAATAAAGGTTTAAAAAACTTTACGTAGATTATCAAATAATGATAATCTAAAATATCCTGTTTACACACGACCATTACATAATGGTTTACAATACAAATATGTTACATCGAAATCAGTTTCTTGAATGCAGTTTTTACACAATATCATACAAACATGGACTCCAAATCTTGTCCTTATTTTAGTATGCAACAGCGGAAGCTCTTAATATTCACCTGAGAATAAACATGCTTTAAACGTCAACAAAAATGTTGGTGAGTTATAGGTTTAACCTATATATATCAAATCGTAACAATAGACCACAAGATTTCATATTTCAATACACATCCCATACATAGAGATAAAAATCATTCATATGGTGAACACCTGGTAACCGACAATAACAAGATGCATATATAAGAATATCCCCATCATTCCGGGACACCCTTCGGATATGATATAAATTTCGAAGTACTAAAGCATCCGGTACTTTGGATGGGGTTTGTTAGGCCCAATAGATCTATCTTTAGGATTCGCGTCAATTAGGGTGTCTGTTCCCTAATTCTTAGATTACCAGACTTAATAAAAAGGGGCATATTCGATTTCGATAATTCAACCATAGAATGTAGTTTCACGTACTTGTGTCTATTTTGTAAATCATTTATAAAACCTGCATGTATTCTCATCCCAAAAATATTAGATTTTAAAAGTGGGACTATAACTCACTTTCACAGATTTTTACTTCGTCGGGAAGTAAGACTTGGCCACTGTTGATTCACGAACCTATAACAATATATATATATACATATATATTAAAGTATGTTCAAAATATATTTACAACACTTTTAATATATTTTGATGTTTTAAGTTTATTAAGTCAGCTGTCCTCGTTAGTAACCTATAACTAGTTGTCCAGAGTTAGATGTACAGAAATAAATCGATAAATATTATCTTGAATCAATCCACGACCCAGTGTATACGTATCTCAGTATTGATCACAACTCAAACTATATATATTTTGGAATCAACCTCAACCCTGTATAGCTAACTCCAACATTCACATATAGAGTGTCTATGGTTGTTCCGAAATATATATAGATGTGTCGAAATGATAGGTCGAAACATTGTATACGTGTCTATGGTATCTCAAGATTACATAATATACAATACAAGTTGATTAAGTTATGGTTGGAATAGATTTGTTACCAATTTTCACGTAGCTAAAATGAGAAAAATTATCCAATATTGTTTTACCCATAACTTCTTCATTTTAAATCCGTTTTGAGTGAATCAAATTGCTATGGTTTCATATTGAACTCTATTTTATGAATCTAAACAGAAAAAGTATAGGTTTATAGTCGGAAAAATAAGTTACAAGTCGTTTTTGTAAAGGTAGTCATTTCAGTCGAAAGAACGACGTCTAGATGACCATTTTAGAAAACATACTTCCACTTTGAGTTTAACCATAATTTTTGGATATAGTTTCATGTTCATAATAAAAATCATTTTCTCAGAATAACAACTTTTAAATCAAAGTTTATCATAGTTTTTAATTAACTAACCCAAAACAGCCCGCGGTGTTACTACGACGGCGTAAATCCGGTTTTACGGTGTTTTTCGTGTTTCCAGGTTTTAAATCATTAAGTTAGCATATCATATAGATATAGAACATGTGTTTAGTTGATTTTAAAAGTCAAGTTAGAAGGATTAACTTTTGTTTGCGAACAAGTTTAGAATTAACTAAACTATGTTCTAGTGATTACAAGTTTAAACCTTCGAATAAGATAGCTTTATATGTATGAATCGAATGATGTTATGAACATCATTACTACCTTAATTTCCTTGGATAAACCTACTGGAAAAGAGAAAAATGGATCTAGCTTCAATGGATCCTTGGATGGCTCGAAGTTCTTGAAGCAGAATCATGACACGAAAACAAGTTCAAGTAAGATCATCACTTGAAATAAGATTGTTATAGTTATAGAAATTGAACCAAAGTTTGAATATGATTATTACCTTGTATTAGAATGATAACCTACTGTAAGAAACAAAGATTTCTTGAGGTTGGATGATCACCTTACAAGATTGGAAGTGAGCTAGCAAACTTGAAAGTATTCTTGATTTTATGAAACTAGAACTTTTAGAATTTATGAAGAACACTTAGAACTTGAAGATAGAACTTGAGAGAGATCAATTAGATGAAAAAAATTGAAGAATGAAAGTGTTTGTAGGTGTTTTTGGTCGTTGGTGTATGGATTAGATATAAAGGATATGTAATTTTGTTTTCATGTAAATAAGTCATGAATGATTACTCATATTTTTGTAATTTTATGAGATATTTCATGCTAGTTGCCAAATGATGGTTCCCACATGTGTTAGGTGACTCACATGGGCTGCTAAGAGCTGATCATTGGAGTGTATATACCAATAGTACATACATCTAAAAGCTGTGTATTGTACGAGTACGAATACGGGTGCATACGAGTAGAATTGTTGATGAAACTGAACGAGGATGTAATTGTAAGCATTTTTGTTAAGTAGAAGTATTTTGATAAGTGTATTGAAGTCTTTCAAAAGTGTATAAATACATATTAAAACACTACATGTATATACATTTTAACTGAGTCGTTAAGTCATCGTTAGTCGTTACATGTAAGTGTTGTTTTGAAACCTTTAGGTTAACGATCTTGTTAAATGTTGTTAACCCAATGTTTATAATATCAAATGAGATTTTAAATTATTATATTATCATGATATTATCATGTATGAATATCTCTTAATATGATATATATACATTAAATGTCTTTACAACGATAATCGTTACCTATATGTCTCGTTTAAAAATCATTAAGTTAGTAGTCTTGTTTTTACATATGTAGTTCATTGTTAATATACTTTATGATATGTTTTCTTATCATAGTATCATGTTAACTATATATATATATCCATATATATGTCATCATATAGTTTTTACAAGTTTTAACGTTCGTGAATCACCGATCAACTTGGGTGGTCAATTGTCTATATGAAACATATTTCAATTAATCAAGTCTTAACAAGTTTGATTGCTTAACATGTTGGAAACATTTAATCATGTAAATATCAATCTCAATTAATATATATAAACATGGAAAAGTTCGGGTCACTACAGTACCTACTCTTTAAATAAATTTCGTCCCGAAATTTTAAGCTGTTGAAGGTGTTGACGAATCTTCTGGAAATAGATGCGGGTATTTCTTCTTCATCTGATCTTCACGCTCCCAGGTGAACTCGGGTCCTCTACGAGCATTCCATCGAACCTTAACAATTGGTATCTTGTTTTGCTTAAGTCTTTTAACCTCACGATCCATTATTTCGACGGGTTCTTCGATGAATTGAAGTTTTTCGTTGATTTGGATTTCATCTAACGGAATAGTGAGATCTTCTTTAGCAAAACATTTCTTTAAATTCGAGACGTGGAAAGTGTTATGTACAGCCGCGAGTTGTTGAGGTAACTCTAGTCGGTAAGCTACTGGTCCGACACGATCAATAATCTTGAATGGTCCAATATACCTTGGATTTAATTTCCCTCGTTTACCAAATCGAACAACGCCTTTCCAAGGTGCAACTTTAAGCATGACCATCTCTCCAATTTCAAATTCTATATCTTTTCTTTTAATGTCAGCGTAGCTCTTTTGTCGACTTTGGGCGGTTTTCAACCGTTGTTGAATTTGGATGATCTTCTCGGTAGTTTCTTGTATAATCTCCGGACCCGTAATCTGTCTATCCCCCACTTCACTCCAACAAATCGGAGACCTGCACTTTCTACCATAAAGTGCTTCAAACGGCGCCATCTCAATGCTTGAATGGTAGCTGTTGTTGTAGGAAAATTCTGCTAACGGTAGATGTCGATCCCAACTGTTTCCGAAATCAATAACACATGCTCGTAGCATGTCTTCAAGCGTTTGTATCGTCCTTTCGCTCTGCCATCAGTTTGTGGATGATAGGCAGTACTCATGTCTAGACGAGTTCCTAATGCTTGCTGTAATGTCTGCCAGAATCTTGAAATAAATCTGCCATCCCTATCAGAGATAATAGAGATTGGTATTCCATGTCTGGAGACGACTTCCTTCAAATACAGTCGTGCTAACTTCTCCATCTTGTCATCTTCTCTTATTGGTAGGAAGTGTGCTGATTTGGTGAGACGATCAACTATTACCCAAATAGTATCAAAACCACTTGCAGTCCTTGGCAATTTAGTGATGAAATCCATGGTAATGTTTTCCCATTTCCATTCCGGGATTTCGGGTTGTTGAAGTAGACCTGATGGTTTCTGATGCTCAGCTTTGACCTTAGAACACGTCAAACATTCTCCTACGTATTTAGCAACATCGGCTTTCATACCCGGCCACCAAAAATGTTTCTTGAGATCCTTGTACATCTTCCCCGTTCCAGGATGTATTGAGTATCTGGTTTTATGAGCTTCTCTAAGTACCATTTCTCTCATATCTCCAAATTTTGGTACCCAAATCCTTTCAGCCCTATACCGGGTTCCGTCTTCCCGAATATTAAGATGCTTCTCTGATCCTTTGGGTATTTCATCCTTTAAATTTCCCTCTTTTAAAACTCCTTGTTGCGCCTCCTTTATTTGAGTAGTAAGATTATTATGAATCATTATATTCATAGATTTTACTCGAATGGGTTCTCTGTCCTTCCTGCTCAAGGCATCGGCTACCACATTTGCCTTCCCTGGGTGGTAACGAATCTCAAAGTCGTAATCATTCAACAATTCAATCCACCTATGCTGCCTCATATTCAGTTGTTTCTGATTAAATATGTGTTGAAGACTTTTGTGGTCGGTATATATAATACTTTTGACCCCATATAAGTAGTGCCTCCAAGTCTTTAATGCAAAAACAACCGCGCCTAATTCCAAATCATGCGTCGTATAATTTTGCTCGTGAATCTTCAATTGTCTAGACGCATAAGCAATCACCTTCGTTCGTTGCATTAATACATAACCGAGACCTTGCTTTGATGCGTCACAATAAATCACAAAATCATCATTCCCTTCAGGCAATGACAATATAGGTGCCGTAGTTAGCTTTTTCTTCAATAACTGAAACGCTTTCTCTTGTTCATCCTTCCATTCAAATTTCTTCCCTTTATGCGTTAATGCAGTCAAGGGTTTTGCTATTCTGGAAAAGTCTTGGATGAACCTTCTGTAGTAACCAGCTAGTCCTAAAAACTGGCGTATGTGTTTCGGAGTTTTCGGGGTGTCCCACTTTTCAACAGTTTCTATCTTTGCCGGATCCACCTTACTACCTTCTTTGTTCACTATGTGACCGAGGAATTGAACTTCTTCTAACCAAAATGCACACTTTGAAAACTTAGCGTACAATTCTTCCTTCCTCAATACTTCTAACACCTTTCTCAAATGTTCACCGTGTTCTTGGTCATTCTTTGAGTAAATAAGTATGTCATCAATGAAAACAATGACAAACTTGTCAAGGTATGGTCCACACACTCGGTTCATAAGGTCCATGAACACAGCTGGTGCATTAGTTAAACCAAATGGCATGACCATAAACTCGTAATGACCGTAACGTGTTCTGAAAGCAGTCTTTGGAATATCATCTTCTTTCACCCGCATTTGATGATACCCGGAACGTAAGTCAATCTTTGAATAAACAGACGAGCCTTGTAGTTGATCAAATAAGTCGTCGATTCTCGGTAGTGGGTAGCGGTTCTTGATGGTAAGTTTGTTCAACTCTCGGTAGTCGATACACAACCTAAATGTACCATCTTTCTTCTTGACAAACAAAACAGGAGCTCCCCACGGTGATGTGCTTGGTCGAATGAAACCACGCTCTAAAAGTTCTTGTAATTGGCTTTGCAGTTCTTTCATCTCGCTGGGTGCGAGTCTGTAAGGAGCACGAGCTATTGGTGCAGCTCCTGGTACAAGATCTATTTGAAATTCAACGGATCGATGTGGGGGTAATCCCGGTAATTCTTTCGGAAATACATCAGGAAATTCTTTTGCAATGGGAACATCATTGATGCTCTTTTCTTCAGTTTGTACTTTCTCGACGTGTGCTAGAACAGCATAGCAACCTTTTCTTATTAGTTTTTGTGCCTTCAAATTACTAATAAGATGTAGCTTCGTGTTGCCCTTTTCTCCGTACACCATTAAGGGTTTTCCTTTTTCTCGTATAATGCGAATTGCATTTTTTTAACAAACGATCTCTGCTTTTACTTCTTTCAACCAGTCCATACCGATTATCACATCAAAACTCCCTAACTCTACTGGTATCAAATCAATCTTAAATATTTCGCTAACCAGTTTAATTTCTCGATTCCGACATATATTATCTGCTGAAATTAATTTACCATTTGCTAATTCGAGTAAAAATTTACTATCCAAAGGCGTCAATGGACAACTTAATTTAGCACAAAAATCTCTACTCATATAGCTTCTATCCGCACCCGAATCAAATAAAACGTAAGCAGATTTATTGTGAATAAGAAACGTACCCGTAACAAGCTCCGGGTCTTCCTGTGCCTCTACCGCATTAATATTGAAAACTCTTCCACGGCCTTGTCCATTCGTGTTCTCCTGGTTCGGGCAATTTCTAATAATGTGGCCTGGTTTTCCACATTTATAACAAACTACATTGGCATAACTTGCTCCGACACTACTTGCTCCGCCATTACTCGTTCCGACACCATTTGTTCCTTTCGTTCTATTAACCCCTGGTCCGTAGACCTCACACTTCACCGCGCTATGACCATTTCTTTTACACTTGTTGCAAAATTTGGTGCAGAACCCCGAGTGATTCTTTTCACACCTTTGGCATAGCTGCTTCTGATTGTTGTTGTTGTTGCGGTTATTATTGTTGTTGGGATGATTGTTGTAGTTGCTGTTGTTGTTGTTGTTGTTGTTGTTGTTGTTGGGCCGTTTGTTGTAGTTGCGATTGATGTTGCGATTGTTGGGATAATTGTTGCGATTATTGTTGTAATTGCTGTTGTTGTTGTATTGGTGATTCTTATCACCGTTTTCCTCCCACTTTCTTTTGACTTGCTTCACATTGGCCTCTTCAGCAGTCTGTTCTTTAATTCTTTCTTCAATCTGGTTCACTAGTTTGTGAGCCATTCTACATGCCTGTTGTATGGAGGCGGGCTCGTGTGAACTTATATCTTCTTGGATTCTTTCCGATAATCCTTTCACAAACGCGTCGATCTTCTCTTCCTCATCTTCGAATGCTCCCGGACACAATAGGCACAATTCTGTGAATCGTCTTTCGTACGTGGTAATATCAAATCCTTGGGTTCGTAACCCTCTAAGTTCTGTCTTGAGCTTATTGACCTCGGTTCTGGGACGGTACTTCTCGTTCATCAAGTGCTTGAATGCTGACCACGGTAGTGCGTACGCATCATCTTGTCCCACTTGCTCTAGATAGGTATTCCACCATGTTAACGCAGAACCTGTGAAGGTATGCGTAGCGTACTTCACTTTGTCCTCTTCAGTACACTTACTTATGGAAAACACCGATTCAACCTTCTCGGTCCACCGTTTCAATCCGATCGGTCCTTCGGTTCCATCAAATTCCAAAGGTTTGCAGGCAGTGAATTCTTTGTAGGTGCATCCTACACGATGTCCTGTACTGCTAGATCCAAGGTTATTGTTGGTATGTAGCGCAGCCTGTACTGCGGCTATGTTTGAAGCTAGAAAAGTACGGAATTCCTCTTCATTCATATTCACGGTGTGTCGAGTAGTCGGTGCCATTTCCTTCAAAATAGTTAAATGGAACAAGTTAATCATACAGAATATTAAGAGTAGTTAATAGTATTTCGTAGCATAATATGAACTCATTTATAAAAGCTTTTTCTTCATATTAGCGTTTTATAAGTTTAAATTCGGGTAGTACCTACCCGTTAAGTTCATACTTAGTAGCTAATATACAATTCAACTACTACAATTCTATATGAAAAACTGATTATAATAATATTTCGCGTTCAAACTTTTATACAATATTTTACAAACTTACAATACCGCTTATTTTACATAAAGCATGAAATATAGCACACAATAACTTTGATACAAGATAGTTGTGAAGATAATTCTAGCTAGTACACAAGTCGTTCAGCAAAGGCAATAAAGACACGTAATTCATACGTCCAGAAACAAGTCATGCATTCTGGTTTTACTAGGACTACTTCCCATCCTTGGTCTTGTGCAACATAACCGTTATGGCCGTTGATAAGACAGCGTGTTGTAACGTCGTCAAAGGGACGAGGGTTACGTAATGTCCAACAGTCCCGTAACAATCTAAAAACCTCATTTCTTACTCCAATTACCGACTCCGTCACTTGTGGGAACGTTTTGTTTAATAGTTGTAGCCCGATGTTCTTGTTCTCACTTTGGTGAGAAGCAAACATTACTAATCCGTAAGCATAACATGCTTCTTTATGTTGCATGTTAGCCGCTTTTTCTAAATCACGAAGTCCAATATTCGGATATATTGAGTCAAAATAATTTCTTAACCCGTTGCGTAAAATAGCATTTGGGTTCCCCGCAATATATGCGTCAAAGTAAACACATCGTAACTTATGGGTTTCCCAATGTGATATCCCCCATCTTTCAAACGAAAGTCTCTTATAAACCAAGACATTCTTGGAACGTTCTTCGAATGTCTTACAAACTGATCTCGCCTTAAATAGTTGTGCCGAAGAATTCTGACCGACTCTAGACAAGATTTCATCAATCATGTCTCCGGGTAGGTCTCTTAAAATATTGGGTTGTCTATCCATTTTGTGTTTTTATACTGTAAAATAGACAAGAGTTAGATTCATAAAAAAATACTTATTAATACAAGCAATTTTTACATATATCATAAAGCATAAGCACACTATATTACATATATTACACCACACGAATACAACTATCTTATTCCGACTCGCTTGTTTCTTCTTCTTCGGTTTTGGTTCGTTTTGCCAAGTTTCTAGGGATATATGATGTTCCCCTAATACGAGCCGTAATTTTCCACATTGGTTTAGAAAAACCTGGTGGTTTAGAGGTTCCCGGGTCATTGTTACAACTTAAGGACTTCGGGGGTTGACGATACATATAAAGTTCATCGGGGTTGGAATTAGACTTCTCTATTTTTATGCCCTTTCCCTTATTATTTTCTTTTGCCTTTTTAAATTCAGTTGGGGTAATTTCTATAACATCATCGGAATTCTCGTCGAAATCCGATTCATCGGAGAATTGGTAATCCTCCAAATATTTTGCTTCCTTGACGGAAACACCATTGACCATAATTAACCTTGGTCGGTTGGTTGAGGATTTTCTTTTACTTAACCGTTTTATTATTTCCCCCACCGGTTCTATTTCTTCATCCGGTTCCGATTCTTCTTTCGGTTCTGATTCTTCTTCCGGTTCCGATTCTTCTTCCGGTTCCGACTCTTCTTCCGGTTCCTCTTCGGGAACTTGTGAATCAGTCCACGAATCATTCCAATTTACATTTGACTCTTCATTATTATTAGGTGAGTCAATGGGACTTGTTCTAGAGGTAGACATCTATCACATAATATCAAACGCGTTAAGAGATTAATATATCACATAATATTCACATGTTAAAAATATATAGTTTCCAACAAAATTTGTTAAGCAATCATTTTTCAAGTAAACACGGTCGAAGTCCAGACTCACTAATGCATCCTAACAAACTCGATAAGACACACTAATGCAAAATTCTGGTTCTCTAAGACCAACGCTCGGATACCAACTGAAATGTCCCGTTCTTATTGATTAAAAACGTTCCATATTAATTGATTTCGTTGCGAGGTTTTGACCTCTATATGAGACGTTTTTCAAAGACTGCATTCATTTTTAAAACAAACCATAACCTTTATTTCATAAATAAAGGTTTAAAAAACTTTACGTAGATTATCAAATAATGATAATCTAAAATATCCTGTTTACACACGACCATTACATAATGGTTTACAATACAAATTTGTTACATCGAAATCAGTTTCTTGAATGCAGTTTTTACACAATATCATACAAACATGGACTCCAAATCTTGTCCTTATTTTAGTATGCAACAGCGGAAGCTCTTAATATTCACCTGAGAATAAACATGCTTTAAACGTCAACAAAAATGTTGGTGAGTTATAGGTTTAACCTATATATATCAAATCGTAACAATAGACCACAAGATTTCATATTTCAATACACATCCCATACATAGAGATAAAAATCATTCATATGGTGAACACCTGGTAACCGACAATAACAAGATGCATATATAAGAATATCCCCATCATTCCGGGACACCCTTCGGATATGATATAAATTTCGAAGTACTAAAGCATCCGGTACTTTGGATGGGGTTTGTTAGGCCCAATAGATCTATCTTTAGGATTCGCGTCAATTAGGGTGTCTGTTCCCTAATTCTTAGATTACCAGACTTAATAAAAAGGGGCATATTCGATTTCGATAATTCAACCATAGAATGTAGTTTCACGTACTTGTGTCTATTTTGTAAATCATTTATAAAACCTGCATGTATTCTCATCCCAAAAATATTAGATTTTAAAAGTGGGACTATAACTCACTTTCACAGATTTTTACTTCGTCGGGAAGTAAGACTTGGCCACTGTTGATTCACGAACCTATAACAATATATATATATACATATATATTAAAGTATGTTCAAAATATATTTACAACACTTTTAATATATTTTGATGTTTTAAGTTTATTAAGTCAGCTGTCCTCGTTAGTAACCTATAACTAGTTGTCCACAGTTAGATGTACAGAAATAAATCGATAAATATTATCTTGAATCAATCCACGACCCAGTGTATACGTATCTCAGTATTGATCACAACTCAAACTATATATATTTTGGAATCAACCTCAACCCTGTATAGCTAACTCCAACATTCACATATAGAGTGTCTATGGTTGTTCCGAAATATATATAGATGTGTCGAAATGATAGGTCGAAACATTGTATACGTGTCTATGGTATCTCAAGATTACATAATATACAATACAAGTTGATTAAGTTATGGTTGGAATAGATTTGTTACCAATTTTCACGTAGCTAAAATGAGAAAAATTATCCAATATTGTTTTACCCATAACTTCTTCATTTTAAATCCGTTTTGAGTGAATCAAATTGCTATGGTTTCATATTGAACTCTATTTTATGAATCTAAACAGAAAAAGTATAGGTTTATAGTCGGAAAAATAAGTTACAAGTCGTTTTTGTAAAGGTAGTCATTTCAGTCGAAAGAACGACGTCTAGATGACCATTTTAGAAAACATACTTCCACTTTGAGTTTAACCATAATTTTTGGATATAGTTTCATGTTCATAATAAAAATCATTTTCTCAGAATAACAACTTTTAAATCAAAGTTTATCATAGTTTTTAATTAACTAACCCAAAACAGCCCGCGGTGTTACTACGACGGCGTAAATCCGGTTTTACGGTGTTTTTCGTGTTTCCAGGTTTTAAATCATTAAGTTAGCATATCATATAGATATAGAACATGTGTTTAGTTGATTTTAAAAGTCAAGTTAGAAGGATTAACTTTTGTTTGCGAACAAGTTTAGAATTAACTAAACTATGTTCTAGTGATTACAAGTTTAAACCTTCGAATAAGATAGCTTTATATGTATGAATCGAATGATGTTATGAACATCATTACTACCTTAATTTCCTTGGATAAACCTACTGGAAAAGAGAAAAATGGATCTAGCTTCAATGGATCCTTGGATGGCTCGAAGTTCTTGAAGCAGAATCATGACACGAAAACAAGTTCAAGTAAGATCATCACTTGAAATAAGATTGTTATAGTTATAGAAATTGAACCAAAGTTTGAATATGATTATTACCTTGTATTAGAATGATAACCTACTGTAAGAAACAAAGATTTCTTGAGGTTGGATGATCACCTTACAAGATTGGAAGTGAGCTAGCAAACTTGAAAGTATTCTTGATTTTATGAAACTAGAACTTTTAGAATTTATGAAGAACACTTAGAACTTGAAGATAGAACTTGAGAGAGATCAATTAGATGAAAAAAATTGAAGAATGAAAGTGTTTGTAGGTGTTTTTGGTCGTTGGTGTATGGATTAGATATAAAGGATATGTAATTTTGTTTTCATGTAAATAAGTCATGAATGATTACTCATATTTTTGTAATTTTATGAGATATTTCATGCTAGTTGCCAAATGATGGTTCCCACATGTGTTAGGTGACTCACATGGGCTGCTAAGAGCTGATCATTGGAGTGTATATACCAATAGTACATACATCTAAAAGCTGTGTATTGTACGAGTACGAATACGGGTGCATACGAGTAGAATTGTTGATGAAACTGAACGAGGATGTAATTGTAAGCATTTTTGTTAAGTAGAAGTATTTTGATAAGTGTATTGAAGTCTTTCAAAAGTGTATAAATACATATTAAAACACTACATGTATATACATTTTAACTGAGTCGTTAAGTCATCGTTAGTCGTTACATGTAAGTGTTGTTTTGAAACCTTTAGGTTAACGATCTTGTTAAATGTTGTTAACCCAATGTTTATAATATCAAATGAGATTTTAAATTATTATATTATCATGATATTATCATGTATGAATATCTCTTAATATGATATATATACATTAAATGTCTTTACAACGATAATCGTTACCTATATGTCTCGTTTAAAAATCATTAAGTTAGTAGTCTTGTTTTTACATATGTAGTTCATTGTTAATATACTTTATGATATGTTTTCTTATCATAGTATCATGTTAACTATATATATATATCCATATATATGTCATCATATAGTTTTTACAAGTTTTAACGTTCGTGAATCACCGATCAACTTGGGTGGTCAATTGTCTATATGAAACATATTTCAATTAATCAAGTCTTAACAAGTTTGATTGCTTAACATGTTGGAAACATTTAATCATGTAAATATCAATCTCAATTAATATATATAAACATGGAAAAGTTCGGGTCACTACATGTGTGATACATGCTTCCGCTCATTACTTTTGATACTTGCTTGGATGTCGAGTAAACATGCATACGTGGAGCGTCTTTTGGCTACTTTCATTTGTGTCGCATATATTTAAATTGTACTTTAAACTTTGTTATGTAACTAGTTGTCGAACTACCTTGTAAACCTTGAAACATCTTTACTTTTGAAATGAATGCGACATACTTTTGGTCAAACGTTGTTTTAAAGACTTATGACCACGTAACGGGACCTAAGTAGACGGCGCCGTCAAATGACGATTTTGTCGGGTTGCTACAAAAATGGTGTTTCGGATAGGTTCGCCGGTAAGTGCGTCAGGTTCTTCGCCAAGAGGACAATATGGTGGATGAAAGGGATTGCCTTCTTCTTGTCTCTAATGACTAAGTAGGCTACGAACCCAGCCCCAATTCATCCATAATAGATGATGGCTGATTGGTTGGTCCATTCCGGTCACACTGCTTTCGGAGCTTGAGTGGGACTCCATGTCGGAATCCGAGGAACTTGAACTAGTGGTGATTTCCATTTCGTACGATTGAATAAAGGATTTTTCGATATGAAATGATTTTTGAATATCGGATGATATTCTTTTTACATAAAATACCTATATATAGTAAAGAAGACCCCATAGATTACGGAGGAATTTACGAAATATGTCAGGTAAGTTTACAGTAACAGATACGCTAAGATATGTATTAGCAGATACGCTAAGATATAAATTTTTTCTATACACAATTCATGCAATCAATGCAGTAAAACGTGTCTAGACTAAGAATGATAAGCAAGTGATTCTCTAAGAATGATAAGCAGGTAATTTTCGACACGAAATGATAAGCAAAACTTTTGACATGCAGACACGGTCGAAGTCCAGACTCACTAATGCATCCTAACAACTATTAGTTAGACACACTAATGCAAGACCTGGTTCGCTAAGACCACCACTCTGATACCAACTAAAGCGACCCGTCCTAATCCATCTGGACGAATACTTTACATTTGGTTACATCGCGAGGTATTTGACCTCTATATGATACATTTTACAAACATTGCATTCATTTTTAAAAGACAAACTTTCATTACATCGAAATTTGACCGCATGCATACCATTTCATAATATATCCAACTATAATTGATTTAGTAATAATCTTGATGAACTCAACGACTCGAATGCAATGTCTTTTGAAATATGTCATGAATGACTCCAAGTAATATCTCTAAAATGAGCAAATGCACAGCGGAAGATTTCTTTCATACCTGAGAATAAACATGTTTAAAGTGTCAACCAAAAGGTTGGTGAGTTCATTAGTGTATTGTAATCAATCATTTCCATAATTTTAATAGACCACAAGATTTTCATTTCCATAAATATACATCTCATATCAGGCATTTCGCAAACTGCGTAGAGATAAAAATCATTCATATGGTGAACACCTAGTTACCGACCTTAACAAGATGCATATAGAATATCCCCATCATTCCGGGACACCCATCGGACATGATAAACTCGAAGTACTAAAGCATTCCAAATTCCAGAATGGGGGTTGTTAGTTCCCGTAGATCTACCTTTAGGATTCACGTCAATTAGGGGCCAGTTCCCTAATTCTTAGGCTACCAAGCTAAAAGGGGCATATTCGGTTTAATAATTCAACCATAGAATGTAGTTTCGATTACTTGTGTCTATTTCGAAAAACAGTTATAAAAGTAGCGCATGTATTCTCAGTCCCAAAAATATATATTGCAAAAGCATTTAAAAAGGGAGCAAATGAAACTCACAATACTGTATTTTGTAGTAAAAATACATATGACGACATTGAACAACTGAACAATGCAGGGTTGGCCTCGGATTCACGAACCTATACCATTCGTATATATATATATATATATATATATATATATATATATATATATATATATATATATATATATATATATATATATATATATATATTAAAACATGTAATCGTAACTGACGAATTTATTTATTATATCTTTAATTTGTATATTTAATTTGTGTATATATTTAAAATGGTTAATCTTCATATAGTTATATTAATATATCCATATTTACATACGTACTTGTTTAAATGTAATATTTAAAAATCGATAGTTTTGTTATTTGTATGAATTTATGTAACTAATATTAATAGGTTTGATATATATATTAATATGAAATTCTAATATAATTTTAGTATATATAATAAGTATATTTTATGTACCAAATATTTATCTGTTTAAAAAAAATAGTTTTTGGTATTAATAATGCTAATATTAATAATACTATTACTTCATAATTATACTTATTTTGATAATAATAATTATAACAATCTTATTATTAATGTTAATCTTAATAAAATACTTTTGTTAATAATAATCATAATTGTAACTAAGGTTATGATAATAATAATAATGGGTAACTAATACTTGTGTTAGTAATAATAATAATAATAATAATAATACTAATAACTAATGTTCGTAATACGTAATAATAATAATACTGATAATAATTCTAATTCTAATACCTAATGATAATAATAATAATAATAATAATAATAATAATAATAATAATAATAATAATAATAATAATAATCATAATAATAATAATAATAATAATAATAATAATAATAATCATAATATTCATAACCTTTAATGATAATAATAATAACATTAGTAATACTTATAATTCTTATAACTATGATATTAATAATAATAATTACAATAATACTAATAATAACAATAATGATAATAATCATAGTAATAACAATAATAATAATAATAATAATAATAATAATAATAATAATAAAAATAAAAATAACATGAATAATAATAATGATAATGATAATAATAATAATAATAATAATAATTATAAGAAAAGAAATCTACCTTTAAAGCCCCTTTAAAAAAAGTAATGCCCATAGCCGGGCTCGAACCCGAGACCTTTTGAATACCCGAACAACCTTTTAACCATCCCTCTAGATCTACATATCTGATCTAATTCCCTTTTAATTTTATTTAAATCGTATAACTTTGTTTCCATTTTCTTCTTCCTTACACACTGAATCGAACATAAACCATCAATAACCAACGAACTGCGTTTCCAGTTTGATTTTGAGCTTGAATATAATAGATATAACTTGTTGTGATTGTATTTGAATTAACAGAAACACAAATAAAAGAAGAAATTATGCAGCAGCAGACCATCAAGAACACTCATGAACTCGATTCTTGATTTTGATTTTTTACAAAGTTTTAGACAAAAATTAAAACATGAAAAAGGTGTTAAATCCTTATTGGAAACTTTCTGTAACCTTAATTGAACTTAAAACATCAACTTGAACTCGAATTTTATGATGAAAATCTCGTTTGACTTTTTGGAACGTAAGCTTTGACTCCAAAATTGAAACTCGATTGATAAAATTGGACCTTGAAACCTTGCAGATAATTTTAATGAAAGATTTCTAACATATCTGCATTTATGTATTTTAAAAATAGCATTCAAATTCGAAGTATTGTGAAAATAAACAAGAACAGAGCACTTCGTACTGTGTTCTTCAAATAAGGTTTTGGTTTTGTTCTTTTTAACTCGAATTGTAATTTGCAGAGTAATATATAAATGTTAATAAACATAATTACAGCTAATGTGACTACATAATCGTTTGTTTTGTAGCCTGATTTAATCGACAGGAAAATATTCCCAACAGGTACGAAAAAAATAAAATTTATAAAAGAATGAATTTGGATGGTGATAGCTAACTGAATCGTACAAGTGATATAGATGGGTAACAATTGGTAGACAAAAACAAAAGCTTAATACATAATTGATGGAATCACGATCTGTTTCCTTTCTTGGATTTTTATAAAATAAATTGTAATAATTGATATATATATATATATATATATATATATATATATATAATTATTTTAATAATAATAATTTTATTAATATTAATGATAATAAATAATAATAATAATAATAATAATAATAATAATTGTAAATAACGAACTTAGTAATGATAAAGATAATACTATTATAATAATAATAAGGATAATGATGAAAGTAAAATAATTTTTTTTTTTTGATAATAATAACTTTAAATAATCATTAAAAATATTAAGAATAATCATAATAGTACTAAAATTATAATTTTTCTACTATTTATAATAATAATGATAATATAACAAATTAAATATATATCAATTTTGTATATATATTAAACTAATATAACCATATAATGATATTAATATTAATACTAATAATGAGATTAAAAATAATAATACAACAACTACATATAACAGTTTCATATTATAACTTTTAATACTACTAATACTAATATTAATAATAATATAGCAACTATAATTAAACTTGTAATATATTAATATTATAATTTATTAATCATGTAATATGATGATAACATTTATTTAATATATATATATATATATATATATATATATATATATATATATATATATATATATTCAAATACTCATTAATATAAATCATGTATATATTTATATATTTATTTTAATGGTAACTTAATTATTTTATTTATTATTTTACCGTTTTAATTCCACTTTGATTAATGTATAGTTGATTACTCACATATTATATATATATATATATATATATATATATATATATATATATATATATATATATATATATATATATATATATATATATATATATATACTCTTATGTTTATATTTATATATATATTTACATATTTATTTACACACAATCGTTCGTGAATCCTCGGACATAGTCGAAGGGTAAATGTTATCCATGTAAACAGTTCAAAATTTCAGAGACTTACATTACAGACTTTGCTTATCGTGTCGAAATCATATAAAGATTAAGTTTATATTTAGTCAGAAATTTTCGGGTCGTCACACGTTTCGCTGCTTGGAGATGTAGATCTAAAGCAAGTTCTGATTCTGAGCACAGATATCGGTACTCTCAACGGAAAATAGTGAAGCATTAAAGATGAATGCTGGTCTTATTTGGGGTGCCTCACCATAATCAATTTAGGTCAATAATGCCTTAGTCATGCAATGCTCTATTAGAGATTCCAATCTAACAAGATTTTCACCTTACTTAAGCCTTATTTTATTGACAAACATTTTAGGTTTTCAAAAATACTTCTTCGAAAAGATTTTCTTTCAAAAATCTTGAAATTTGGCTTAAGGACTTGGAATCTTCGTAATGGGTTATTATAATACAGCACAAAAAGATACCAACATCCCACACTTAGACGAACATTGTCCTCAATGTTCCTAGTGTATCCCACACTTAGAAGTTTTAGTTGAAGATTTGGGAGTATTTTTCTAGTGCTTTTATTGGGTGTTATCCCACACTTAGTGATAAGCTAGGATGTGGCATAGTTTGAATCTTGAGCTAGTAGCGAAGAAGAAAGAAATACCCCTAGTAGATGCGGCTAGCTTCCAATCCTTGCGTCTTTATCGGCTCATCTGTCATCCTTTATTCTTCTACTCTACTTTATTGCACGGGTTGCCTCCTGAGAAGCGCTTTTGTTTAAGGTCGTTGGCTCGACCGTAGTGATGCTTCAAAAAGCAAACATTCCTCGCTGATTTTTGTGATCTTGGACTTCGATCATATACATACTTATGTATATGTATATATCTAGTACGAAAGGCCATTTGAAGGCGAAAGCACGAGACAACTGAACCGTAGTGTGAATGCGGTGGGATTGCGCAGAACATTAAAGAGTGCGAAGGCTTCTCGCAGTGTTTATGCGGAATGCCTAAGTGCCCGCACAACTTACTTCCGCGTAACTCCTAGACCTATAAATAGGGAGCTTGGCCTCTCATTTTAGGTTGTTGTTGATTCTGGAAGGGTTGCCCTAGCCATATTGATTTCTCTCGTGACTTTGCCCGAGACTAAATCATTATTTGGTTAAGGTAATTTACGAAGACCGGGACATGGTTGTTGATCGTTTAGCACTTAACGAAATATGACAATAAGGTCCCAAAACCATAATCGACATCCATTATACCCCCTCATTACACTCAATCCTTGATTAACCGTAATTGGATAATCTAGGATTGATCAATTGGCGCCATCCGTGGGACACGAATAGAATTGAAATGATAAATTCGCGTTCATTTTAATCGAGCTATTCAACTCATTTTTTAATTCTAATCGTGTTGTTTTCTGTCTTATATTGCAGGAATAAGTAATTTGTGCAACAGCAGTTGCGAGCAAAGCGAAATGACGAAGCAACAAAAGCTTTCGTTTACTAAGAAAGTTGTAAATGAGAATTTGAAAGTGCGTAAAGCGCACAAAGCTTGTGTAAGCGAAAGCTCGCCAGCAAAACTGAACAAAGAACAAGATGCGAGAATAATAAGCACAATACATAAGAAAAAAGGATTTAAAAAGCGAAAAGCAGTAGAAATGTTTGAAAAATGGCAATTCGCTCCTATTACATTTCCATTTGAGCAAAGTCGCGAAATGAATGACATGCCGTTGGTCATATCGTGTAAAATTGCGAATACAGGGATCACAATCATGAAAATTCATGTTGACACTGGTAGTAGTATTGATTTGATATACGAGCAATGTTTTCGCCAATTGCCAGAATGCATCAAGGTGGAACTAAAACCGACCGCGATATCCTTATCTGGTTTCGCGGGTGAATCTGCTTGGCCTATGGGGCAATTATCCTTAGAAATTGAATTGTGTGATGAAACAGAGGAAACATTGACAAGGCAAACGTAGTTAGATTTTTATGTTATATGCGCTGCTTCGCGTTATAACATGTTATTGGGAAGATCTGCGTTGTGGAGGCTTGGCATAGTGCCATCTACAATACACAAAATGGTTAAATTCACAACCTGCAAGGGTGTGGCAACGATAAATTCTATGGCTATGCCATCGATTTGTGCGGCTATAAGCACGAAAGATGCAATTGTTCCGCATAAAATTGAAGATGATAATATGGTTGTTATAAATCCTAAGTATGTTGATCAAAAAATTAAAATTGGGACCGAGTTGAATGCAGAAATAAGAAAGAAGATTGTGCAGTTGCTGGTCGTGTATATGGATGTATTTGCTTGGAGTGAGCAAGATATGACCGGAGTTCCGCGTAATGTTGCAGAGCATAGATTAAATGCCAATCCTGCGTTAAAACCTATTGTACAAAAACGCAGAGGAATGGCTCTAGACCGTATGAAGTGGTTGTATGCGGAAGTTTCTAAATTGGTCAATGCGGGAATATTGCGCGAAGTAAAATATCAAACATGGGTTGCAAATCCTGTTTTGGTAAAAAAACCAGATGGTTCGTGGAGGATGTGTATAGATTTCAAGGACATAAATAAAGCTTGTCCGAAGGACAACTATCCACTTCCTGAAATTGATCTTAAAGTGGAATCTTTGCATGATTATCCCTACAAACGCTTTTTGGATGCTGCAAAAGGATACCATCAAATACCAATGGCGTTGGAAGATGAAGATAAAACCGCATTCCATATTGGAAAAGGCATTTATTGTTATATCAAAATGCCTTTTGGTTTAAAGAATGCGGGAGCCACTTATCAGCGGTTAATTGATAAAGCATTTGAAGGTCAGATAGGCCGCAATCTGGAAGCTTATGTTGATGACCTTGTTATAAAAAGTAAAACGCAAGAAAGTATTTTGGTAGATATGCAAGAAACATTTGAAAGTTTGCGGAAAATAAACATGAAGTTGAATCCGTCTAAGTGCAGTTTCGGAGAAAGAGAAGGCAAGTTTCTGGGATACTATATCACTGAGCAGGGCATACAAGCAAATCCTAAGAAAATTTCCGCAATTGAAAACATGACCGCGCCTAAAACCGTTAAAGAAGTGCAAAGTCTAACTGGAAAAATCGCGGCTTTAACTAGATTTCTTTCGAAGGCCGCGGAACAACAGTTGCCTTTCTTTTGCACTCTTAAAGGATGTTTAAAGCAGAAGAACTTTGTATGGACTGAAGAGGCTGATAAGGCATTTCAAGAAATGAAGCAATTGCTTGATGCATTACCTACATTGATTGCGCCTGTTGATGGTGAAATATTATATCTTTACATTTCAGTCGCGAATGAAGCATTTGGCTCAGTACTTATCGCGGAAAGGAATAAAGTTCAAAAGCCAGTCTATTTTGTTAGCAAGGCGCTTGCGGGAAGTGAAATAAATTAAGCGCCGATAGAAAAATTTATTTACGCATTAGTTTTAACTTCACGGCGATTGTGCAGATACTTTCAAGGTCATCCAATACATGTTTTAACTGATTTGTTGGTTAAAAATGTGTTGAACAAACCTGCGGTATCTGGAAGACTTGACCAATGGGCGATTGAGCTTGGAGCATTTGAAATATCATATATACCGCGTACATCCGTAAAGGGGCAAGTTTTGGCAGATTACCTCGCAGAAATGACGGGTGAATTAGAGGTGATCCATGAAAGAACGCAATTAACACCACCTTCGCATGAAATCTGGGATTTATATACAGACGGTGCCTTATGTATTGAAGGGGCAGGTGCGGGGCTAGTGTTGACAAATCCAAGTGGCGAAGAGCACACGTACACAATGCGCTTTAATTTTGATGTGACAAACAATGAGGCTGAATATGAAGCATTGCTTGCGGGATTGAATTTGGCACGTAAGATGAATATAACGCAGCTGCGCGCATATGTTGATTCACCACTGGTGGCAAATCAATTCAATGGCTCTTTTGAAGCACATGAGTTGTCCATGTAGAAGTATTTGAAACTTGTAATGGAATCTGCAGAAAAGTTTGAGTTCTTTGAATTATCACAAGTGTCGAGAAGTCAAAATAAAAAAGCAGACGTGTTAAGCAAACTTGCTGCATTAGCGTTTTTGCACTTTCAAAAATAGGTGTGGGTGGAAGAACTTCCTAATAAGTACATTGATGGAAATTTATTTGTTGCAGTTATAGAAGAAGTTGGACCAAATTGGATGGATCTTATTGTCAATTATCTGCGAAATGGTGCGTTGCCAGAAGATAAAAAGGAGGCTTGTTTGGTACGCGAAAGTGCACCCATGTATATACTTGAAAATAATGTGTTATATCGTAAATCATATTTGGGACCATTAATGCGGTGTGTGGGACCCACAGAAGCTGCAACCATTGTTGAAGAGGTGCATAGTGGATCTTGTGCTCTTCACTCAGGATATAAAACTATTGCTGGCAAGATAATGCGCATGGGCTATTTCTGGCCTACTCTATATCGTGATGTTGCGCAAATTGTTAAGCGGTGTAAAAGTTGTCAAAGACATGCACCGCAGAATCACAAACCATGACATGATATGATTCCAATTGATTCACCATGGCCATTTTATAAATGGGCCATCGATATTGTGGGACCCTTTCCACCAGGTGTAGGAAATGTAAAGTTCCTGATTGTAGCTATTGATTATTTCACTAAATCGGTGGAGGCAAAGGCCTTACGCACAATTACTGGAGTGCAAGTGCGGAATTTTGTATGGGAATACATTGTACGTAGATTTAGTATTTCGCGGGAACTTGTAAGTGATAATGGAGCGCATATTGCAAAAGATCCATTTTTAAGTTGGTGTGCGGAACTAAATATAATTCAAAGATTCACATCTGTGGCACATCCGCAAGAAAATGGATTATGCGAAGTCACTAACCGCGACATTGTTAGCGGTATTAAAAAACGTTTGAATGAAAAGCGAAATGGATGGTTTGATGAACTTTCAAATGTACTATAGGCTCATCGCACTACTTTCAAGAAAAGTACAGGTGAAACACATTTTAGCCTAGTATATGGTTTCGAAGCAATGATCCCCGCAGAAATCTTTGTTGAAATGCACAGAGTTGCTAATTTTGATGAAAGTGCGAATGCGGAAGGCATTTGTGAAAATCTAAATTTCATTGAAGAACGCAGGCTTATGGCCGCAATACGTGAGGCAAATAATAAGCAGCAAATTGCTAAGTATTATAACAAGAAGGTGCGCGCGTTAGCCTTTGATGTTGGAGAATGGGTTTTGCGTAATAATGAAGCAAGTCGTGCTGAGAAACAAGGGAAGTTGGGACCCAATTGGGTGGGACCATACCAGATAGTGGGAATTAATGCAGCAGGCTCTTATAAACTCCAAGACATTGAAGGGCGCAATATACCTAACGCGTGGCATGATACTTTGTTGAAACGATATTATATGTAAATAACAAAAGTATGTGAAATTTTATGTGCATTCTCGTGATTCATGTTAATGTGTGTAGCAAATAAGTTTGCAATATTGTGTAAAATGAATAAAACTAAAGGTTTTTGTTCATCATAATGATTGTATGTCTATGCGTAATTTCAAAGTACAACGCGTTTAATACAACCATAAATGAAATCAAACAAGTGATGGAGAAGACCACTTGATGCTAAATGAAAACAATTTGACGTGTATGCGAAAGGAATTCAGTTTGTTAACTTTCTCCCAAATTATTAAATCTAGCCATACTTGGATACTTCACAATAAACACAAATTTTTGCCTAAGGATCATTTCGGCGGACTTAGAAGATTCATAATGTGCAGAATAGCACGTGCATATAGGTTGTTTTGCATAAAGTAGTTGTTTGTTATGTGCACAATAATAAACAATGAAATTGCAAAGGACAATGCTAGTAATTATGAATGATATAATCAAAGCGCTATATAAATAAAGGCAATTGCAATTGATAAATAAAATTTTATTATAAGTTCCACGGAAGGTACATCAAATCATATCATTAAAACGCACTTATAAAAGCACTTACATAATGCGAAATCCTATTCCTTGGTAGTTAAGTCTAAACCAATGATGTCTTCGATGGGAGCATCCTTGTTTTGACTTATAGCTTCTAATTTTGGAATAGGGATAACGCGGATTCCTTCCCTAGCCAATGCGACCATATCTTCTGCCTCTTCAATAGGGCAGATTAATTTCTCAATATACTCCGGCATTGGCTCCGGAAGAACAGCAATCTTGCCAACCTCCTGAAGAAATTTTACTCGCTCAAGTTGTTGTAGCACAGTCACATAAGTATCAAATTTCTGCGAAACGTTCGCAGAATCCATGATTTTTTGCCCAAGTTCAGGCAAATGTTCGCAGAGTTTCGCAAAGCTAGATTCTGCAATTGCTTTTGCGGATAAGGCTGCGGTTAGTTTAGTTTGGGTTTGCAAGAGTTTGTTTTTCATTGTATCATGCGTGACTTGAAGGTTGTCCATTTCAATTTCTTTTTCGGACAGTTGCTTTTTTAAATCATCCACGGAATTTTTTGTTGTTTGCAATTCCGTGGTGATGGAAGAGAGTTGGGACTGTGTGATTACGTGCTTGGTTTGTTCTTTCTTCAAAACTTTAGAAAACTTCTCTTGTCGGGACATTGCATCATATGCAGATGCAAGTGTCATATAGAAGTTCTGCGCGAAACAATTGAATGAGTCGCTGTATGAAAGTTTGCTAAGTTCAGAGCGTAGATCATGGGGAAGGGCAAGCTTCATATGTTACCTTTGGTCCAGTGCAGCTAGTGCAGCTTCTGGAGTGGCGCATAGATAACCCTGCAGGCCATCTATTTTGATTGACTTTACTGCACTGGGAGGAGTGCGTCAGATGTCTTCATATTTGGATAAGTCGAAGGTTGGTGGAGACCTAGCCTGTGTAGATGGTGGTGGAGTAATGGATGTCTCTGCTGCAACACTTATAAGGAATATAAACGAAGGAAGAGATATTAAAATGACAGAACACTATAGGTGTTATTGGAAATACAAATTATAATATGTGACGATTCGCATTACCAGTCTCAGATGCAGGTGGAACAACTGAGCTAGACCGCGTAAACCTCTTCGCGGATCCTATAAATGGAGAGGTAGCGGGTCGTTTGTTGGGAGTCATTGTTGTTTGTTGAGCGCTGGTGGTAGGAGATTTTTGTGCAGCCTTTGATGATGATTTTGACTCGGGGCTCTTAAGCCTCTCTGCGAGAAATTCTTTTGTGTCATCTTTCTTTTCGATTTCAGAAACCCTCATGATGATGATGATGAGTAAATGTGAAAGTTGTTTGTGTGAATGAATCAATATAACGGAGAGAGAAAGTATGATGGAAAAAATGATAATCAACTTCTATATATATGGAGGAAAATATAATTTCAACGGTATAATCCCTTAACGGCTATATACGCAGATAAAAAACTCAGCAAATACAACAATAGCCGTTGTGAAAAATAATAATACTTTTATGCCTCACTGTAGTGCGTGCATCATATGCACAAAAGGATAAACTATAACTTTTTCTTTTTTAAGAGTTTATTGTCTTACTTTTTCTGCGAAAATGTAACACAATAAATTGGGGGGACTTGATCATATACATACTTATGTATATGTATATATTTAGTGCGAAAGGCCATTTGAAGGCGAAAGCACGAGACAACTGAACTGCAGTGTGAATGCGGTGGGATTGCGCAGAACATTAAAGAGTGCGAAGGCTTCTCGCAGTGTTTATGCGGAATGCCTAAGTGCCCGCACAACTTACTTCTGCGTAACTCCTAGACCTATAAATAGGGAGCTTGGCCTCTCATTTTAGGTTATTGTTGATTTTGGAAGGGTTGCCCTAGCCATATTGATTTCTCTCGTGACTTTGCCCGAGACTAAATCATTATTTGGTTAAGGTAATTTACGAAGACCGGGACATGATTGTTGATCGTTTAGCACTTAACGAAATATGACAAAAAGGTCCCAAAACCATAATCGACATCCATTATACCCCCTCATTGCACTCAATCCTTGATTAACCGTAATTGGATAATCTATGATTGATCAGTCTTCTCGAGTGAATATGAGTCTTGGTGGATAAATCCTGAGAAAGTGTCGGACCAATAGTTGTAACAGATCCGGTACTTCTCTTGAAGATCTTCTGAAGGATAAGTAGTGCGCAGTTTCGGCTCTTGATAAGTCTTGAAGTCCGATAAGAATATGATCCATGGCTCTGCTGGTTGACCCATGAATGTCAATCATAGAAGCAGTGCTGGTGGTGATTATTTCTCTGACGGGATGCTCATTTCGGAGGTCTTCAAATAATGTCAGAAACTGTATCTTTAGAATCTTGAAGTCTTCGGAACAGTGATCTCCACAGTAGGAGTCTGTTGCTTTGCATAGATTAGTTAAAAGATGAAGCTGGAAAGAAGTGAACAACAATCCTGATCCGAGTATTAATTTCACCTTCTTTGAGTATATCTCCCGACATCCAGCTTTAAATGTGAAACTTGGATCTGCGGATTCGTGGAAGATACGTGATAGCTGCTTCATAACATAGGTGGCAATGTTGACTCGGTCTGGTTCAAGATGAGAGAACAGATTGTTTCGCCTTGCTTCCTCCATAACAGCGTCTCGTAACTCTTTGATAATCAGGTCAGCGTGGTGATCAATTGTCACGTAAATCACTAGTCTGTCTGGTGTGCTTTCAAAATTATCTCTTTCCAAAAGAGCAAAAAAGCTGTGAATATCCTCGATCATTTGCAAATGATAAGTCAGGTGTCCGGTGGAAAGATCCATATGCTTTCGGATGAGAGTCAGTAGTGCTCGTTGGTTTCGTGAGAACGGAAGTGCAGATTCGGCTAAGGCATTGTAGACCCTAGAGTAAATGATCATCTGATCTCGACAGAATCTTGTCTCAAGAATAGTGCGAACCACTGAATTGTGCTTTCGTTGCCTTTCTTCGTGATAGATATGATCGTGAAGAGAGTTGATAAAGTCTTGAATGCGTTCTTCTAGGTTTTCAACATCATTGTCTTCTCTTCGGAGATAGAGGTGGTGTTCTTCTCTGATAGCCATAATTCGTTCTGTTAAGCGTAGCGAAAAATCAATGGTTGATTTTCGGATGGCTTCGAGAATGTCTTTAAATTCATCGGTATCATTGATGAAGGTAATCATGTCTGCGTGTGTGGATATAACCGAAATTCGATCTGAAGAAGAGTTTGGCTCCCCTTGATCTGGTTCGGTTGGAGAGTGTGAGTTATTCAGAATGTCTTCATGTTACTCTTCCTCGTCATCATCGGTGTATTGTTCTTCTGAGGATGCGTCTGATGAATGGGTTTCTTCAGTATTCTGATTCTCCACTTTGATACTTACAGGATCAATTTCTATATCCTTAACCTCAGCCTTGTCGGTCTTCTTCTTGAAGCGAATGATTAAACCGTGATCTTCCGTTTCAAGCCTCATTATTTCTTCATGACGGTCAGTGCTTGGAGAGGGTATTTTCGCAGTTTCTTATACGTCTTCCATTTCCTCTTCCTCCTCAGATTCCTCCTCTTCCTCTATTTCTTCGCTGGGATCTTCTTCTTCCATTTCTGGGTCGTCTACAGACTGTGATTCGACACCCATCTCGATATCATCGGCTGGTGGTGAAGACTCGTCATCGAAAGTGATCCGTCTGGTAGAAATAGCAAACATCTCTACCTGTCCAGAAAGATTGGTTGGTAGGTCAATTTTGAAGGTAACGCTCTCCCCATGTGATCGTAAGATCAAGGTTTGATTGTACACATCAATGACAGTCCTAGCCGTATTCATGAAAGGTCTTCCTAGCACTACTTGTGTGTAGGTCTTCTTTAATATCCATTACTACGAAATCTGTGGGATACAAGAATTTGTTGACTTTCACCAAGACGTTCTCAACTATGCCCTTAGGATATCGAATTTTATGATCGGCAAGTTGGATTGTCATTTTGGTTGGTGACAAGTCTCCTAACTCTAATCTCTTGTAAAGACAGTAGGGGATTAGGTTGATACTTGCTCCTAAATCTGCTAGTGCATGAATGGTTCCAGATTGGTAGATTGAACACGAGAAAACGAATCGGCCCATATCTCCTAGCTTTGGTGGTAGAGAGTTTCTGAGTAATGCAGAGCATTCTTCACTCAGTGGAATTTTGCTAGAGTCTGGTATCCTCTCCTTTGTAGAAAGAAGTCTTCGGATGTATCTCTTCTGGTTGGGAACTTTGGACATAGTGTCCAGGAATCTTTCATTAAGTTTGAAGGAATCAAGCTTGGATGGTTCTTCTTGTAGCCTTCCAGGATAAGGTACGCGAACTGGAGTTTCAGGGGTTAGCTTCTGAGTATATGTCGATTTGTTCTTGAGCCTAGCTGACCTTCTCCGCGGTTCTTCCTCTGGGATTACGGAATCCATTTGCTTTGCTTCTTCTTTGTGGGGATTTTGGATAGTATTACTTGGCAATCTTCCCTGCGGTCGGGTTTCAAGGCGTTGTGATAACTGTCCGAGCTGCGTTTCCAAACTTTTGAGCAGAGCCAATTGATTTCTCATTAGTATCTCCGTCTGATCTTGTCTGGCTGCAGTTCTCTGATTTAGTTGTTGTTGTCCTTGAGTGAACTGAGTTAATTGATCATCACCTTCGAGAGTGGGATTAGTTGTTTTTGTAATCTGGGTGGTAGGGGAATTTTCCTCAACTGGGGACCAGTGAGTGGAAGTGGTTTATCGTAGGTCAATTGAGATTGTTGGGCTGGATAAGGTGGATAGCGATAGCGGAAAGGTTGATTGCTTCGCTGAAATTGATTAACCCTAGGTGGTTGATTGAATCCGGGATTTGGTGGACGAGCTGGGTATTGGACGTAACAGACTGAACCGTCAGGGTTTTCATACTCAACTTGATATTCTTCAGTGGGTTGCGGGTTGGTACAATTAACACAAGCTTGAGCTTGGTTAACTTGCTGCAGCTGCGTCTTCAATTCTCCGAGTTGTTTAGCAAGAGATTCCATCTTATCCGTGAGGGATTTGATGGCCTCCGTTTGATTGTTAAGTGCAGAGAGTGGGGCAGATGATGAAGTTGTTTCACCACTGTTCCTGTCATGATGATGCATTGTCATGTTCTCGAGCAATTCCCATGCTTCATCTACGGTTTGGTTCATCAGATTCCCTTGAGCTGCTGCATCGATCGTCGTCCTATGATTTACCGTAAGAGCATTGTAGAAGGTACAGATTTGGGCTGACCGTTCTAGCTGGTGATTAGGGCATTTCTTCAGCAGGGTTTTGAATTGCTCCCATGCAGTGTAAAGAGATTCATCATAACTTTGTTTGAAGTTAATGATGCCATTCTTCAGTTTGGTTTATTTAGAAGGAGGGAAATATTTAGTTAGGAATTTAGTAGCCATCTCTGTCCATGACGTGATGGTATCTTTTTCCAGTCCTTCAAACCAAGTTTGGGCATGATGAGTGAGAGAATAGGGGAACCAGTATAGCCGGACTATATATTGTCCTATCCCTGGCTGTTTGTAGGAGTTTGAAAGAGATATGAATTTATCAAGGTGAGAATTAGGATCGTCGTTCGGTAATCCATGAAACTGACAGCTATTCTGGATGAGCTGGATGATGTGATGTTTTAACTCGAACGAGTGTCCTTGAATATCTGGAAATCTGATTGGTCCTCCTCGACCTTCAATCGAGGGTTTGGTGTTTTCTGCTAAAGTAACGCGTCTGGATCAGGTACGAATAACAACGGCCCTGTTCTAGATCGAGTTTGGGTCATACACTAGGTATGCCTTTTTGTTTTTAATTGTGCGCAAATAAACTAAGATAATCTAAAGTAAGCTAAAGTAATCTAAACTAGTCTAAGGTAATCTAATTCTAAGGTAATCTAATTTTATCTAGTTTGATCTAAGGTAGTCTAAAGTAATCTAAGGTAATCTAATTTAATTAACTATTCTACAGTTGAATATGTTTTTGGTTCTGGCTACTGATTCCCTGGTATTTCGGTAACAGAGCTCCGCACGAACTATTCAACAAACTAAGTAGCTAGGCCGATGTAGTGACCCGTCCTAATCTATCTGGACGAAGTCTTCAACAGTTGGTCCCATTGCGAGGTTCTGACCTCTATATGCCATGAACGACTCCAAGTAATGTCTTTAAAATGAGCAAATGCACAGCGAAAGATTTCTTTCATACCTGAGAATAAACATGCTTTAAAGTGTCAACCAAAAGGTTGGTGAGTTCATAAGTTTATCATAAAACAATAAAATTCAACATTTTGATAGACCACATGATTTAAATCCTGCATGGTACAAATGAGCCCGAATCCTATACCCACCTGTAATGTACATGCGATATCTTTTAAATACAGTACACCTTTCTCGTCTACGAAATCATCTTTCACAAATCTTAGTAACCGTACACATATCTTGTGCACAAAAATAACATACACATAACCTGTGTATAAATTCATTCTCTCGATACATAACATTCACTTTTCATTTTGTGGCAATTATCATGTCCACATAATTCAATGGTGGCAATTATCATGTCCACGTAATTCAATGGTGGCAATTATCATGTCCACATAATTCAATAATAATCCGCAGAACTTCTGTCTGCATAATAATTCATTCGAGGAATGTTTTGCTTGTGTCTATCTCGTCAAACATTTATAAAAGCATTTCATGTATTCACACTTCAAAATATATTTCAAAAGCATTTAATAAAGCAGTTATAAAATCAGCGCATGTATTCTCAGTTCCAAAAATGTAAAGAGTAAAAGGGAGCAAATGAACTCACCATACTGTATTTTGTAGTAAAAATACATATAGCATCATTGAATAAGAGTAAGGTTGGCCTTAGATTCACGAACCTATATTATTCATATATATTAACACATATCACATTTAATCGACCAATTTTATTTATATTAAATAATGTATTGAGATTAATATCTTTATATATATATATATATATATATATATATATATATATATATATATATATATATATATATATATATATATATATATATATATATATATAGGATTATATTAAGATATATTTTTATATAACTATTAATTTATTTGGTAAAATAATATCTATAATAGAAAGTTGTAATATTTTTATAAAAATAAGGATACTACTAATAATAATAATAAATAATAGTAGTGTTAGTAAAAATAATGATAATAATATATAAAATCTTGATAATGATAATATTAATAATAATAATAATAATAATAATAATAATAATAATAATAATAATAATAATAATAATAATAATAATAATAATAATAATAATAATAATAATGAAAATAATAATTTTACTAATACTGTTAATCTTAATAAGATGACCAACTTTAATTAATAATAAGATAATAATAATAATAATAATAATAATAATAATAATAATAATAATAATAATAATAATAATAATAATAATAATAATAATAATAATAATAATAAATGTGCTACCTTAATGAAACAAGCTACAAAAAGGACCCATGCCCGGGCTTGAACCCACGACCACTCGCTTGCCATACCAACTTCTAAACCATTTAACCATTTAACACTTTCTGTTCTAACTCCTGATGAAATCAATATAACCCTTAACATGTTTGTTTTCTCTTCTCCTCATTATTCTAAAAAGAAATGCCATGGTACAGGCTCGAACTCGAGACCATTCTCTCAACCGCTAACACCCTTAACCATCCAAGTAAATTTTTTTTAATATATATATATATATATTCGTTTTACTTTATATATAACCCGTATATATATATTCTAGTATCCTTCTTCTCAGAAATTTAATTTATCAAGAAACCAAATCAATTTACCTTCATAGAATCATCATCTCTTCATCATACGCATATCATCATTATGATTATCACCTAATTATCATCATCAATTCTATTTTCTATATTAATATCTATATCCTAATTTATATCATCCCCTATCTCGATCATCATTATAATCATAATCGAATCATAATCAAATCATAATCTTAATATTACTCTACATCGTTCGTTATTTAGCAAACCACAACAACATGACTTCATAATCGATATAATCATTATCAATTCATCATCATCGTATCACCATATCATAATCATGATCAATACCGAATCATTATCATCATAGTCCATTATCATCATCATAATAATATCATCTTCAACATCCTAATCATCATCCTACTTGATCATAATCGAATATCATCACCACCCATTCATTTTCGCTTTAAACTATTATCATCAACCTAAACACGTATCATGTTTCTTAGCCGTTCTTTTCAATTGCTTTAATTAATTGCACAACCTTTTATGTGACCAAATTTACTTTACAAACCACTAATTAAATAAATTGGTTCTTTGAGTTTAGTGGTCGACCATTAAATCCACTACGCTCCCTATACTTTATTGAAAACGAAGTGCATAAATGTTTTCTACATTTACTAGTTGGTAACTTCATATTGTAAGCATAATCTCCACCCTTTTCTTTTCATTAATTCGATTTGACAGAAGAAAGAAGGAAGTATCGTTAACACCCGCAGTTAATTCTGAACCGAAATAGAAATCGCTAAACTGCAGTTTTTGGTGAGTTATGGTGGTGGGTTGCAGACGTGGAAACAAGTAACAAACGCAGCATAGCTACGGTTGTGATGGTGGTTATTGTGAATTTTCAAATAATACGTAAAACAGGAAGATCGATGTGTGAGGATAGTGATTATCTCGATGGTTATATGGCGAAGGTGGTTCGGTGGTGGTGATCCAAGTTGCAACAAAAGGAGTTCATGAAGCATGGTAGTGATTGTAGAGAGATAGGTGGCGAGATTGTTGTGGGTTCACGGTGGTGTTTCACGGTGGTGACTCTCGTGATCGTATATGAGTGTGGTTTGATGAAATGGTGGTGATCATGTAACAAGATTTAAATCAAGAATGATAGTTTGTGGTAGTTTTTGTTTGTGGGTTTCGTTTGAAGTTGAACCAAGGAGACGATCAAAAGGTGGTGTTTGTTGAGTAATTAGATGAATGTTAATATTTGTAATTGATCCAGTTTGATGTGTAATGTTTAATGATGTCGAATGGTAACAAAGTTTGACCATATGGACGTGGAATTCATTAATCAGACAACGAATAATAATATAAATAAAAGTTAGATATCGACCTTCAACAACCTTTGTTTGCTATCGTGACTTTGAAACCCATTCGTACAAATTAGAGACAACAGGAATCGCGTATAGAGAAAGAAAGTTGGATTGGATGGGGATGTGAAACAGATTCATGTAATTGAATTTGACTTTTGTAATTTATATATAAATAATTAATAATTAATATTAATAAATATAAATATATCATAATATTAATAATAAATAATAATAATATGGATAATATTAATTAATAATAATACATAATAATTCTGTTATTTATAATAATTATAGTAGTATTAATCATAATATCTAATAATATTTATATTACATCTAAATAATAAATTTAATCATTATTTTAAGTATTTATTGTGGAATTGTGATAATTAGAATAAAAATTTTAATATTTAATACTACTAATATTGTTTGATATTAATATCTATAATAATGAAAGTAGTAGTGATATCAATAATATTAATAATTAATTGTATCCAATTATTTACATAATATTGATAATACTGATAATAAGTAACAGCAACTATCTTTTAACTTGTAAATATAAATATATATTAATATATAATATTTGATAATTATATACATATAATTTTTATACCTTATATATATATATATATACATATTCCATTATACATATCGTAGTGATTCTTTTATAGACATCCTATATATATATATATATATATATATATATATATATATATATATATATATATATATATATATATATATATATATATATATATATATATGTATATATATGTATATATATATATACATATATATATATATATATGTATATGTATATATATATATATATATATATATATATATATATATATATATATATATATATATATATATATATATATATATATAGAGCTTTATCTCTTAATAACAACTTAATCATTTTATATATATTTTTACGTTTTCAATTCTAATGATTAAAGTGCATTTTATTAATTCAAGATATTATTTATATACACTTGTATTTATATATGTAAATATATTTATTTACATATTTATTTACACACAACTGTTCATGAATCGTCGGGCAAGGTCAAAGGGTAATTGATTACATGAATATAGATTTCAAAACTTTCGAGACTCAACATTACAGATTTTGCTTATCGTGTCGGAATTATATAAAGATTAAATTTTAAATTTGATCGGAAATTTTCGGGTCATCACAGTACCTACCCGTTATATAAATTTCGCCCTGAAATTTGAGTAAGGTCGTCATGGCTAACAATAAAAATGTTTTCATGAAGAATATGAGTTGATGAATCGATTTTTATCATTATTGATTAATATAGATAAAACAATTCGATTACTCGAAGAGTACGAGTGAAGCTATCATAAAAGATTTAAATGAGTAAATGTATATTCGTTTTAACCGATGACGTAGTTACGATGGATTTCCGGAATTCATGGGATTTAAAGAAAATCTTCGTAATAAGATTTGGTTCTTCGGTGATTTTAGGAAATCAGGATCTTCTTTGATTAAATGCAATAATCTTTTTCGATTGTTTTGTCGGACATTTCACTATAAATCCACCACCTTCGTTTTCCTTATTTCCACAGGTTACAGCTTCCATTCTTTCTCCTCAATTCATACTCTAAAGCATTCATTAATATGCTCCATCCAGTTCTGATTCTTGATATACTCCTAACTTTCATATCAGTCATTCTTCTTTTTCATCTACCACCGGAGGAAGTTATTTTCTTCTACCATTACCTTGAGGTTATAGTGTTTTTCATTCTCTCGTGTCTTTATATTGCTATACGCATTGATATACATGGTTTGTAATTTCAGTGTTGTTGTTGAGCTTAATTTCTTCCCTTATATTTCGGAGCTCTTTGCCTTTTTATTCTCTTCTCGACTCTAAGTACAACAAATAATGGTCCATAATTCGTAGTTATGAATTTCGGAATGAACATAGTTAATGTTCTAAGAAAGGAATCGTAATGGCACGATCTTGATTTGGTAAATTACTAGAATATCCGGAAAGATAGAACTATCAAGAAGATACGTTCTTAATATGTTTAGAGATTGAGTAGAATGCTAGAATCGTGTAAATGGCACATGATGATGGTACTGTGAATCATCACGTTCCATTAGAAACTCAGCATGACTTACTGTAATATAATCACATTGATCAAGTGTCATTATATTATACTAACTCATGCTTCAGTTCCCAACACTACTTCAGAATTCATTCATAGTTTATACTTAGATTTTACAGAAATTTCCAATATAATGTATTACAGATAGCACGAAGAGGTATATAATTTCATACGAGAATATTTATGAAAATATCCTCAGAAATATCGAAGATATTTATGATGAAATTTTGGAATTTCTAAGTTCGGAGGTTGATGAAAAAAAAATTTTCGCAAGATTTTAACATGACCTCGGAGCAAGATATTCTCTAAAGATTTCATCGGATCAAGAATTACCTGGATCCTTTGAATATAGGGTTTGGTCCTTGTATTTATCCTTGATCTCCTTCATGGTTAGCTCAATCTGTTTTTTAGTACCAAATTTTCTATCGAGCGTTCCTAACACTCCTTTCTTTATCATCAAACTTTTGGCCGTTTAGACCATCTACCATTTTTCTGTTTCCTTTGCATTTAATGCTACGATATCTGAATCATCGGTTATTAATCCGAGGTGGTTTCAAGAGAATTGTATTTTTAGATGATTAAACGCTGATGGTAATATGGTGGAATATAAAAGGTTCCCCTGTAACAATAAAAGAGCATGCATATAAATTAAGGTGATAATAAGGTTGTTTCGAACGGAAAGTCGAAGTTGACTTGCTGGAGCTGTGACAAAATTGGCTAATTTGGAAAAGGGATTGAAAAGTTATTTTCGGTAATAACAACGTCAAAGGAGTTAGCACAGATACGTGTCAAATGTTTGTTCAGGTTCTGAGAGTTTTTCAGGTGCATAACTATATGCATTAATCTTTTCTTTCGTAGATGAAGTGCGGTTGGTTCATCCTCTCGATTGAGGTGTTTTTAAGAATCATGAAAGGTTTGAACGCAGATTGTAATCGTCAAGATACAAATGAGGTTTAAGATGAAATCAAGTGGCAACTTGAAGAATTGTTTAGTTTCATATGTTATAATCAATATTTTAATTCATTTTAATTGTCCAATGTTGGTAGTCCTCTGTTGATAGTCCACAGTTAGCAATTCAATAATTCATATATAGTTTAATTTATAATATTCGGATTAATTAATACGTATCGTGACCCGTGTACATGTCTCAGACTCGATCACAAGTCAAAGTATATATATTTTTTGAGAATCAACATCAACCCTGTATAGCGAACTCCAGCATTACTGCATATAGACTGTCTATGGTTATTCCAAATAATATATATAGATGCATCGATATGATATGTCAAAACCTTGTATACGTGTCCCGATATTTAAAGTTCGTAAAATAAATAACAGAAATTAAATGACGATAAATAAAATTGCGAGAATTAAAATTGCGATAAATAAAATGCTATAAATAAATTGCGATAAATAAATTGCGATAAATAAAAGGTAATACGGAATTAACAGTTAGCTAGGAACAGTTAGCGTGGATTCTTAACAAAATTTCTCATAATTAATTTGTTTGTTTCTAACAAATTTTATTTTTTTCCAATGTTTTCTTCATTATGCCACTTTTTGGATTCTGATAGATCAAAATCCAAATATGAAATTGAATGAAAAGGGTTATTCCGCGGTGAACGGATACGTATATCGGTGGTTGTAAATTGGATAGTAAATGACTGCTGAATCAGCTTCGTCGAATTTACAGTGTAACTTATTAAAGTGAAATCTAAATATTCCTCGGGTATTACCTACCCGTTAAAATATTTTCACCATTAACAGTTTGTACGAAAGAATTTTTAATTACAATCTTTATGAAAGTATACTTGTATATATATTTTCTTCAGATGCAATCATGGATTTAATGAGTTAATATGATATTAAACTCATTTGATTTACGTTAGAACAAGAATATATAATCTCTAAAACATTAGAGATTACATATTCGCCATGTTGAACGAAGATAAATGATGCAGAATGTCATGTAGAATGATGATTATGCTCGGGGTACCGATTGTGATGTTGAGGTGTGTGTTGCTGTGGTTTGTGTTGTTGCTGATGGTACAGTTGATGCCGTTGATGTTGTTGAAGCTGGTACATTTTGCACCATATTTTCCAAGGCTACAACTCGAGCGCGAAACTCATTGACTTTATTACTCCGGGATGATTGTCGGTATGAACGAGCGAATGAATAAGGTTTTGAATCTGACTTGTGATATAGTCGTGGCGAGATACTCTGGAAATGAGAGAGAAAATGGTGTTAAGAACAAGTTCGCCGGTAATTTCTTCAGGTTCTTCACCAAGAGTGCAGGTTGGTGGGTGGAAAGAATCACTTTCTACTCGTCTTCATTGATTAAGTCGACTATGATCCCTTCAGATGAATTGGGGATGGCTGATTGGTTGATTCATTCTGGTGATACTGTTTTCGGAGCTTAGGTGAAACTCCATATTGGAATAGCTGTCAGAATCCGAGGAATTCAAACTGGTTGAGGGATTCATCTCATACGATCAAATGAAGGATTTTTCGATAAGAAATAAATTATAGGATATAGATTAGTACCCTGCAATACATAATTTGCATATGCAATATAATACTAAAATCCCATAAGTTATGGAGGAATCTACGGAAGCTGTCAGGCAAAGGTAACAATAACAGATACGCTAAGATATGAATTTATCTATACACGGTCTATGCAATAGAGGTAGTAAGACGTGTCTAGACTTTAAGGATGATAAGCAAATAATTTTCGACACTAATGATAAGAAAAACTTTTGACATGCAGACACGGTCGAAGTCCAGACTCACTAATGCATCCTAACGACTTATCAGTTATACACACTAATGCAGACCTGGTTCGCTAAGACCACCGCTCTGATACCACCTGTAGTGACCCGTCCTAATCCATCTGGATGAAGTCTTCAACAGTTGGTCCCATTGCGAGGTTCTGACCTCTATATGCCATGAACGACTCCAAGTAATGTCTTTAAAATGAGAAAATGCACAGCGGAAGATTTCTTTCATACCTGAGAATAAACATACTTTAAAGTGTCAACCAAAAGGTTGGTGAGTTCATAAGTTTATCATAAAACAATAAAATTCAACATTTTGATAGACCACATGATTTAAATCCTGCATGGTACAAATGGGCCCGAATCCTATACCCACCTGTAATGTACATGCGATATCTTTTAAATACAGTACACCTTTCTCGTGTATGAAATCATCTTTCATAAATCTTAGTAACCGTACACATATCTTGTGCACAAAAATAACATACACATAACCTGTGTATAAAATCATTCTCTCGATACATAACATTCACTTTTCATTTTGTGGCAATTATCATGTCCACATAATTCAATGGTGGCAATTATCATGTCCACATAATTCAATGGTGGCAATTATCATGTCCACATAATTCAATGGTGGCAATTATCACGTCCACATAATTCAATAATAATCCGCAGAACTTCTGTCTGGATAATTATTCATTCGAGGAATGTTTTGCTTGTGTCTATCTCGTCAAACATTTATAAAAGCATTTCATGTATTCACGGTTCAAAATATATTTCAAAAGCATTTAATAAAGCAGTTGTAAAATCAGCGCAAGTATTCTCAGTCCCAAAAATGTAAAGAGTAAAAGTGAGCAAATGAACTCACCATACCGTATTTTGTAGTAAAAATACATATAGCATCATTTCACAAGTGTAAGGTTGGCCTTAGATTCACGAACCTATATTATTCATATATATTAACACATATCACATTTAATCGACCAATTTTATTTATATTAAATAATGTATTGAGATTAATATCTTTATATATATATATATATATATATATATATATATATATATATATATATATATATATATATATATATATATATATATATATATATATATAGGATTATATTAAGATATATTTTTATATAACTATTACTTTATTTGGTAAAATAATATCTATAATAGAAAGTTGTAATATTTTTATAAAAATAAGGATACTTCTAATAATAATAATAAATAATAGTAGTGTTAGTAAAAATGATGATAATGATATATAAAAATCTAGATAATGATAATATTAATAATAATAATAATAATAATAATAATAATAATAATAATAATAATAATAATAATAATAATAATAATAAAAATAATAATTTTACTAATACTGTTAATCTTAATAAGATGACCAACTTTAATTAATAATAATGATAATAATAATAATAATAATAATAATAATAATAATAATAATAATAATAATAATAATAATAATAATAATAATAATAAATGTGCTACCTTAATGAAACAAGCTCCAAAAAGGACCCATGCCCGGGCTTGAACCCACGACCACTCGCTTTCCATACCAACTTCTAAACCATTTAACCATTTAACACATTCTGTTCTAGCTCCTGATGAAATCAATATAACCCTTAACATGTCTGTTTTCTCTTCTCCTCATTATTCTAAAAAGAAATGCCATGGTATAGGCTCGAACCCGAGACCATTCTCTCAACCGCAAACACCCTTAACCATCCAAGTAAATTCTTTTTTTTAATATATATATATATATATATATATATATATATATATATATATATATATATATATATATATATATATATATATATATATATATATATATATATATATATATATATATATATATATATATATTCATTTTACTTTATATATAACCCGTATATATATTCTAGTATCCTTCTTCTCAGAAATTTAATTTATCAGGAAACCAAATCAAATTACCTTCATAGATCCTCATCATCATCTCTTCATCATACGCATATCATCATTATGATTATCACCTAATTATCATCATCAATTCTATTATCTATATTATTATCTATATCCTAATTTATATCATCCCCTATCTCGATCATCATTATAATCTTAATCGAATCATAATCAAATCATAATCTTAATATTACTCTACATCGTTCGTTATTTAGCAAACCACAACAACATGACTTCATAATCGATATAATCGTTATCAATTCATCATCATCGTATCACCATATCATAATCATGATCAATACCGAATCATTATCATCACAGTCCATTATCATCATCATAATAATATCATCTTCAACATCCTAATCATCATCCTACTTGATCATAATCGAATATCATCACCACCCATTCATTTTCGCTTTAAACTATTATCATCAACCTAAACACGTATCATGTTTCTTAGCCGTTCTTTTCAATTGCTTTAATTAATTGCAAAACCTTTTATGTGACCAAATTTACTTTACAAACCACTAATTAAATAAATTGGTTCTTTGAGTTTAGTGGTCGACCATTAAATCCACTATGTTCCCTATACTTTATTGAAAACGAAGTGCATAAATGTGTTCTACATTTACTAGTTGGTAACTTCATATTGTAAGCATAATCTCCACCCTTTTCTTTTCATTAATTCGCTTTGACAGAAGAAAGAAGGAAGTATCGTTCACACCCGCAGTTAATTCTGAACCGAAATAGAAATCGCTAAACTGCAGTTTTTGGTGAGTTATGGTGGTGGGTTGCAGACGTGGAAACAAGTAACAAACGCAGCATAGCTACAGTTGTGATGGTGGTTATTGTGAATTTTCAAATAATACGTAAAACAGGAAGATCGATGTGTGAGGATAGTGATTATCTCGATGGTTATATGGCGAAGGTGGTTCGGTGGTGGTGATCCAAGTTGCAACAAAAGGAGTTCATGAAGCATGGTAGTGATTGTAGAGAGAGAGGTGGCGAGATTGTTGTGGGTTCACGGTGGTGTTTCACGGTGGTGACTCTCGTGATCGTATACGTGTGTGGTTTGATGAAATGGTGGTGATCATGTAACAAGATTTAAATCAATAATGATGGTTTGTGGTAGTTTTTGTTTGTGGGTTTCGTTTGAAGTTGAACCAAGGAGACGATTAAAAGGTGGTGTTTGTTGAGTAATTAGATGAATGTTAATATTTGTAATTGATCCAGTTTGATGTGTAATGTTTAATGATGTCGACTGGTAACAAAGTTTGACCATATGGACGTGGAATTCATTAATCAGACAACGAATAATAATATAAATAAAAGTTAGATATCGACCTTCAACAACCTTTATTTGCTATCGTGACTTTGAAACCCATTCGTACAAATTAGAGACAGCAGGAATCGCGTATAGAGAAAGAAAGTTGGATTGGATGGGGATGTGAAATAGATTCATGTAATTGAATCTGACTTTTGTAATTTATATATAAATAATTAATAATTAATATTAATAAATATAAATATATCATAATATTAATAATAAATAATAATAATATGGATAATATTAATAAATAATAATACATAATAATTCTGTTATTTAAAATAATTATAGTAGTATTAATCATAATATCTAATAATATTTATATTACATCTAAATAATAAATTTAATCATTATTTTAAGTATTTATTGTGGAATTGTGATAATTATAATAAAAATTTTAATATTTAATACTACTAATATTGTTTGATATTAATATCTACAATAATGAAAGTAGTAGTGATATCAATAATATTAATAATTAATTGTATCCAATTATTTACATAATATTGATAATACCGATAATAAGTAACAGCAACTATCTTTTAACTTGTAAATATAAATATATATTAATATATAATATTTGATAATTATATACATATAATGTTTATACCTTATATATATATATATATATATATATATATATATATATATATATATATATATATATATATATATTCCATTATACATATCATAGTGATTCTTTTATAGACATTATATATATATATATATATATATATATATATATATATATATATATATATAGCTTTATCTTTTAATAACAACTTAATCATTTTATATATATTTTTACGTTTTCAATTCTAATGATTAAAGTGCATTTTATTAATTCAAGATATTATTTATATACACTTGTATTTATATATGTAAAAATATATATTTACATATTTATTTACACACAACTGTTCGTGAATCGTCGGGCATGGTCAAAGGGTAATTGATTACATGAATATAGATTTCAAAACTTTCGAGACTCAACATTACAGATTTTGCTTATCGTGTCGGAATTATATTAAGATTATAGTTTAAATTTGATCGGAAATTTCCGGGTCATCACAGCTGACTACGAAGAGGCAGGATCCTTTTGGTCCCAATATAATTGGCACCTGTTCGAAAAATCCAACAACAAAGTCCGTGTATAATTGTCTTTCTTAGACACCACTAAATGCTTGTGAATAAGTTTGACAGAGAGCAGTTGAAATGTCCCGTTCTTATTGATTAAAAACGTTCCATATTAATTGATTTCGTTGCGAGGTTTTGACCTCTATATGAGACGTTTTTCAAAGACTGCATTCATTTTAAAACAAACCATAACCTTTATTTCATCAATAAAGGTTTAAAAAGCTTTACGTAGATTATCAAATAATGATAATCTAAAATATCCTGTTTACACACGACTATTACATAATGGTTTACAATACAAATATGTTACAACGAAATAAGTTTCTTGAATGCAGTTTTTACACAATATCATACAAGCATGGACTCCAAATCTTGTCCTTATTTAAGTATGCGACAGCGGAAGCTCTTAATAATCACCTGAGAATAAAATGCTTAAAACGTCAACCAAAAAAATATTGGTGAGTTATAGGTTTAACCTATATATATCAAATCGTAACAATAGACCACAAGATTTCATATTTCAATATACATCTCATACATAGAGATAAAAATCATTCATATGGTGAACACCTGGTAACTGACATTAACAAAAAGCATATATAAGAATATCCCCATCATTCCGGGACACCCTTCAGATATGATATAAATTTCAAAGTACTAAAGCATCTGGTACTTTGGATGGGGTTTGTTAGGCCCAATAGATCTATCTTTAGGATTCGCGTCAATTAGGGTGTCTGTTCCCTAATTCTTAGATTACCAGACTTAATAAAAAGCGGCATATTTGATTTCGATAATTCAACCATAGAATGTAGTTTCACGTACTTGTGTCTATTTTGTAAATCATTTATAAAACCTGCATGTATTCTCATCCCAAAAATATTAGATTTTAAAAGTGGGACTATAACTCACTTTCACAGATTTTTACTTCGTCGGGAAGTAAGACTTAGCCACTGGTCGATTCACGAACCTCAAGTTTTCTGGATAAAGCTACTGGAAATGAGAAAAATGGATCTAGCTTCAAAGGATCCTTGGATGGCTTGAAAGTTCTTGAAACAGAATCATGACACGAAAAACAAGTTCAAGTAAGATTTCCACTCGAAATAAGATTGTTATAGTTATAGAAATTGAATCAAATTTTGAATATGAGTATTACCTTGTATTAGAAAGATATCTTACTGTAAATAAAAAAGATTTCTTGAGGTTGGATGATCACTCTACAAGATTGGAAGTAAGCTAGCAAACTTGGAAGTATTCTTGATTTTATGAAACTAGAACTTGTAGAATTTATGAAGAACACTTAGAACTTGAAGATAGAACTTGAGAGATATTAATTAGATGAAGAAAATTGAAGAATGAAAGTGTTTGTAGGTGTTTTTGTTCGTTGGTGTATGGATTAGATATAAAGGATATGTAATTTTGTTTTCATGTAAATAAGTCATGAATGATTACTCATATTTTTGTAATTTTATGAGATATTTCATGCTAGTTGCCAAATGATGGTTCCCACATGTGTTAGGTGACTCACATGGGCTACTAAGAGCTGATCATTGGAGTGTATATACCAATAGTACATACATCTAAAAGCTGTGTATTGTATGAGTACGAATACGGGTGCATACGAGTAGAATTGTTGATGAAACTGAACGAGGATGTAATTGTACGAATTTTTGTTAAGTAGAAGTATTTTGATAAGTGTCTTGAAGTCTTTCAAAATTGTATGAATATATATTAAAACACTACATGTGTATACATTTTAACTGAGTCGTTAAGTCATCGTTAGTCATTACATGTAAATGTTGTTTTGAAACCTTTAGGTTAACGATCTTGTTAAATGTTGTTAACCCAATGTTTATAATATCAAATGAGATTTTAAATTATTATATTATCATGATAATATGATGTATGAATATCACTTAATATGATATATATACATTAAATATCGTCACAACGATAATCGTTACATATATGTCTCGTTTCAAAATCATTAAGTTAGTAGTCTTGATTTTACATATGTAGTTCATTGTTAATATACTTATTGATATGTTTACTTATCATAATATCATGTTAACTATATATATATATATACCTATATATATGTCATCATATAGTTTTTACAAGTTTTAACGTTAGTGAATCACCGGTCAACTTGGGTGGTCAATTGTTTATATGAAACCTATTTCAATTAATCAAGTCTTAACAAGTTTGATTGCTTAACATGTTGGAAACACTTAATCATGTAAATAAAAATTTCATTTAATATATATAAACATGGAAAAGTTCAGGTCACTACAGTACCTACCCGTTAAATAAATTTCGTCCCGAAATTTTAAGAAGTTGGAGGTGTTGACGTATCTTCTGGAAATAAGTGCGGGTATTTCTTCTTCATCTAATCTTCTCATTCCCAGGTGAACTCGGGTCCTCTACGAGCATTCCATCGAACCTTAACAATTAGTATCTTGTTTTGTTTAAGTATTTTAACCTCACGATCCATTATTTCGACGGGTTCTTCGATGAATTAAAGTTTTTCGTTGATTTAGATTTCGTCTAATGGAATAGTGAGATCTTCTTTAGCAAAACATTTCTTCAAATTCGAGACGTGGAAAGTGTTATGTACAGCCGCGAGTTGTTGAGGTAACTCAAGTCGGTAAGCTACTGGTCCGACACGATCAAAAATCTTGAATGGTCCAATATACCTTGGATTTAATTTACCTCGTTTACCAAATCGAACAACGCCTTTCCAAGGTGCAACCTTAAGCATGACCATCTCTCCAATTTCAAATTCTATATCTTTTCTTTTAATGTCGGCGTAGCTCTTTTGTCGACTTTGGGCGATTTTCAACCGTTGTTGAATTTGGATGATCTTCTTGGTAGTTTCTTGTATTATCTCCGGACCCGTAATCTGTCTATCCCCCACTTCACTCCAACAAATTGGAGACCTGCACTTTCTACCATAAAGTGCTTCAAATGGCGCCATCTCAATGCATGAATGGTAGCTGTTGTTGTAGGAAAATTCTGTTAACGGTAGATGTTGATCCTTACTGTTTTCGAAATCAATAACACATGCTCGTAGCATGTCTTCAAGCGTTTGTATCGTCCTTTCACTCAACCCATCAGTTTGTAGATGATAGGCAGTACTCATGTCTAGAAGAGTTCCTAATGCTTGCGGTAATGTCTGCCAGAATCTTAAAATAAATCTGTCATCCCTATCAGAGATAATAGAGATTGGTATTCCATTTCTGGAGACGACTTCCTTCAAATACAGTCGTGCTAACTTCTCCATCTTGTAATCTTTTCTTATTGGTAGAAAGTGTGCTGATTTGGTGAGACGATCAACTATTACCCAAATAGTATCAAAACCACTTGCAGTCCTTCGCAATTTAGTGATGAAATCTATGGTAATGTTTTCCCATTTCCATTCCGGGATTTCAGGTTGTTGAAGTAGACCTGATGGTTTCTGATGCGCAGCTTTGACCTTAGAACACGTCAAACATTCTCCTACGTATTTAGCAATATCGGCTTTCATACCCGGCCACCAATAATGTTTCTTGAGATCCTTGTACATCTTCCCTGTTCCAGGATGTATTGAGTATCTGGTTTTATGAGCTTCTCTAAGTACCATTTCTCTCATATCTCCAAATTTTGGTACCCAAATCTTTTCAGCCCTATACCAGGTTCCGTCTTCCCGAATATTAAGATGCTTCTCCGATCCTTTGGGTATTTCATCCTTTAAATTTTCCTCTTTTAAAACTCCTTGTTGTGCCTCCTTTATTTGAGTAGTAAGGTTATTGTGAATCATTATATTCATAGATTTTACTCGAATGGGTTCTCTGTCCTTCCTGCTCAAGGCGTCGGCTACCACATTTTCCTTCCCCGGGTGGTAACGAATCTCAAAGTCGTAATCATTCAACAATTCAATCAACATACGCTGCCTCATATTTAGTTGTTTATGATTAAATAGGTGTTGAAGACTTTTGTGGTCAGTATATATAATACTTTTGACCCCATATAAGTAGTGCCTCCAAGTCTTTAATGCAAAAACAACCGCGCCTAATTCCAAATCATGCGTCGTATAACTTTGTTCGTGAATCTTCAATTGTCTAGACGCATAAGCAATCACCTTCGTTCGTTGCATTAATACACAACAGAGACCTTGCTTTGATGCGTCACAATAAATCACAAAATCATCATTCCCTTCAGGCAATGACAATATAGGTGCCGTAGTTAGCTTTTTCTTCAATAACTGGAACGCTTTCTCTTGTTCATCCTTCCATTCAAATTTCTTCCCTTTATGCGTTAATGCAGACAAGGGTTTTGCTATTCTGGAAAAGTCTTGGATGAACCTTCTGTAGTAACCAGCTAGTCCAAAAAACTGGCGTATGTGTTTCGGAGTTTTTGGGGTTTTCCACTTTTCAACAGTTTCTATCTTTGCCGGATCCACCTTAATATCTTCTTTGTTCACTATTCGACTGAGGAATTGAACTTCTTCCAACCAAAATGCACACTTTGAAAAATTAGCGTACAATTCTTCCTTCCTCAATACTTCTAACACCTTTCTCAAATGTTCACCATGTTCTTGGTCATTCTTTGAGTAAATAAGTATGTCATCAATGAAAACAATGACAAACTTGTCAAGGTATGGTCCACACACTCGATTTATAAGGTCCATGAACACAGCTGGTGCATTAGTTAAACCAAACGGCATGACCATAAACTCATAATGACCGTAACGTGTTCTGAAAGCAGTCTTTGGAATATCATCTTCTTTCATCCGCATTTGATGATACCCGGAACGTAAGTCAATCTTTGAATAAATAGACGAGCCTTGTAGTTGATCAAATAAGTCGTTGATTCTCGGTAGTGGGTAGCGGTTCTTGATGGTAAGTTTGTTCAACTCTCGGTAGTCGATACACAACCTGAATGTACCATCTTTCTTCTTGACAAACAAAATAGGAGCTCCCCACGGTGATGTGCTTGGTCGAATTAAACCACGCTCTAAAATTTCTTGTAATTGGCTTTGCAGTTCTTTCATCTCGCTGGGTGTGAGTCTGTAAGGAGCATGAGCTATTGGTGCAGCTCCTGGTACAAGATCTATTTGAAATTCAACGGATCGATGTGGGGGTAATCCCGGTAATTCTTTCGAAAATACATCGAGAAATTCTTTTACGACGGGAACATCATTGATGCTCTTTTATTCTTTTTGTACTTTCTCGACGTGTGCTAGAACATCATAGCAACCTTTTCTTATTAGTTTTTGTGCCTTCAAATTACTAATAAGATGTAGCTTCGTGTTGCCCTTTTCTCCGTACACCATTAAGGGTTTTCCTTTTTCTCGTATAATGCGAATTGCATTTTTGTAACAAACGATCTCTGCTTTCACTTCTTTCAACCAGTCCATACCGATTATCACATCAAAACTCCCTAACTCTACTGGTATCAAGTCAATCTTAAATGTTTCGCTAACCAGTTTAATTTCTCGATTCTGACATATATTATCTGCTGAAATTAATTTACCATTTGCTAATTCGAGTAAAAATTTACTATCCAAAGGCGTCAATGGACAAATTAATTTAGCACAAAAACCTCTACTCATATAGCTTCTATCCACACCCGAATCAAATAAAATGTAAGCAGATTTATTGTCAATAAGAAACGTACCCGTAACAAGCTCCGGGTCTTCCTGTGCCTCTGCCGCATTAATATTGAAAACTCTTCCACGACCTTGTCCATTCGTGTTCTCCTGGTTTGGGTAATTTCTAATAATGTGGCCCGGTTTTCCATATTTATAACAAACTACATTGGCATAACTTGCTCCGACACTACTTGCTACGCCATTACTCGTTCCGACACCATTTGTTCCTTTCGTTCTGTTAACCCCTGGTTCGTTGACCTCACACTTAGCCGCACTATGACCATTTCTTTTACACTTGTTGCAAAATTTGGTGCAGAACCCTGAGTGATACTTTTCACACCTTTGGCATAGCTGCTTCTGATTGTTGTTGTTGTTGCGGTTATTATTGTTATTGGGATGATTGTTGTAGTTATTGTTGTTGTTGTTGTTGTTGTTGTTGTTGTTGTTGGGCCGTTTGTTGTAGTTGCGATTGATGTTGCGATTGTTGGGATAGTTGTTGCGATTATTGTTGTAATTGCTGTTGTTGTTGTATTGGTGATTCTTATCACCTTTTTCCTCCCACTTTCTTTTGACTTGCTTCATATTGGCCTCTTCAGCAGTCTGTTCTTTAATTCTTTCTTCAATCTGGTTCACTAATTTGTGAGCCATTCTACATGTCTGTTGTATGGAGGCGGGCTCGTGTGAACTTATATCTTCTTGGATTCTTTCCGGTAATCCTTTCACAAACGCGTCGATCTTCTCTTCCTCATCTTCGAATGCTCCCGAACACAATAGGCACAATTCTATGAATCGTCTTTTGTACGTGGTAATATCAAATCCTTGGGTTCGTAACCCTCTAAGTTCTGTCTTGAGCTTATTGACCTCGGTTCTGGGACGGTACTTCTCGTTCATCAAGTGCTTGAATGCTGACCACGGTAGTGCGTAAGAATCATCTTGTCCTACTTGCTCTAGATAGGTATTCCACCATGTTAACGCAGCACCTGTGAAGGTATGCGTAGCGTACTTCACTTTGTCCTCTTCAGTACACTTACTTATGGCAAACACCGATTCGACCTTCTCGGTCCATCGTTTCAATCCGATCGGTCCTTCAGTTCCATCAAATTCCAAAGGTTTGCAGGCAGTGAATTCTTTGTAGGTGCATCCTACACAATTTCCTGTACTGCTAGATCCAAGGTTATTGTTGGTATGTAGTGCAGCCTGTACTGCGGCTATGTTTGAAGTAAGAAAGGCACAAAATTCCTCTTCGCTCATATTCAAGGTGTGTCGAGTAGTCGGTGCCATTTCCTTCAAAATAGTCAAATGAAACGAGTTAATTATATAGAATATCAAGAGTAGTCAATAGTATTTTGTAGCGTAATATGAACTTATTTATAAAAGCTCTTTCTTCATATTAGCGTTTTATACTCTTTAATTCGGGTAGTACCTACCCGTTAAGTTCATACTTAGTAGCTAACATACCATTTCAACTACTACAATTCTATATGAAAAACTAATCACAAAAACAAAACAAAAAAATATATCATATTCAAGCCTTTATACAATAACTTGCAAACTTACAATACCGCTATTTTACATGTAGCATGAAATATAGCACATAAAACTTTGATACAAAGTAGTTGCGAAGATAATTCTAGTTAATAAATAAGGCGTTCAGCAAAGGCAATAAAGACACGTAATTCATACGTCCAGAAACAAGTCATGCATTCTGGTTTTACTAATACCACTTCCCATCCTTGGTTTTGTGGAACATAACCGTTGTGACTGATAGTAAGACAATGTGTTGTAACGTCGTCAAAAGGATGAAGGTTATGTAATGACCAACAGTCTCGTAATAACCTAAAAACCTCATTTCTTACCCCAATTACCGACTCCGTCACTTGTGGGAACGTTTTGTTTAATAGTTGTAGCCCGATGTTCTTGTTCTCACTTTGGTGAGAAGCGAACATTACTAACCCGTAAGCATAACATGTGTAACATCCCGCATTTTTCCGTTAAATTACTTTAACGCCCGTCTTTTTCTTTTTAAATAATACCCTTCGTATCTAGATTCGTATCCTTTGTTATGTAACATTTTAAATATTCTCGTTGTTGGAAGATAACGTCTCCCGTACTCTCGTGTAATTTAAATTATTCGATCGGTTAAATCCCGCACCCGCTTCTAAACTCGAGGGACTAAAATTGACACGGGGCAAACTAGTTGACTAGGTCAACTAGTCCACCCCAATCACCACCATTCAACCATCTCCCTCTCTCTCTCTCTAGCAAGAACATACACACCATTTCCAAAATCATTCAATCATCATCTAAATCCGATCTAGGAGGCTTACAACAAAATAAATTACATATTCGTGATCCTCTCTTCATCCTCTTCATTTTGGTACCAACTTCATCTCGTTTGGGTAACATTTCTAAAACTCTAGATTTCTCTAAATTCGTGTTTTTGACTTGAAATGGTGTTAGTTAGTGTCTATGGCTCATTGTGATGTCGTGTGTGTAATTTATATGCTCGATCTCGTTGTTTTATTGTAACTAGCATGAACTTGAATTTTGGTGTGTTGTTCTTGAATTTTGGATGATCATATGTTGTTAGATGTTAAAAGTTCATGTTTTAATTGTGTTCCTAGTATCACTAGCTTCAAATTGATGTGTAGGTTGCTTGAGAAAACTCCATAAACTTGATTAGTGATTTTTGGTGGAATTGAGCTAGGGTTTAATGAACTTGAAATGATTATTTGATGCATTGATTGCCATGATTTGTTGTTAGTAAGTTGTTAGTTGTATTGTATGCTCAATTACCTACAAAATGGCATGTCATATGTATGCATTGAATGCCTAAATCATTAAATGTGCATTGGTGAGTTTGAAGCATTAATGTGTGCATTGAATGATCACTTGGTTTGAAAACTCGGTTGTTACAAATGAGGTTTTTGATTGACGAATTGTGTTTAGTTGCATTCTACGTCAAAAGAGCTTTCCAACGATATAAGGTGCGAGTCCTAAGTGTTAGCGGTTTGTGTTTTATGCACAAAAAGGTTTTGGATTGAGACTTGAACATTTGGGACTGGCCAGGCACCAGCACCCGGCCTTTGCCGCGGCGCGGCCCTTTCATGTCGCGGCGCGACATATAAGGGGGTCAGGTTCTGACCTCCATGTCCAAAATACGAAAAATGTTTGGCATACTACGGACCTCCGATTCACATGAGACTTGTTCTAACATGCTTATATATGAATAAAAATCTCAGAAAAATAGTTCGGAACCCGACCCGAACGTGTTGACTTTCGTTGACTTTGACCGACCAAAGTTTGACTTTTAGTCAAACTTAACCAAACTTTTATACAATCGTTCTAACATGCTTTTGTACGTGATTATTGCATGAAACTTGACAACGTGATTCACATGCTATACTATTCAAGTCGTATTGAGCCATAGGACTAATTGAACACATTTCACCCGACCTTGTGTCGTAACCGGTTAATTGATACAACTTATTTGTTTAGGTCAAGGCTAAGCAACATTCATGCACACGTTTACTTTGTGAAGTACATTTATACTCGTGCAATCAAAGGTGAGATCATAGTCCCACTTTTACTCTTTTTGAACTTATATTGGGATGAGAAAACATAAACGATTCTTTTGAACTAAGTGAACACAAGAACGGGAAAACAAACATTCTACATACGAGTTTAGAACAAAAATCCTCAATTCGATTATCATTAATTACACTTGCCGGGTGTAAGCGAGAACTTATGTTATATGGCCATATGGGTTGACAACCCTCATCTTTGACGGTTCGCTACCGTCTACGGATGAAATATATTTTCGAGAATCAGTGTTTGTTCTAGCACTAAGTGATGGGGTATACAATGGAAGGAATGTTAAGCTTTGATAATTGGGTGCTCGTGAAACAAACTTTTGGAATGTATTACTATTATTTCATTGATGCAAATCTTGTGGTTCACTTGTACTTACTTACTTAAACCTATGATTTCACCAACGTTTTCGTTGACAGATTTCTATGTTTTTCTCAGGTCTTGCACGATATGTGAAACATGCTTCCGCTTACTATTTGATACTTGCATCCGATGTCGAGTATACATGCATTTCATGGAGCGTCTTTTGACTTTACTTTAAACCGTGTCGCCTAGATTTCAATCGTATCTATAACGTTGTAACTTAACTTTTGGTTGAACAATTCTTGTAAACTTTGAAACAATCTTTATTTTGAAATGAAGGCGACATATTTTGGTCAAACGTTATCTTAAAGACTTATAATCAGGTAATGGGACCCACGTAGCCGACGCCGTCACTTGACGATTTGTCGGGGTCGCTACAGGTGGTATCAGAGCCTTGGTTGTAGGGATTTAGAGTTCATTTGTGTTCACCCCGAGTCATAGGGTACATAGGTGAATCTAGACTACAATCGGCATATAGACTGAAGTAGGAATTATTTGACTAATTGTGCATTTATACTCGAACTCTTCTATCATATCTAACTCGTATTCGATCTTGATCTTACGTTGATAAATTTTGTTGGTGCGCCACCTTGACTTTATGAAGTAATGTTAAATGCACATGAGAATCAGGGTAATATAATTTCCGGGATTATATTACGGTGATTCACATGGACGTTCCGACATTATGACATAGAGAATTTAAGGCGAGTCAAGGAAAATTTTCTCTCTATCTTTATTCCATGCCACGGTTAGTATTGTTGAAAATACTAACCAACGATATTCTTGTCTCATGAAGGAACAATGGCTCACCAAGGTCAACACAATACTCCTCTCGAAACTCTAGAACAAGCTCTTCAACGAATGATAACCACCGCCGTGGGTACGGCCGTGGCCGATCACTTTTCTAACAACAACAATCATGGAGCCGGTAATTCAATCGAAGGTTGCTCCTACAAGAACTTCATGAAGTACAATCCTCCCACTTTCGATGGAACCGGGGGACCGGTTACTCTCACCCGATGGTTTGAACAAATGGAGACCGTTTTTAACACAAGCGGTTGTCGAGACCAAGATAAGGTCAAGTTTTCCACCCTCACTTTCACCGGTATTGCTCTCTCATGGTGGAACACGTATGTACAATTAGTGGGAAGCGATGAAGCCCACACACTCTCTTGGACCGAATTAAGAGAAAGAATGATCACCGAATACTTCCCGCGCGACGAGACTCGAAGGCTCGAACAGGGTCTAAGGAATTTAAAAACGGCCGGAAATGACCTCAAGGCTTATAATCAACGGTTTACCGAACTAGTCTCGATGTGTCCAATTCTCATGACTCCCAAATCCCTAAGAGTCGAACTTTACATGGATGGCCTCCCTAAGAGCATTCAACACAAGGTAATGACATCTCAACCCACTAACCTACAAGAGGCTTTAACAATGGCCCGCCAAGCCTTAGAAACGGTGAATGAAATGGAAGCACCGGCACCAATGGTCGAGAACCACCCGAGTAACAACAAAAGAACATGGGAAGCCTCTCAATCAAGCAACCACAACAATAACAACAACCCCGCCAAGAAGCCTTTTACCTCCAACGACAAGAAAGGCTATGCCGGAAAACTGCCTTTTTGTGACGAATGCCACAAGCATCACTTTGAAGGATGTGGCAGGTTTCGCCACCGGCGCCAAGGACCCGTCGCTCGAAAGATGCCCAACGCACACAGAACGGGTGCTTGCTTCGAATGTGGCCAACTGGGTCATTTTAGGAATGTGTGCCCAAATAAGAAAATCAACCCCAACGCACGCCGTTGAACCTTCGACATCGACACCAAGGATGCCCGGAACGACGATGGACTAGTAACGGGTACGTTTCTTCACAACAAACCGTATATTTCATACTTGTTCGATTCGATTACCGCTAGACGTTTTATAACCAAGGATTTGACTCATGCTCTTTATATTCCACCTCTTTCCCCCAGATACTACTTAGACGATTTAAGTGACCGACGGAAAAATATTGTGTGCCTATAAATTTTATTGGAGGAAATACGTTAAGACTTTTGACTTGACACCTATAGAACTAGGGAGCTCGGAACCTATTCGTAAAAAAAAAAAAAAAAAAAAAAAAAAAAAAAAAAAAAAATGTTTCCCCATCATCTTGTATAGATTATTGTGAACTAAGTAATTTTCGGTTGGAAACCGATACCCTCTCCCTCGCATCCATGACCTCATGATTATTTGCACGAATCCCGTATGTTCCAAATCGACCTCCGTTCCGGTTATCATCAATTGGGGGTTAAGTGAGACGATGTCTCCTAAGCCACTTTCCGAACTCGCAACGTTAGTTGTAAATCTCTCTTAGTACCGCTTGATTTATTTAGGGCTCGCCCGTATCCATAAACCTCTTGAACCGCGTATGCAAATTCATATAGACTAATCTGTTATCGTATTTATAGATGACATCTTAACTTATTTAAGTAAAGAAGGAAAACGAACAACATCACCATCTTACGCTCAAACTTTTGAGAAAAGAGCAACTTTATACCAAATTCTCCGAGTGAGAATTTCTGTTGAACGAAGTCCAATTTTCTAGACCATGAAGTTAATGGTCAAGGCATTACAATCAATCTCGAAATCAAGCCACATGTAATCAGGAAACTCTCCCAACTCAGACTTGTATTCGTAAAAATCTTAGATCTCACCGGTTGTTACCGAAGATTCATTTCTGACTTTTCTCGTATTACACGACTTTAATCTCTCCGCGATCGAACCTTGAGCGTGATTCTTCACACCAACATTTCTAGCTAAATTCGTACAACACCAGATGGGACTCAAATATGGAAATATTTCTACTTGGACGCCGAAAGGCATACTCCCTCGACTCGAAATCAACGGGACGGAAATTCGTTATTTTGCACGAAGAATTCGAATACTAAATTGTGGATCCGATCAATATTCTTGTCATCACGTACCACACTACATACCTCTGTTATTTCACCGTTACCGTCTGATATTACTGGAAATTAAGATAACACACAATCCAACGATACTTCACTCTTCTTTGACTTAACGCCCTTGTGTTTCTGATAATCGGTCAACTAATATTCAACCCCGAACTATACAACTACGTGTACTACCTCGTTTCTCTTTCAGACTTCAACTTTTGACAACTAGAGGCACGTTATAGCAACCTCGAGATGTAAACTCATCCTATTCTAAGTCCTCATTTCACTACTATCCTTACCGTTCGCATTTCCGTTTAAAGAAACTCCTTGTAACATTTCTCCATGGATAGAGAAACTCCTCATATTACATAAGTATTCGCCACGAGGGTGAATAGTCCTAACGAACATTTTTCGAACCCTAACTAACTTGTTCAAACGTATCTTAAGAGATTCTATTCCAACTCGGTGTATCTTTGTCAATTATTCTGTATCGAAATACTCGTTTCACTTCTAGTTTTACAAGAAACCTTGGGAACCTGCTTAGACATGAGTACCGCGTACCACCCACAAACTGACGAACCGAGCAAACGAACGATTTAGGTCTTGGAAAGACATCTCACAAACTCGTATTGTCACCTTTAGTAGATCACTCTTACAACAGTAGTTACCACTCGTGTGTTCACGCGCACTTTTCGAAACCTTATATGACCGCTAATGTCATACCCCTGTTCATTTAACCAAAGCATCAACCACCGAAATCTGAACTCCATCAAGAAACAACAATTGAGATCGTTCAAGTCCGAGAAGGGCTCGAGACAACCCATTGTCGCCAGAAGAGTTATACCAAACTTAGAGGAGAACCTCACAAATCCCAGTGTGTAACCGCGTAATATTGAGAACTCGCACCTTGGAAGGGTGTAATCCGTTTCGGGAATCAGGGAAAGTTAAACCCGCGACATGTTAACCCTTTTGAAACCTTGGGGCGTATTGGAACCGCTCCCTACCGTTTAGAACTTCCGACTCAATTAAGTTTCCGTTTACCCTACATTTCGTGTAACAAACTTAGAAACGTGTCCTGCGGAACAGGAACGTGCAATCCTGCTGGATACATCAACTATCGATGACAAACTTCTCTTCATAGGAAAACCAGTTGAAACCGGGGATCGTAAAAACCGAACCTTAATGCAACGTAAAACCCTGACTATCCAAATTCATGAGAACCCTCAAGAACGTACTTTCACTTATTCATAGCATTGACAACGTAAAGTCTCGAGTAAGAGATATCGACTACTACTTCCAACTAAATTTCGGGACGAAATTTCTTTTGAGGTGTGGATAATGTAACATCCCGCATTTTTCCGTTAAATTACTTTAACGCCCGTCTTTTTCTTTTTAAATAATACCCTTCGTATCTAGATTCGTATCCTTTGTTATGTAACATTTTAAATATTCTCGTTGTTGGAAGATAACGTCTCCCGTACTCTCGTGTAATTTAAATTATTCGATCGGTTAAATCCCGCACCCGCTTCTAAACTCGAGGGACTAAAATTGACACGGGGCAAACTAGTTGACTAGGTCAACTAGTCCACCCCAATCACCACCATTCAACCATCTCCCTTTCTCTCTCTTTCTCTCTAGCAAGAACACACACACCATTTCCAAAATCATTCAATCATCATCTAAATCCGATCTAGGAGGCTTACAACAAAATAAATTACATATTCGTGATCCTCTCTTCATCCTCTTCATTTTGGTACCAACTTCATCTCGTTTGGGTAACATTTCTAAAACTCTAGATTTCTCTAAATTCGTGTTTTTGACTTGAAATGGTGTTAGTTAGTGTCTATGGCTCATTGTGATGTCGTGTGTGTAATTTATATGCTCGATCTCGTTGTTTTATTGTAACTAGCATGAACTTGAATTTTGGTGTGTTGTTCTTGAATTTTGGATGATCATATGTTGTTAGATGTTAAAAGTTCATGTTTTAATTGTGTTCCTAGTATCACTAGCTTCAAATTGATGTGTAGGTTGCTTGAGAAAACTCCATAAACTTGATTAGTGATTTTTGGTGGAATTGAGCTAGGGTTTAATGAACTTGAAATGATTATTTGATGCATTGATTGCCATGATTTGTTGTTAGTAAGTTGTTAGTTGTATTGTATGCTCAATTACCTACAAAATGGCATGTCATATGTATGCATTGAATGCCTAAATCATTAAATGTGCATTGGTGAGTTTGAAGCATTAATGTGTGCATTGAATGATCACTTGGTTTGAAAACTCGGTTGTTACAAATGAGGTTTTTGATTGATGAATTGTGTTTAGTTGCATTCTACGTCAAAAGAGCTTTCCAACGATATAAGGTGCGAGTCCTAAGTGTTAGCGGTTTGTGTTTTATGCACAAAAAGGTTTTGGATTGAGACTTGAACATTTGGGACTGGCCAGGCACCAGCACCCGGCCTTTGCTGCGGCGCGGCCCTTTCATGTCGCGGCGCGACATATAAGGGGGTCAGGTTCTGACCTCCATGTCCAAAATACGAAAAATGTTTGGCATACTACGGACCTCCGATTCACATGAGACTTGTTCTAACATGCTTATATATGAATAAAAATCTCAGAAAAATAGTTCGGAACCCGACCCGAACGTGTTGACTTTCGTTGACTTTGACCGACCAAAGTTTGACTTTTAGTCAAACTTAACCAAACTTTTATACAATCGTTCTAACATGCTTTTGTACGTGATTCTTGCATGAAACTTGACAACGTGATTCACATGCTATACTATTCAAGTCGTATTGAGCCATAGGACTAATTGAACACATTTCACCCGACCTTGTGTCGTAACCGGTTAATTGATACAACTTATTTGTTTAGGTCAAGGCTAAGCAACATTCATGCACACGTTTACTTTGTGAAGTACATTTATACTCGTGCAATCAAAGGTGAGATCATAGTCCCACTTTTACTCTTTTTGAACTTATATTGGGATGAGAAAACATAAACGATTCTTTTGAACTAAGTGAACACAAGAACGGGAAAACAAACATTCTACATACGAGTTTAGAACAAAAATCCTCAATTCGATTATCATTAATTACACTTGCCGGGTGTAAGCGAGAACTTATGTTATATGGCCATATGGGTTGACAACCCTCATCTTTGACGGTTCGCTACCGTCTACGGATGAAATATATTTTCGAGAATCAGTGTTTGTTCTAGCACTAAGTGATGGGGTATACAATGGAAGGAATGTTAAGCTTTGATAATTGGGTGCTCGTGAAACAAACTTTTGGAATGTATTACTATTATTTCATTGATGCAAATCTTGTGGTTCACTTGTACTTACTTACTTAAACCTATGATTTCACCAACGTTTTCGTTGACAGATTTCTATGTTTTTCTCAGGTCTTGCACGATATGTGAAACATGCTTCCGCTTACTATTTGATACTTGCATCCGATGTCGAGTATACATGCATTTCATGGAGCGTCTTTTGACTTTACTTTAAACCGTGTCGCCTAGATTTCAATCGTATCTATAACGTTGTAACTTAACTTTTGGTTGAACAATTCTTGTAAACTTTGAAACAATCTTTATTTTGAAATGAAGGCGACATATTTTGGTCAAACGTTATCTTAAAGACTTATAATCAGGTAATGGGACCCACGTAGCCGACGCCGTCACTTGACGATTTGTCGGGGTCGCTACAACATGCTTCTTTATGTTGCATGTTAGCCGCATTTTCTAAATCACGAAGTCCTATATTCGGATATATTGAGTCAAAATAATTTCTTAACTCGTTGCGTAAAATAGCATTTGGGTTCCCCGCAATATATGCGTCAAAGTAAACACATCGTAACTTATGGATTTCCCAATGTGATATCCCCCATCTTTCAAACGAAAGCCTTTTATAAACCAAGGCATTCTTGGAACGTTCTTCGAATGTCTTACAAACTGATCTCGCCTTAAATAGTTGTGCTGAGGAATTCTGACCGACTCTAGACAAGATTTCATCAATCATGTCTCCGGGTAGGTCTCTTAAAATATTGGTTTGTCTATCCATTTTGTGTTTTTATACTGTAAAATAGACAAGAGTTAGATTCATAAAAAAAATACTTATTAATACAAGCAATTTTTACATATATCATAAAGCATAAGCACACTATATTACATATATTACACCACACGAATACAACTATCTTATTCCGACTCGCTCGTTTCTTCTTCTTCGGTTTTGGCTCGTTTTGCCAAGTTTCTAGGGATATATGATGTTCCCCTAATACGAGCCATCGTTTTCCACATTGGTTTAGAAATACCTGGTGGTTTAGAGGTTCTCGGGTTATTGTCACAACTTAAGAAATACGGGTGTTGACGATACATATAAAGTTCATCGGGTTTGGAATCAAATTTCTCTATTTTTATGCCCTTTCCCTTATTGTTCTCTTTTGCTTTATTAAATTGTGTTGGGGTAATTTCTATAACATCATCGGAATCCTTGTCAGGATCCGATTCATCGGAGAATTGGTAATCCTCCCAATACTTTGCTTCCTTGGCGGAAACACCATTGACCATAATTAACTTTGGTCGGTTGGTTGAGGATTTTCTTCTACTTAACCGTTTTATTATTTCCCCCACTGGTTCTATTTCTTCTTTCGGTTCCGATTCTTCTTCCGGTTCTGATTCTTCTTCCGGTTCCGACTCTTCTTCCGGTTCCTCTTCGGGAATTTGTGAATCAGTCCACGAATCATTCCAATTTACATTTGACTCTTCATTATTATTAGGTGAGTCAATAGGACTTGTTCTAGAGGTAGACATCTATCACATAATATCAAACGCGTTAAGAGATTAATATATCACATAATATTCACATGTTAAAAATATATAGTTTCCAACAAAATTTGTTAAGCAATCATTTTTCAAGTAAACACGGTCGAAGTCCAGACTCACTAATGCATCCTAACAAACTCGATAAGACACACTAATGCAAAATTCGGGTTCTTTAAGACCAACGCTTGGATACCAACTGAAATGTCCCGTTCTTATTGATTAAAAATGTTCCATATTAATTGATTTCGTTGCGAGGTTTTGACCTCTATATGAGACGTTTTTCAAAGACTGCATTCATTTTAAAACAAACCATAACCTTTATTTCATCAATAAAGGTTTAAAAAGCTTTACGTAGATTATCAAATAATGATAATCTAAAATAACCTGTTTACACACGACTATTACATAATGGTTTACAATACAAATATGTTACAACGAAATAAGTTTCTTGAATGCAGTTTTTACACAATATCATACAAGCATGGACTCCAAATCTTGACTTATTTAAGTATGCGACAGTGGAAGCTCTTAATTATCACCTGAGAATAAACATGCTTAAAACGTCAACAAAAAAAATGTTGGTGAGTTATAGGTTTAACCTATATATATCAAATCGTAACAATAGACCACAAGATTTCATATTTCAATATACATCCCATACATAGAGATAAAAATCATTCATATGGTGAACACCTGGTAACCGACATTAACAAGATGCATATATAAGAATATCCCCATTATTCTGGGACACCCTTCGGATATAATATAAATTTCGAAGTACTAAAGCATCCGGTACTTTGGATGGGGTTTGTTAGGCCCAATAGATCTATCTTTAGGATTCGCCTCAATTAGGGTGTCTGTTCCCTAATTCTTAGATTACCAGACTTAATAAAAAGGGGCATATTCGATTTCGATAATTCAACCATAGAATGTAGTTTCACGTACTTGTGTCTATTTTGTAAATCATTTATAAAACCTGCATGTATTCTCATCCCAAAAATCTTAGATTTTAAAAGTGGGACTATAACTCACTTTCACAGATTTTTACTTCGTCGGGAAGTAAGACTTGGCCACTGGTCGATTCACGAACCTCAAGTTTTCTGGATAAAGCTACTGGAAATGAGAAAAATGGATCTAGCTTCAAAGGATCCTTGGATGGCTTGAAAGTTCTTGAAGCAGAATCATGACACGAAAAACAAGTTCAAGTAAGATTTCCACTCGAAATAAGATTGTTATAGTTATAGAAATTGAATCAAAGTTTGAATATGAGTATTACCTTGTATTAGAAAGATATCTTACTGTAAATAAGAAATATTTCTTGAGGTTGGATGATCACTCTACAAGATTGGAAGTAAGCTAGCAAACTTGGAAGTATTCTTGATTTTATGAAACTAGAACTTGTAGAATTTATGAAGAACACTTAGAACTTGAAGATAGAACTTGAGAGAGATTAATTAGATGAAGAAAATTGAAGAATGAAAGTGTTTGTAGGTGTTTTTGGTCATTGGTGTATGGATTAGATATAAAGGATATGTAATTTTGTTTTCTTGTAAATAAGTCATGAATGATTACTCATATTTTTATAATTTTATGAGATATTTCATGCTAGTTGTCAAATGATGGTTCCCACATGTGTTAGGTGACTCACATGGGCTGCTAAGAGGTAATAATTGGAGTGTATATACCAATAGTACATACATCTAAAAGATGTATATTGTACGTGTACGAATACGGGTGCATACGAGTAGAATTGTTGATGAAACTGAACGAGGATGTAATTGTAAGCATTTTTGTTAAGTAGAAGTATTTTGATAAGTGTCTTGAAGTCTTTCAAAAGTGTATGAATACATATTAAAACACTACATGTATATACATTTTAACTGAGTCGTTAAGTCATCGTTAGTCGTTACATGTAAATGTGGTTTTGAAACCTTTAGGTTAACGATCTTGTTAAATGTTGTTAACCCAATGTTTATAATATCAAATGAGATTTTAAATTATTATATTATCATGATAATATAATGTATGAATATCTCTTAATATGATATATATACATTAAATGTCGTTACAACGATAATCGTTACATATATGTCTCGTTTCAAAATCATTAAGTTAGTAGTCTTGCTTTTACATATGTAGTTCATTGTTAATATACTTAATGATATATTTACTTATCATAATATCATGTTAACTATATATATATATATATATATCCATATATATGTCATCATATAGTTTTTACAAGTTTTAACGTTCGTGAATCACCGGTCAACTTGGGTGGTCAATTGTCTATATGAAACCTATTTCAATTAATCAAGTCTTAACAAGTTTGATTGCTTAACATGTTGGAAACACTTAATCATGTAAATAACAATTTCATTTAATATATATAAACATGGAAAAGTTCGGGTCACTACAGCAGTATTACCTGCGACGGCACCAAAAACTTAGTACTCTCCCGTGATATGGCCGAAACAGACGGTTTTTATCTGCGCGGTGTCGTCGGGCCACGGCTCTCCAGGATCAGCCACTCTTGGGAGAGGGTACTATTTTAACAACCCGTCCTAATCCTCCCGGACGAAGTCTTCAACAGTTGGTCCCATTACGATGATCGACTCCAAGTAATATCCTTAATTTGAGCTAATGCACAGCGAAAGACTTAATTCGTACCTGAGAATAACATGCTTTAAAATGTCAACATAAAGTTGGTGAGATATATAGGTTTGATGCTAGCAGCGTTATAACAATGGACCACAAGATTTCATATTTATACGTAACACTCCTCGTGTATAGAAAAGCAGTTGAGCACTTGGTAACCATACTTAACTTAAAGTCATCGCAGCATATTCTTAAATAAACCCTACACCGTACCGAGTGTAGTAACGAGAACGAAGTACTGTGCAACCGTTAAATGCTGGTCGTCCAGCCCGGTTGGGGATGTCAGCCCGATAGATCTATCAACAGGATTCGCGTTTACGCTCCTCACGTAATTTGCAGTTACCAAGTATAAAGAGATATGCCATGGTACAACTCAACCGAGAATTTAATTTTGATCACTTGTGTCCATAACGTAAATCATTTATAAAAACAGCGCATGTATTCTCAGCCCAAAATATTTAGAGTTTAAAAGGGACTATATACTCACCTAATGTATTTTGTAGTAAAAATACATATAACATCATTGAACACGTGTAGGGTTGGCCTCGAATTCACGAACCTATTAATCAATCATGTATATTAATACATGTAACTATATATATTCTTACTAATAATATGCTTGTTAATTTGTTTGTTATATAGATGTAAATATATTTAATTACATATTTTATCTACTATTGTTTATTATAACATGTGAATAATAATAATTACATAAATATTAATGATTTTATTAAATATAATATTAATGCTACTTTTATTGATAAATCTTATAATAATGTTAATAACAGAAATTCTTATTTAAATGAACAGTTTATTAATAATGATACTGTAAATAATAATTTTTACATAATACTTAGTAATAATTATTATTATAGCAATTTCATTACTAGTGGTAATATTAATATCAAAACTTATGTTAATCCTAATCAAGAACTTCATATTTAATTTGTGAACTAACAACTAAAGTTTCTATAATATAAATTCATATCTCAAATCATAATAATAGTCATACTTATTAATAATGATAATAATTTTTAATGATACTAGTTTTAATGATAATAACATTAGAAATATTTATTTATATTAATAATAATAATACTTAATATAATAACAATAATATAATTAATAATAATAATAATAATAAAAATAACTAGTTTAGAAGACTACCTCAAATGTAATGAATCCCAAAATAAATAGAAACCAGCACACTCCTAGTCTCGAACCTGAGACCTCTCGATACCCGACACTAGTCCTCAACCATCACGCTATGCAAGTTTATCTGATTTTTATGCATTTTGTATTTATTTAAACCCGATTTAAATGTATCATCTCCTTCATCTTCAAAATCAAACCGATACCAGTTCTAAACACAATCATGAATTACATATTTGAATTGCCACTTGAAATTCATTTAAAAACAATTCGTAATGGGGTTCTTGTGTAACAAAACAAACGAAAATATATATATTAATCTGTTAAAATAGTTTCGCGATGAACACTTAAAAACTCCAACACCAAATTCGAATTTCAGACTGTTTTGAACTACGATCAAAACATGAAAAAGTTTTTAAATGGTTATTAGAAACTTTTTAAATATTCAATTGGAATAGAAACGTAATCCTGAGTTTGAATTCCTCCCAGAACCCAATAGTTTTATTTTTTTACGTTTACCCTTTAACTCCACAATTAGAACTCGATATCAGGAATTAGTATTTGATATTTTGTAGAAAGTTTGTGTGCACGATTCTTGACCTATCTACATTTACAGATTTTTAAAAATCAAAACCAAATCAAGTTTTTGCAATTCCAGTTTAAGAACAGAGGGAGCCAAATTTTTTTCTAATTATTTTCTGTCTTCAATTGCGAGTAATATAGATATCATGTAATATAAGAGATTGATCAGCGCTGTATCGGAAAGTGATTGATTGTGTTTGTATCTTGGATGGACCCGACCAAGTCTCACGGGTTAACATAAAGTAGAAGAAAAATTGAACTGATATTGATAGTAATATGCGTGTTAGGATATATCTGTTGTTTTTTTTTTAAATATCTGTATTATAATGTTACATATCTTTGTATTTATTTATAATTGATCTTATAACAATAATAATTCCTAATAATACTATTAATATTATAAATTATATAATTTACAAAATTTATAATCACCTAATAGTAATAATAATAATATTATTATTAATGATAGTAATAACTATAAATTTTATAACAATAATATCATTAACAATAATAATAATAATAATAATAATAATAATAATAATAATAATACCACTGATAAAAATAATAATAATATTAATCAAAATAAAACTAATTTTAATATAAATACTAATAGAAATAAAAAATAATGTTATTCATTAATATTAATATTGACTTTAATATCTATTTTAATAATAATAAAAGTAATACTAACAATATAACAACTTGTATTATATTTTATTGATTATACAATAACACATTCTATAATAATTTATATTGGGTATTAAATTTTTATATATTAATAAACATATATTAATAATTAAGTATAGATTTCTTAAGTATATACTATATATAATTATGTTTTAAATAACAAACTTTATATATATATATATATATATATATATATATATATATATATATATATATATATATATATATATATATATATATATATATATATCTATTGAAGCAATTATACCTAAAGTATAACATTATACATTTAATGCATAGTTAATGTTGACATATCATGTTCGAAATCACTTACGCTCAATGTACTCTAAATATTTAAGTTAAATCCCATAATAGTTTATTAATATAACTAATTTATTATTAATAATTATTTACATGTATAATTATTTATACATATATTTCTGTTTATAATTAGAGGTTCGTGAATCGTCAGGCATGGTCAAAGGGTAATTGATTATCCAAATATAGATTTCGAACTTTCTAGACTCAACATTACAAATTTTGCTTATCGTGTCGGAAACATATAAAGATTAAAGTTTAAATTTGGTCGGAAATTTCTGGGTCGTTGCAGTACCCACCCGTTAAAGAAATTTCGTCCCCGAAATTTAATCGAGATTGTCATGACTAACCATAAAATGTTTTTATGGCGAATATGAATTGTTAACTAGAGTTTTATCACCATTTAATAATAGTGATAAAACGATTCGATTATGTGAAACGTACGAGTGAAGCTGTCACAAGAGAGAGTGAAATGAATAAATAAATATATTCGTTTCAACCGATGACGTGGTTATTATTGACTTCCGGGTTTTAAGAGATTTAAAGAAAATCTTACATAATAAGATTTAGTTCTTCAGCGATTTAGGAAATTAGAATCTTCTTCGATTAAATGAATCAATCTGTTTAGATTGCTTTGTCGTATATTTCACTATAAATCTACCCTCTTGTTTTCCTTATTTCTATATCCTACATCTTCTACTCATTCTCCTTAATTTCTACTTTAAAACGTTCGTCAATATGCTCCATCCCATTCTTGTTCTTGATATATTCTTAATTTTCTCATCCATCATTCTTCTATTTCATCTACCACCGGAGGATTTTATTTACTTCTACTATTATCTTGGGGTTATAGTGTTTTTAATCTTCCCGTGCCTTTACGTGGCAATACGTATTGATATGCACGGTTTGTAGTTTCAGGGTTGCCGTTAGGTTTTATATCTTCCCTTATATTTCGATGTTCCTACTCCTGTCTTCTATAATCATTGTCATCCATAGTTAATATCTCCTCCCATTTGCTGTGATTTTTACCCCAATTTCTATTGCGGGGCTTTATCCCTTCATTTCTTCTTCCCGTCCTCAAGTCAAGCGAGCAATGGTTCGGAATTCGTAGGTATGAAATTTGGAATGAACATAGCTAATGTTCTTTGAAAGAAATGGTAATGGCATGATTTTGATTTGTTAAATTACCAGAATATCCTGGAAAAGACCGAATCATCAAGAAAAATATTTTCTTGATATGTTTAGAGATTAGATAAAATGTTAGAGCCGTGTAACATGGCACATGATGATGGTACTGTGAATCATCACATTCCATTAGAAACTTAACATGACTTACTGTAATATAATGAAGTTGATCAAGTTTCATTATATTATACTAATTCATGCATCAGTTCCCAACATTACTTCAAAACATTCATATTTTAATCTCGAAGGTTTCAGAATTTTTAGAAACTAACACAGTTTTTTTCATGTTATAACGCAGATATTACAGAGAGGTAAATGTTTGCGGATAAGAATAGTTGTGAAAATATCTCCAGAAATATTGAGGATATGAAAGATACGATAATATCTTGGAATTTCTAATATCAAAGGATGATGATGAAGATTTACCCGTAAGGGTTTAGATTCGGAAGCAAGGTGTTCACTAAAGATTTCATCAGAAACAGAATCATCTGGATTCTTTAAATACAGAGTTTGGTCCTTGCATTTGTTCTTGGTCTCTTTCATGGTTAGCTTAATCCGATTCTCAATATCAAATTTTCCATCGGGTGTTCCTAACACCTTTTTCTTTATCATCAACTTTTGGTTATTAAGACCATCTACAACATGCTGCTTCGTCAGCATTTTCAAAGTTAACAAATTTGGGTCATTGGTTTTCAAACCGAGGTGATTTTAAGATATTTGTGTTTTTAGAAGATTAATCGCTGATGGTAGTATGGTGGAAAAAGGTTCTCCAGTAACGACGGCAAAAGGATACGTATATATTGAGATTATAATAAAAGTGGTCTTACTGAGAAGTCGAAGTGGAGCTGTGACAAAATCAGCTTCTTGAAAAGGAAATTGTGAGGTTGTTTTTGCTAATATTTGATAAGGAATTCGACGCGGATATGTTTTAACTATAACTTTGGTTTCGAATGTTTCAGGTGCATAACTGTATGCATAGATCTTTTTTCGTAAACGAGGTGCGGCTGGGTCAATTTCTTGATCAAGATATTTTCAAGAATCATGATAAGATTTGAATGCAGTTCGGAATCGTCAAAATACAAATGAGGTTTGAGATGAAATCAAGTGGCAAACTTGAAGATTAATTTTAGTTTCATATGTTATAATCAATATTTTAATTCATTTTACTTGTCCATAGTTAGCAGTCTATTAGTCCGATTGTCCAATGGTCCAATAGCTCAACAGTTCAATATATTCATATATAATTTAATATACATAATTAATACATATCGTGACCCGTGTACCGGTCTCAGTGTCGATCACAACTCAAAGTATATATATATATTTTGGAATCAACTCCGACCCTGTATAGCCAACTCCCACCTTCACATATAGAGTGTCTATGGTTGTTCCAAAATATATATATATATAGATGGGTCAATATGATAAGTCGAAACCTTGCATACGTGTCCCGTTATTTAAAATGCGTAAAATAAATAAATATATATCATGACCCATTATACAACGTGTTGTCTCAGAATTAATCCGACGTATTGTTGTACATGTGTCCCGACAGTATGTACAATGCAGAAATTAAAATTGCGAGAAGGTAAATTACGATAAATTAAATGTTAATCAGTTAGCTAGGAACAGTTAGCCGGAACAGTTAGCGTGAAATCCTATCACAATTTCAATTAATTAATTCGTTTGTTTCTAACACTTTTTATTTTTGTCCAATGTTTTCTTCGTTATGCCACTTGTTGGATTCTGATAGGTCAAAATCCAAATATGAAATTTGAATAAAAATGGTTATTCTGTGTTGAACGGATACGTATATCGGTAGTTGTAAGTAGGATAGTAAATGATCGTTGAATCAGATTCAAAGAATGTACAGTGTAACTTATTAATGTGAATTCTAAATATTCCTCGGGTACTACCCACCCGTTAAAATATTTTCATCATTAACAGTTTGTACGAAAGAAATTTTTTTTTTTAATTACAATCTTTATGAAAATATACTTACATATATAATTTCGTCAGATGTAATTATGGATTTAATGAGTCAAAAACTCATTTGATTTATCGTTAATACTAGATTACATAACCTCTAAAACTTTAGAAATTACATAATCACCATGTCGAACGAGGAAAAATGAGGTAGAATGATACGTAAAGCGAAGATAGTCGATGTAGATCGATGTGTAGAACGAAGTTCATATTCAAAGTACAGATGGTGATATTGAGGCGTATAATGTTGATATTCGAGGTACAGATTGTGATGTCGAGAGTTACGGCGCAGTTATGGTTTAGGGATGATAAGGTTACTGTCGACGTCGATGATGGTGTTACTGATTATGCTGTTGGTGATGTTGCTGGTGTTCGTAACCTTCGCACCAGGTTCTCCAAAGTCGTCACACAAGCGCGTAGTTCGTTAACTTCTTCTAGTACTACAGAATGATTGACGATTGAAACGAGCGGGTGAGTAAGATTCGAAATATAGGATATTATATAATCATGACGGGATATTCTAGAAAGGAGAGAGAAAATGGTTTCTCGAACAGGTCCGCCGGTGTGTGCTTCAGGTTCGTCGCCAATAGGACAATTCGGTGGATGGAAAGGAATCTTCGATGTGAAATGATTTTCAAATATCGGATGATATTCTAACTATATAGAATATCTTTATATATAATACTAAAGATTTCGTAAACTACAGAGGAACCTACGGCATATGTCAGGCAAGTCTACAGATGCGCTAAGATATGAATTTTTGTCTATACACTATCGATGCACTAAATGCAGTAAGACGTGTCTAGACTTAAGCAGGCAATTCCCTAAGGATGATAAGCAGATGATTTCCGACTAGATATGATAAGCAAAACTTTTTGACATGCAGACACGGTCAAAGTCCAGACTCACTAATGTATCCTAACAACTACCAGTTAGACACACTAATGGAAGACCTGGTTCGCTAAGACCAACGCTCTGATACCAACTTTAACAACCCGTCCTAATCCTCCCGGACGAAGTCTTCAACAGTTGGTCCCATTGCGATGATCGACTCCAAGTAATATCCTTAATTTGAGCTAATGCACAGCGGAAGACTTAATTCGTACCTGAGAATAGCATGCTTTAAAATGTCAACATAAAGTTGGTGAGATATATAGGTTTGATGCTAGCAGCGTTATAACAATGGACCACAAGATTTCATATTTATACGTAACACTCCTCGTGTATAGAAAAGCAGTTGAGCACTTGGTAACCATACTTAACTTAAAGTCATCGCAGCATATTCTTAAATAAACCCTACACCGTACCGAGTGTAGTAACGAGAACGAAGTACTGTGCAACCGTTAAATGCTGGTCGTCCAGCCCGGTTGGGGATGTCAGCCCGATAGATCTATCAACAGGATTCGCGTTTACGCTCCTCACGTAATTTGCAGTTACCAAGTATAAAGAGATATGCCATGGTACAACTCAACAGAGAATTTAATTTTGATCACTTGTGTCCATAACGTAAATCATTTATAAAAACAGCGCATGTATTCTCAGCCCAAAATATTTAGAGTTTAAAAGGGACTATATACTCACCTAATGTATTTTGTAGTAAAAATACATATAACATCATTGAACACGTGTAGGGTTGGCCTCGAATTCACGAACCTATTAATCAATCATGCATATTAATACATGTAACTATATATATTCTTACTAATAATATGCTTGTTAATTTGTTTGTTATATAGATGTAAATATATTTAATTACATATTTTATCTACTATTGTTTATTATAACATGTGAATAATAATAATTACATAAATATTAATGATTTTATTAAATATAATATTAATGCTACTTTTATTGATAAATCTTATAATAATGTTAATAACAGAAATTCTTATTTAAATGAACAGTTTATTAATAATGATACTGTAAATAATAATTTTTACATAATACTTAGTAATAATTATTATTATAGCAATTTCATTACTAGTGGTAATATTAATATCAAAACTTATGTTAATCCTAATCAAGAACTTCATATTTAATTTGTGAACTAACAACTAAAGTTTCTATAATATAAATTCATATCTCAAATCATAATAATAGTCATACTTATTAATAATGATAATAATTTTTAATGATACTAGTTTTAATGATAATAACATTAGAAATATTTATTTATATTAATAATAATAATACTTAATATAATAACAATAATATAATTAATAATAATAATAATAATAAAAATAACTAGTTTAGAAGACTACCTCAAATGTAATGAATCCCAAAAAAAATAGAAACCAGCACACTCCTAGTCTCGAACCTGAGACCTCTCGATACCCGACACTAGTCCTCAACCATCACGCTATGCAAGTTTATCTGATTTTTATGCATTTTGTATTTATTTAAACCCGATTTAAATGTATCATCTCCTTCATCTTCAAAATCAACCCGATACCAGTTCTAAACACAATCATGAATTACAAATTTGAATTGCCACTTGAAATTCATTTAAAAACAATTCGTAATGGGGTTCTTGTGTAACAAAACAAACGAAAATATATATATTAATCTGTTAAAATAGTTTCGCGATGAACACTTAAAAACTCCAACACCAAATTCGAATTTCAGACTGTTTTGAACTACGATCAAAACATGAAAAAGTTTTTAAATGGTTATTAGAAACTTTCTAAATATTCAATTGGAACAGAAATGTAATCCTGAGTTCGAATTCCTCCCAGAACCCAATAGTTTTATTTTTTTACGTTTACCCTTTAACTCCACAATTAGAACTCGATATCAGGAATTAGTATTTGATATTTTGTAGAAAGTTTGTGTGCACGATTCTTGACCTATCTACATTTACAGATTTTTAAAAACCAAAACCAAATCAAGTTTTTGCAATTCCAATTTAAGAACAGAGGGAGCCGAATTTTTTTCTAATTATTTTATGTCTTCAATTGCGAGTAATACAGATATCATGTAATATAAGAGATTGATCAGCGCTGTATCGGAAAGTGATTGATTGTGTTTGTATCTTGGATGGACCCGACCAAGTCTCACGGGTTAACATAAAGTAGAAGAAAAATTGAACTGATATTGATAGTAATACGCGTGTTAGGATATATCTGTTGTTTTTTTTTTTAAATATCTGTATTATAATGTTACATATCTTTGTATTTATTTATAATTGATCTTATAACAATAATAATTCCTAATAATACTATTAATATTATAAATTATATAATTTACAAAATTTATAATCACCTAATAGTAATAATAATAATATTATTATTAATGATAGTAATAACTATAAATTTTATAACAATAATATCATTAACAATAATAATAATAATAATAATAATAATAATAATAATAATACCACTGATAAAAATAATAATAATATTAATCAAAATAAAACTAATTTTAATATAAATACAAATAGAAATAAAAAATAATGTTATTCATTAATATTAATATTGACTTTAATATCTATTTTAATAATAATAAAAGTAATACTAACAATATAACAACTTGTATTATATTTTATTGATTATACAATAACACATTCTATAATAATTTATATTGGGTATTAAATTTTTATATATTAATAAACATATATTAATAATTAAGTATAGATTTCTTAAGTATATACTATATATAATTATGTTTTAAATAACAAACTTTATATATATATATATATATATATATATATATATATATATATATATATATATATATATATATATATATATATATATATATATATATATATATATATATATATATATATATATATATATATATATATATATATATCTACTGAAGCAATTATACCTAAAGTATAACATTATACATTTAATGCATAGTTAATGTTGACATATCATGTTCGAAATCACTTACGCTCAATGTACTCTAAATATTTAAGTTAAATCCCATAATAGTTTATTAATATAACTAATTTATTATTTATAATTATTTACATGTATAATTATTTATACATATATTTCTGTTTACAATTAGAGGTTCGTGAATCGTCAGGCATGGTCAAAGGGTAATTGATTATCCAAATATAGATTTCGAACTTTCTAGACTCAACATTACAAATTTTGCTTATCGTGTCGGAAACATATAAAGATTAAGGTTTAAATTTGGTCGGAAATTTCCGGGTCGTTACAACTATTTTAAATTTATATTTAGCGAGGCCTAAATCTTACTACTCCTTATAAGTAAGGGAAGTATGACCTAGAGTCGTATTTTTGAGATATCAGTAGAATCGAACCTATATTTAAGCCTAAGGTAGTTAGGGAGTAGTGGTTATTTTGTGACAACCCGGAAATTTCCGAACAAATTTAAACTTTGATCTTTATATATTTCCGACACGATAAGCAAAGTTTGTAAAGTTAAATCTCAAGAATTTTAAACTATGTTCATACATTCATTTAACCTCCACCAAATTCTAATGATTCATGAACCATTATATGAACGAATATGATTAAATATGAATATATGTATATATTATAACTTGAAAACGTTAACAAAGTATTAGACGTATAATACCTTACATAAACGTATTTGTTTCAAAATATAATCATCGGTGGAATTAGAAGTTAATATCAAATGATTGAATTTTCAGATACATTGAATGATGATTACGAGTCCCTATTGAGAGGTCCACTTTGATTTAGGAAACCTTTCCATTTTAACGATATTCGGAAAATAATGATAAAGTGATTTTCAAGAAAGGACAATGTGTCCATTAACGAGTGTTAGTCAAAAGGTTAAGTGGAGATTCTTATTTAATTTTCAAAAGCATACTTTTCAGTGATTGACTCGTGTTCCTTGGTAACTTAATAATTTATTTTCATAATATTAAGAACATTATTTGATATAATAACTTCTATTATTAAAACGAGTTTAATGTATAAACGTTACGTGTTGTAACATTTTCTAAACCAAGTACAAATGAACTTTGAAATATATTTAGTTATGAAAAACTAAATATTATATAGATATTTCGAATATATATAAATTTATATTTCCAAATAAATATATATATATATATATATTTTACAAAGTGATAAAATATAATATTATATAGTCGTAAAACGATTGATTTAAAATAATATGTTTTGATAAACATCGAGCTATTGATTTATAGAAGCAAATGACCAAAACATTCAAATGCATAAGTTACACTTCACGTAATATAGTTTACTAATGATTTGAGTATATATTTTGATAAGGGTATGAGTCACTAAACATAAAGTGCCAGTTTTCTAAACGTACGAAAATGCATTCGAAAAACCGAAAGCGAGACATAAGTCGAGTGACAACGTAAGAGTCATTGGAACTAAATCTACAAATTAACTATGCACATAAATATAATATGATATTAAAATAATTATAAAGATTAAATATATTATATATATTAATTAAATTAACGTGTGTCAGAAAGAGAATTTGATGGATTCCAGCTGCCAACATCAGTCATGCGATCGCATGATATTGATCCACAAACCCTATGCAATCTCATGGGGTGTGGTTGGGTGTGAGGTTCTTTAAAATGCACGAATTATGGTTCAGTTTATTCATCATTCGCTCTATATCAATCTCTCTCAACATATATATGTAATATAATTATTATTTTTATTATTATTATTATTATTATTATTATTATTATTAATATTAAGAATAATATTATTATTAATCTTATTATTATTATTATTATTATTATTATTAGTATTATACATAAAATACTACGACGGAGTGCTGCTCGAGTGATCTGAAAAGAGTTCTCAAAACTGGTTTTCGAGTAGGATAGGGCTAAGGAAATTATGGGCTATAGCTATGGAGGTGATGGGTAATGTTCGGGGGTATGCTCGTGAGGTTGATCTAGTGTTTATCATCTCCGTTGCGTTTACATACCTTTCCTGCAATATTGAATCTCAATATTGATACGTGAGCACTCATAACTTAACTTTTACATATTATTAGTGTATCCCTGACTAGTGCTCGAGTAAATATGATTATGCATGCATGTATGTTTAATTTAGTCGTTAAATAGTTTTGATAAATCATAAGTTTGATACATATACTACTGAGATAAGGTATAGGATATGCATGTCATTGGAAAGCTGGCAAAAAACTATAAACTTTTCATTTAGATATCGTATGGTTTTGATGAACGGATTAAAAGATATCATCAATTGAATTATTTATAATTTTAAAAGTATTATTTTTAAAATGGTTATCGTTATCGTTATCGTTATCATTAATCGTTATCGTTATCGTTATCGTCGTTATTATTATTATTATTATATAATAATCATTATTATTATTATTATTATTATGATTATTAATATCATTATTAATATTATTAAAATAATTAATATTTTTATCAAACTATCAATTTATTATTTTTATCGTCATTATTATTATTAAAAGTATCACTAATATTAAAACCATCATTTTTATTAAAATGATCATTTTTAGAAGAAATATCATTGTTATTATAAAATATCATTATTATTATCATTTTAGTATTATTATTATTTAAAATTATCATTTTGAATAGAAATATTATTTTTATATAAAATATTATTATTACGATTAATATTAAAATGTATTGCTATTATTAAGATTGTCATTATCATTTTATTATAATCATTGTAAATATAAATATTTTTATTTTTATTAGTAGAATAATAATAACTATTATTACAAAATAATACAACTTTCACTTATTATTGTTATTATCGATATTATTTTATTAAATAAATATGTGATAAAAAGATATTTTTTTACCATACGTAATATAATTACATTAATAGTACAAACTACTATATATTTATGATTTTGAGTAAGTTGTATAAATTTTATTACTTAAGAAATACAAAAGTATATTTTTATCATAAATAAACTTTAATATAACTTTTTATTTATTAATAAATGGTTTGTATTATTTATAATAAAATCTGATAGATATATTTAAATATATAAAACGACTATATTTATGTTATACAATTTTTGGAAGTCATTTTGATCAAGATGACTTTTGTTAACTTTTGCATATTAGTCTCGAGCATTAGGATTGTGATACACTATGACTTGACCTAAATTGTTAGACGGATATTGACCATTATATAAGTATATATATACTTAATATAGGTTCGTGAATCCGAGGCCAACCTTGCACTTGTTCAATGCCATCATATGCATAATTACTACAAAATACAGTATTGTGAGTTTCGTTACTCCCTTTTATTATACTTTTGGGACTGAGAATACATGCGTTGCTTTTATAAATGTTTTACGAAATAGACACAAGTAATCAAAACTATATTCTATGGTTGGATTATCGAATCGAATATGCCCCTTTTATCTTGGTAGCCTAAGAATTAGTGTTTATTATAATTGCCACCAATTGACGTGAATCCTAAAGATAGATCTATGGACCTCGACAAGTCCCATTCGGGTTACGAATACTTTAGTACTTCGATTATCATATCCGATGAGAGTCCCGGAATGATGGGGATATTCTACATGCATCCTGTTAGTTCGGTTATCAAGTGTTCACCATATGAATGAATTTTAATTCGCGAGTTACGCGTGTTATTATGTACTCGGGTTACGTGTACAATTAAATATCTAAAATCTTGTGGTCTATTAAAATGATGAAAATGAATGATTATGATAAACAAATGAACTCACCAATCTTTTGGTTGACACTTGAAAGGATGTTTATTCTCATGTATTAAAGAAATCTTTCGCTATGCATTTGCTCATTTTAAAGATATTACTTGGAGTCATTCATGGCATATTTCAAAAGACGTTGCATTCAAATCTGAAATGACCCGTTCATATCGATTATAAACGATTCACAATAGTTGATTACATCGTGAGGTTCTGACCTCTATATGATACATTTTACAAACATTGCATTCGTTTTTAAAAGACAAACTTTCTTTACATCGAAAGTTGACAGGCATGCATACCATTTCATAATATATCCAAACTATCAATGACTTAATAATAATCTTGTTGAACTCAACGACTCGAATGCAATGTCTTTTGAAATATGTCATGAATGACTCCAAGTAATATCTCTAAAATGAGCAAATGCACAGCGGAAAATTTCTTTCATACCTGAGAATAAACATGCTTTAAAGTGTCAACAAAAAGGTTGGTGAGTTCATTAGTTTATCATAATCATTCATTTTCATCATTTTAATAAACCACAAGATTTCATTTTTATATTACACATAACCTATGTAATAAAATAGTACGCATAACCTGCGAATTAAAATTTATTCATATGGTGAACACCTGGTAACCGACATTAACAAATGCATCTAGAATATCCCCAAATATACAGGTACACTCATCTGTATATAAAATCGAAGTACTAAAGCATTCATAACCTGGATGGGGTTTGTTAGGCCCATAGATCTATCTTCAAGATTCGCGTCAATTTGGGGGTCTGTTCCCAAATTCTTAGGCTACCAAGCTAAAAAGGGTGATATCCGGTATAATAATCCAACCATAGAATGTAGTTTCAAGTACTTATGTCTATTTCGTAAAACAATTATAAAAGCAGCGCATGTATTCTCAGTCCCAAAAATATATATTGCAAAAGCATTTTAAAAGGGAGCAAATGAAACTCACGATCCAATATTTTGTAGTAAAAATATTCATACGACGGAACTGAACAATGCAAGGTTAGCCTCGGGTTCACGAACCTATAACAGGTATATATATTAATACATCTAATTGTAATTGAACAATTTATATATATTATTATTAATGGTTATTTAAGTAAATTATATGTTTCATTTAATAATTTAAATTAACTATATTTATCTTATATACTTTAAATAAATAATTAGTATTTATAAAAATATTAATATAGTTATGTTATATAGTTATGTTATATGTATTAAATAAGTTTTTATATAACTAATATTTATTAGGTAAAATGATATGATAAAAAAATAATTTTAATAATGATAATAATAAAAAATAAAATAATAATAATAATAATGATAATATTAATATTAATAAAAATAATGATACTTATGATAATATAAATGGTAATAATAAAATAATAATAATAAGTATACTTGTAATAATAATAATAATAAAAATGATAAGTTTAACAAAAATGAAATTTTATATAAAATGATAATTTTACTAATAATGATAACTTTAATAAAAATGATAGTTTCTAATAAAAATGATGATTTTAATGATAATACTAATAATAATTTAAATTATAATAATTTTATTTAATCATGACTTAATTATATTTATATTCATTCTTACTCATAAACGTACTTATAACTATACTCCTCGGTAGTAATTACCTTAACTATATTCATGATCACAACCCTAATCGTTTTTATCTTAACATTCGTAATCTTAGTTATATTAGTTTTAATGTTATTAATAATATAATAACTATGATATCAAGATCAATAATAATAATAATAATAATAATAATAATAATAATAATAATAATAATAATAATAATAATAATAATAATAATAATAATAATAATAATAATAATAATAATAATAATATCAATAATAATAATAATCATACTAATAAAGATAATAATAATAATAATAATAATAATAATAATAAAAATAATAATAATAATAATAATAATAATAATAATAATAATAATAATAATAATAATAATAATAATAATAATAATAATAATAATAATAATAATAATAATAATAGGCTACGAATGACTTAGTAGGCTACGAACCCAGCCCCAATTCATCCAGAATAGATGATGGCTAATCAGTTGATCCATTCCGGTTACACTGCTTTCGGAGCTCGAGTGAAACTCCGTATCGGAATCCGAGGGACTTGAACTAGTGGCGAGTTCCATTTCGTACGATTGAATAAAGGATTTTTTGATATGAAATGATTTTCCAGCTATCGGATGGTATTCTAATTACATAGAATATCTATATATATAGAGCAAAAGATTTCGTAGATTACGGTGGAATTTATGAAATATGCCAGGCACAGTCTACAGTAACAAATATGCTAAGATATGGATTAACAGATACGCTAAGATATGAATTTTGTCTATACACTATTCATGCAGTCAATGCAGTAAAATGTGTCTAAACTAAGAATGATAAGCAAGTGATTCACTAAGAATGATATGTAGTTAATTTTCGACACGAAATGATAAGCAAAACTTTTGACATGCAGACACGGTCGAAGTCCAGACCCACTAATGCATCTAAACAACTATCAGTTAGACACACAAATGCAAGACCTGGTTCGCTAAGACAACCGCTCTGATACCAACTGAAATGACCCGTTCATATTGATTATAAACGATTCACAATAGTTTATTACATCACGAGATTATGACCTCTATATGATACATTTTACAAACATTGCATTCTTTTTTAAAAGACAAACTTTCTTTACATCGAAAGTTGACAGGCATGCATACCATTTCATAATATATCCAAACTATCAATGACTTAATAATAATCTTGTTGAACTCAACAAATCGAATGCAACGTCTTTTGAAATATGTCATGAATGACTCCAAGTAATATCTCTAAAATAAGCAATTGCACAGCGGTAGATTTCTTTCATACCTGAGAATAAACATGATTTAAAGTGTCAACCAAAAGGTTGGTGAGTTCATTAGTTTATCATAATCATTCATTTTCATCATTTTAATAGACTACAAGATTTTATTTTTATATTACACATAACCTGTGTAATAAAATAGTACGCATAACCTGCGAATTAAATTTCATTCATATGGTGAACACCTGGTAACCGACATTAACAAATGCATCTAGAATATCCCCAAATATACAGGTACACTCATCTGTATATAAAATTGAAGTACTAAAGCATCCATAACCTGAATGGGGTTTGTTAGGCCCATAGATCTATCTTCAGGATTCGCGTCAATTTGGGGGTCTGTTCCCAAATTCTTAGGCTACCAAGCTAAAAAGGGTGATATCCGGTATAATAATTCAACCATAGAATGTAGTTTCAAGTACTTGTGTCTATTTCATAAAACAGTTATAAAAGTAGCGCATGTATTCTCAGTCCCAAAAATATATATTGCAAAAGCATTTAAAAAGGGAGCAAATGAAACTCACGATCCAATATTTTGTAGTAAAAATATTCATACGACAGAACTGAACAATGCAAGGTTGACCTCGGATTCACAAACCTATAACATGTATATATATTAATACATCTAATTGTAATCGAACAATTTATATATATTATTATTAATGGTTATTTTAGTAAATTATATGTTTCATTTAATAATTTATATTAAATATATTTATCTTATATACTTTAAATAAATAATTAGTATTTATAAAAATATTAATATAGTTATGTTATATAGTTATGTTATATGTATTAAATAAGTTTTTATATAACTAATATTTATTTGGTAAAATAATAATAAAAAGTTTTATCTTTATATGATAAAAAAAATAATGTTAATAATGATAATAATAATAAATATAATAATAATAATGATAATATTAATATTAATAAAAATAATGATACTTATGGTAATAAAAATAGTAATAATAAAATAATAATAATAATAATTATACTTTTAATAATAATAATAATAAAAATGATAAGTTGAACAAAAATGAAATTATATATAAAATGATAATTTTACTAATAATGATAACTTTAATAAAAACGATAGTTTCTAATAAAAATGATGATTTTAATGATAATACTAATAATAATAATAATTTAAATGATAATAATTTTATTTAATCATGACTTAATTGTATTTATATTCATTCTTACTCATAAACGTACTTATAACTATACTCCTCGGTAGTAATTACCTTAACTATATTCATGATTACAAACCTAATCGTTTTTATCTTAACATTCGTAATCTTGATTATATTAGTTTTAATGTTATTAATAATATAATAACTATGATATCAAGATTAATAATAATAATAATAATAATAATAATAATAATAATAATAATAATAATAATAATAATAATAATAATAATAATAATAATAATAATATTAATAATAATAATAATAATTCTAATAATATCAATAATAATAATAATCATACTAATAAAGATAATAATAATAATAATAATAATAATAATAATAATAATAATAATAATAATAATAATAATAATAATAATAATAATAATAATAATAATAATAATAATAATAATAATAATAATAATAATAATATTAATATTAATAAAAATAAAAAAATTTAGAATACAACCTTTGAAGACAACAAGCTCCAAAAAATAAAACACCATTGCCCGGGCTCGAACCCGCGATGTCTTGCTTAACACCAACACCCTTAACCATTCAGCCATTTTGATTTTTATGATTTTATCCCATCCTAATTATATATAAACCGTATAAATCTGTTATGTTTTCTTCTTCAAAACCAATACCCAGAATTCATTCATCATTATCTATATCTTAATCTTTGATCGATCATCATCCTTTTTCATTTCATCATCATTAATTAACATCATCCTTAATTATCATCATCTATATATATCACATATATATCATGTATCATAATATATATTGCATCAGAGTACCATTATCTTTGTATTCAATTATTATCATCATCCTAATCCTAATTATCATTGTGATCAACACCATCATTAACATCATGACCTACTGTCCATCATCGTCATTATTTTATCAATCAATCACCAATTTTTTTTACGCAACACCACATACACAACATGAATGTCTCGGTCCCTTACAAAACTTATAATCTTAATTGACTCCGACTCACATCTTCAAACGATCATAATAAGTCCATGAAAGACATAGCTCAGCCCAAAATAGAAGTCCAGTAAATAAATTGCTAGTTGTTTACATAATACGTAATTGTTTTGGGACGTGAATCTTGAAGGAAACAGCCTTGGTCCACCAAAATTGTTGGCCAGCAAGTGGAGGTTACAATAAAATAAGAATTTGATAAGGATTGATGTAATCGAACCAGATTAAATAAATCACAGCTGTAGTATCACTTTATCTTTATTAAAGCATTATTATTAATCGTCAATTAGGTTATGTGGCTGTATAGTCGATAGCACTAGGTATTAAACATAGCGAATAATAATAGCAGCAGTTTCAAAGAATGGATACAGAAAAGTGTAACAGATGGGTGGTTTGGGTTTGATCTTTAAGATGGAAAACAGAAACAAATACTTACAGTTGCAGTAGTAGTTATCCAACGACGAGAAAAGGAAAATAACAATGGCGGTTTCCAATATTGGAGGTGGGTTTATGGATAATAAGAGAGAGAGGGACGGATAGAGAAGGAGAGTGAGGTGGTTTGTGGGTTGAATACGATCGGTAACCAGAAATAAATATTATCGTAGCAGTGCCAATATGGTGTTTTGCAAATTGGTGGTGCTCGTTGTTGGTGTAAAGGAAAACAGAAAAATAAATGTTCTAGGAGGTTGCTTATGACTGATAAACAAACAAGAAAAAAAAATCAAGGATTATTGCAGGCTGTGATGGTTCGATGGTGGTGAAGATCCATTGAAGAGGGTGGCAGTGGGTTTGAAGAAACATCTGAAATAAAACAAGAATGGTGATTATAGGATGGTGGCGGTTATTGTGGGTTATTCGATGGTTATGGCTTCGGTTTGTAGTGGTGTTTGAACTTGATACAAAGACGGTTACATGGTTTTGGTTGATGAAGCAATTTGTGAGGTAGTGATAGTTTAAATGGTGGAGATAGGTGAGAGTTGTAGCTCGATTGAATGCAGGAAAGAAAAATATAATTTGAGTGGTGGATTTGGTTGACACTATATGTGTCATGTATATATAATAAGAAATAGATAGATTTGCATAAATAAAATAGTAACGTATAATAATCAAATGAATACACGGATTCATAAATGTGTGTCTTTATGTGATTCCTAAAGTGGAAAGGTGAAAAGAGAAAGAATCATTTGGAAATATAATAGTGAGTTAGATTACGATGCTAAACAGATTCATGTATGTGTGAATGCCAAAGTTTATGTTTGTCAATATAAAACAAAAACATAAGACAGTGGGTTTGATCTTTCAATATAAATAAGTACGTATGTATATATATGAGAATAAAGAATGGATGATGAATTCAATCAACAGCAGTAACCAATTTAATTATAATCATAATAATAAGTTACTTAATAAACGTGTGAGGATCAAGTCACAATTAAGCAGCCTAATTTATGGATTCTACTACCATCATTAACTCACGGAGTATTATACCGTTTTTCGTTGTTAATCAGTGGCAGATAAAAAGTCCTCTAAAAAATCCCCATTTTTTAAATTATATATCTTTAATTATTCTAGTCATTATTTTATGAAAATAATCATTAATTATTTAGATAAAAATTAACTCAACTGTCCCCGCTCGATCCTAGGTAAAATATAAAAAGTATTAAAATTTATTATTTATCTTAATATACTTTATTTATATATATGAATATATTTTAAATAATAATTATTATAATATCCTATTTTTATTTTATTAATTTTACTAACAACAACATATAATACTTCAAATTATATTTTGAATTATTATGTATATATATATATACACAAATAGCTATTTACAATTAATTATTCGTGAATCGTCAGGAATGGTCGAAGGACAATTGAATATATGAAACAATTCAAATATTTTTTTTTTGAGACTCAACATTACATACGTTGCTTATCATGTCGAACCCATATAAAGATTAAGTTTAAATTTGATCGGAAATTTACGGGTCATCACAAAATCGTTGAGTTCAATAAAGATTATTATTAAGTAAATGACAGATTAGGTCATTTTTAGTTGGGATATTATGAAATGGTATGCATAACTGTCAACTTTTGATGCAATGAAAGGTTGTCTTTTAAAAACGAATGCAATGTTTGTTAAAGGTATCATATAGAGGTCAAATACCTCACGATGTAATCATATGTTATTATATTCTTCCTTATGGATTAGGACGGGTCTTTACATATTTAATTTGGGATTTTCTAATTTATAAGATAGATAAAGTAAATGCGATAAAATTTGTAATTCAGATAAGGTTAAAGTGAGTGCATACTATGACTTCATCAGTTATTCTGCCGAGATTATGGAATGCTGGCTCATGAATAAGCAGAGGCCTTGTATTCATTACACTGGTCCTAAGTGCCCCTGTCATAAGACATGTCACTGGGTACTGCGTTTGGCTTGAAGATTCTGAATAGACAGCAACGTCCCTTACCCCGACGCCCATGAAGTCTGACTACAGGAATACACGTTCAGACGGCTCATCCAATTGAGCGACTCAGTTGGGTGACGTATTAACACTCCTAAATGGTCTAAACTTTCTTAAGCATAATAGAATACATGGTTTACCATATCCGAGAGACGTGATGTGTTTCAATGCTTTCGTTAATGATTGGTTTTGAAAGATAGTTAGGCCCTTAAAAAGAGTTCAACCATAAAGAACACCATGGCCAAGTCAAGCTGACTTCCATGAACACGTTCGGTTATCCTAACGGTCCAATCCTTTATGTGTCTAAACAAGAATCCCTCAAGCGGGGTGTAATGCTTGAGACCGCGTTATGGTGCAGTGTACTGGTCAACACTAATCGGGTTCCATGACCTTACTTAGCAGAGTTACAGCCTACAACAACCTCTATGCTTCAGCGTGCACGTATGGAGTTTATTTGCTTGGTGACTACACTAGCATGGTCTAAGACCGACAATGTACTAAGGATCTAGTCAGATTTTTCACTACGAAAGAGTCCTCAGTCGGAATCCAAAACTTGATAGACTTACTACAACCGGTGTGCCTCAGTCGATCTTACATTGTATCCGATAGACTTCTCTTACCAAGGGGTGACACAGATAGTGTACTCTGAATCGGGGTTCGCGACTTCCCAATAACAGAGCCTATAACTACGTTCTATTAGTTGGAAAAGCGATTGAGTTTAAAGCATAATCGGAAAGCATTTTGACAGCATACAAAAACCATAATATTATTCCGGCATTATAACTGCTTACATCATAGCATACACTAAAGATAACTACTCGCTAATCATGGAAATAATATCATAAAATAGTATATAAGATAAAGGATAGAAGTACCAGTAGATTAAATGAGTTCTGAATACAAAAGTGGCAACTTCAAGACTCCAGACCACTCCTAATACAATCTTCAGCGTTCTTCTCCGGGTACTAGGTTTCCCGCACGGAGTCGAAGGCCTTGATAGTATAACTAATATTGTACAAGAGAGAGAAAGAAGTGAATTGAAGTGTGTGTTGGAATGAATGAAAAAGACCCTTTAAATAATCAAAGTTTTTGCCTGCAAACGGCTGGCAAACCATATGGCAAGCCATTTGGCAGGCCGTATTTGGCAAGCCGTTTGCTTGGCAGCCCGTTTCTTGGGGCCGTTTGCTGGACCGTTTGGCCGGCCGTACCCCATACTAGAAAGCCATATGGCAAGCCGTATGGCAGGCCATTTTTAGTGCTGGTCATCCTTGATTCACTGGATCGTAACTTGATTTCTTGACTTTCACCGTTTTTGCCCTAGAATCTTCATTTTAGCTCTGATTCTCTTGATTCTTTTTGCACCGCCTTCGTAATTACTTGTTCTTCAATTCTAACCGACGAAGTGGGTATTTTTCTAACAAAGTTCGAATCTTTCTTGTTTTTGGGCCTTAATACTGGGGTGAAAACGTGACTTTTTAGCCGATATCAATTCTCACCAAAGCTCGGGGTTCTAAAGTTGTTCATCTCGTTCTTGGCTATGTTGTGGTAGTATTGGTATGTTCATACTCCGAATTTCATTTTTTTGATTTGAGGTTCAATGTTAGGGTTTGAGCTTGATTAGTTGTGAAACCCTTTTAGATGATGAAGTGGGTTTATGGTGACTAGTTATTCTTATAACTTAGCAGGTTTTGGGTTGGTTGAGGTTTTGGCCATGTCTAGGCCTTGATATTAGGTTGAATCACTAGGTTCAGTGATTATGAAAGTGTTGGAACCCTTTTGGGAGTATTTGGTTGACTAATTTTGAAATGGTTCAAAATTAGGGTTTAGTGTCAATTTGGGCAAGACGAGTGTTTAACACTTGTGTTCGGGTTTAATTGGCGTATTAGGACCATTCTCACTTATGTTAGTGATTATTGGTTAGTATGGACGCGGTTTGGTGCTTGGAAGTGCAATGGGTCGAAATTGCACTAAGTGTCGATTTGAGTTGGTTTGTAAATCCACTCTAAGTGTGTTGTTTGTATTGTGATAATGGAATAGGTACTTTCCATTGGCGCGTTGTGGATTATTCGGTTGCATTCATCAAGGCGACAAGGTGAGTGTTAATATCCTATGTGCATATATATTTGTAGGATGGGTGCGGGTCGGGTGAAGTGATTCTCAGTTATAGAGCTCACTTCACATATAGGTGGATTTGATGGACTTATGTATGGGTCCAATTGGCACGGTTGTGCATTTTGGTTGACTACCTTTGGCGAGGTGCACATTTTGTGTGTACGTTATCACACGTGTTTGTGATGTGGATTATATAACCCCAATGGCGAAGGGTTTTGATATTGAGAAGTGAGTCACGTGTGGATGCGGATTCACGATGACGCGTGTAGTTTCGATCATTTTATTGAGGTAGTGATCTCGTGTGGTTGCGGATTTACTAAGGCTCGTGTAGTTCGGCCAACCTCGATGTTTTTTGTGGTATTGAAGATAGTAGTCTCGTGTGGATGCGGATTTACTAAGGCTCGTATAGTTCGGCCAATCTTCATATTGGTAATTGGTAGTCGGTTCCGATATTGGGTTAAGGGGTTAACCTTGGATGTTTGTATATTGTGTTATATATTTTCGTATTATTGTGATGTAGCTAACCCTCCGGGTGTAGCTTATTGGCATTGTTCACATCGTCGTTGGTGAACTTATATTTGTTGTTATTTTAACTTGTTGCTTAGTGATCGTACGGTATGCTTAGCTTAGCTTGCCTGTATGCTTGGATGCTCCGGTATGAATTATTCGATTTACTTATGTGGCGTGTCCATTTTATGCATCTATATGTATGTAGTATATTCTCACTCACTAAGCATTAGCTTACCCTCTCGTTGTTTATATTTTTATAGATTTGCATGGATGCGGTGGCTCGGGTAAGCGTGGGAACTAGTGAACTTGCGTAGTTGCTTAGAAGACGTGCTTTTGGATTTGATTAGGATTGGGTCCCAATCACCATGCTCGGTCTTCATTTTTGTGTTAAAATTTATATGGTCGAAAACTCGTAATTTTGTACGAAAGTCGTAAAACGGCCGATGTGGGCCCGGTGTCATAAAACTCGGTTTTATCGTGGAAAACTATTAGTTTTAATTATTATAACATATTGTGAAAGTGTTTTCGTGTGAAAGTGTCGGGAAGCGGGTTTTTCGCTCGCGTGTAAATGTAAAACAGATCAGAATCTTTTAGTTCATTTGGATGCCGTCCAAAAGGCTTGGACGCCGTCCAGTCCTTCAGAACTGGACGTCGTCCAGATAGCTGGACGCCGTCCAGATGTACTGTCCCACAAAATTTTTTTAATGCATGCTTTTGGTCGGATAACGGGTTGGGTCGTTACAAAGAAGTAGCCTTTAAAAGAAAAAATGCCCAAGTCCGGGTTTGAACCCGCAACGTCCCGCTAACCCGATAACATCCATAACCATTACGCTATGTGTTTCGATTCTGAAATAATACCCAACTTAAATTGTTTTTAACCTTTACTTCTGTATCCTTCTTCTTTTTTTTTTCCAAAAAAAATGCCCGAGCCCAGGCTCGAACTCGCGACCTCTCAAATAAGCCACGCACCACTTAACCATTTTTCCACTAGTTAGTTCGTGTATCAATCATCCAATTAAATTACTTTAACCCGAAATTCTCTATTGTCCTTTTCTTTTTAAACCCACTTAACATCATCATCTAATTATCTTCCTAATCTAAATCATCATCGTCACATCATATAGCGTTCATCACAGAATCATACACATCATCATGTATCATCATCATAGCATAATCATATATCATAATCATAATCATAATCATATGTCATATATCATACGTATCATCGCTAGTATTCATCTTATTGGAACATCGTAATCAATATCGATTATTGTCATCACTCTTTTCCTTTCATCTCCTTCTTCAAATCATGATCATGTACATCACCAAACATCAAATCATCATTCTCGTTAACATCTAATATCATCACCATCATCGTTTAGTTCTTCACTGTTTGTGATGCCCCGTACAAAACCATCGTGTACGAATCATCAACAACAGGATCATTACAAGGTTAAGTACTACATGCTGTAATAAAAGAAGTTGCATTCACGATAAAAAAGATGACATCATAACCGACGTCAATTGTTTTACACCAACAGTATGCTTCTATGAATAGCAAGCATGAATAAATGTATGTGACCCTTAGGTCGTTACAAAACATAGTTTCAAATGTATTAAAGTTTGAATGCAAGATAAAGTAGTTCATGCGGTGATAACACTAGAGCAGCGGGTGTCTACGACAAGACTAGCACGACAGCGGAAGAAAATAACCTTAAGCACCTGAGAAAAAAATGCTTAAAAATGTCAACACAAAGGTTGGTGAGCTATAGTTTAAGTATAACAGTATGTAAGGTAGGTCACGAGATTTCAGTGCTACAAAGAGCGTTTCAAAACAGTATGATAAAGTATATGTTAACCGTGGGCACTTGGTAACTAACTTAACGTTTATACCACCTGAAAGTACACTTGGCAAGTGCGTATGTTTACGAAGTATTAAAAACCCGTTAAATGCTAGCGCTACTAGCCCGAGTGGGGATGTCAAACCCTATGGATCCATATCTAAGATTCGCGTTCACCGGTTCAAAAACCAATGACTAAATGTTACCAAGCTAAAGGGAATGTTTCTGCCGTTATATAACCAACACATATATAAAGTTTAAGTACTCGTGCCTAGTATGTAAAACGTAAAATACGCATGTATTCTCAGTTCCCAAAATCAGTTAAAGTAAAAAGGGAATGCTATAACTCACAATGATAAAGTAGCGGTAAAGTATGACTCGGAAAGTAAGCAAGTAATGAAGGTTGTCCAAACGGGTCCTCAACCTAAGTCAAATAGTACTAAGTCAGTAAATCGTCTGAATAGGTTTAAAAGTATGTAAATAAGGTCTTAAGGTCATCATCATTCATCATTAAACAAAAGGTGTAAAGTAAGTTTCGTTCATGAAAAGAGTTTAAAACAAAGGCTGAGTTCGGTTAGTCACCACGGCCTCTATACCTACTGAAATAAGGTTAGACCAGTGGCCATGGCTCCGTATATGAGTCCTTTAAGTGTGGTAAAAATTACAGAAGCAAACTCGTCTTCGTTTGACCGTGGCGACGGTCTAAGTGCGAGTAGGTCAGAATTTTCAGCACAACGTTAAATGGACATAGTGACGATCGGAGGGCCATAAATCCTAAACCGTAACTAGGATTAAGACGACTCCTATATGAAAACTTATCTACTTGAATAGAGCTATCTGAAAATCATAATTACATTAGCCCAGGTCATACTGGTCAGACACAGAAACAGTAAAACAGTAGGGTCAGTAGGTTCCGGTGGTTCTTGGTGCTCGATGCTTATCATGGTTCTCATCCTTGATGCATATAGCTTCAAGTGTACAACTCGTTGATGTGTTTGCATCATTTTCACCAAGGTTTGACCATCATAACTCAAGTGTAAGTCTAAGACATGAAGCACAACTCACTTAAGTGTTGCAAGTGTTTTGATGAACCAAAGTTACATCAAAGTCTTAGATTCAACACATACATGAAATGTAAAAGTAATATTAACCAAGTTTTGATTATTATGACACAAGTGTAAGTCTAAGACATGTAGCACAAATCACTTAAGAGTTGTATGAAGTTTGATGAACCAAAGTTACATCAAGGTCTTAGATCTAACACATACATGAACTTTAAAACAATAATAAGTTACAAACTTGAAAGTAAACTTATAAAATCAAGATCTTAAGTTGTAGAACATTGTTCTTAGTTAGATCTTGAAGATCCTAGACTCAAAAGTCTAGATCTAACATAAGTGTACCAAGTTATAAACAAAGAAAGCATACTTACATGTTCTTGAACTTTCAAAGTTAACTTTTAGTTCAAGATTAATGAGATCAAGGTTAACTAGTAACACTTGACCAATAACAACCAACAAACATGAAATTAAAGTGCATAATATGAAGAAATAAACTAAGTAAACAAGTAAATAAGTTCATGTGTTGCATACTTTAATGATTCAAGCCTAAGTCTTGATCTTTAGAAAGTAAACTTTAAAGTTTACTTCATGAACTTCAAGTATGATTTACAACCATGAACTTACAATCTTTGAAACAATAAAGGTAGAATCATAAACTAGTAAGTTTATGTTCTTGAGTGTTCTTGTAATACAAGATAAAAGAAGAATGAAACTAGTAAGTTTGATTCTTGAAATTAGTAAAGAACAACAACTATTACAAGTATGTAACCATAAACAAGAACAAGTAACTAATCACAACAAGAGCAAGTATCAAACAACAAATGATGATGACGATTAAGGGTGTTTGGTTTTGGTTTGGTCAAAGAAAAGAAGGGAGGAAGAAGCTTGTTACTTACAAGAATTAGAAAGAATAAAGAGAGAAAAGTGAAGAGGTAAGTTTGAAGTGAAGTGTGAGAATGAGAATGCAAGTAATGAAGTAGAAAAAAAAGATTTTTGATCTCCTCACTTGGCCATATGGCTGACGGCCTGCAGCACCAAAGAGGGGAGGGAAATGTTTAATGGTCACTTGCGTGAAAAGCCTTAAAAGTTTGGTTATTAGGTGTGCTTGCATGGGGATTATGTAGTAACAAGATTCTTCATGACATAACTACCTAGTTACACTTTAAAAGTAATGCTTACAACCATGGGCTCCTAACTAATCCATTAACATATGTAGGGTGGGCTCATAAGCCCAACAACACTAATCCAAGCCCAAGATCCATTAATTTACAAATTAATCCAATTAAAGCCCAAGTAACTAACTAATAACCTTAGTTAATTAAAATGATTAATAAAACTTAATCATGAATGTAAATAATACCTGAAAATATTATTCGTGCAAGTTTTGTGTGTCACAAAGATGTTTCGGGCAATTAAAGTCAAGTACGGGCAATCATGGCAACATGTAAATGTAATAATATACATTCGTTTAATCACACGTATTAATAATAATAATTATTAATAAATAAACGTTGGAAAATCCAGGGTCGTTACACTGTTCACCATCATTCTTGTCGTTACTCTAACAGAATAAAACAACAGCAACAGCAAAAATAAAAAGTGGGTCTCGTGTGAAGAACTTACGGTGGTGATGGCTGCAATCCTAAAACAGAAACGCGAAATAGTAGAAGGAGTGAGTTGCAGGTTCATCAATGGTGTGTAAAGCTTGAATAGATCCGAAAGAAAAGAACTGCAGTAGTTTATAATAGTTTTGTGGAGTTTGAAACGAATCAAAATAGAAAATATTTGCAGCGGTATTAGTGATCGAGGTTGCAGCAGTCTTGTCCGGTCATTGTACTCGATGGTTGCAGTTAAAACAAGAAATATTATCGTAGTAGTATCAGCTTATGAGGTTGTTTTGGGTGTCTTCGTTTGAAATAGAAAAGGACTGTAGTTTTAGCAGTCTACGAAATAGAATATAGCTGCTGTAGCAGTAGGTTACAGCTGGTGACGGATTAGGGTGGTGATCGGGGTGGTGGTGACCGGGGTGGTGGTGTAAGGGTTTCATCAAAGAAGGTGGTTTTCAAGGTGGTGTTCATGGTAATGGTTAACCGTAAGTGGTGGTGATCGTGGTAAGAGGTGGTGATGTGAAGCTAGCCGGTGGTGGACGTTTAGGTGGAGATGAAAGGTGTGCTTTGAGTGTAGGAGATTCAAGTGGTGGTTCATAAGTTAGAAGGAAAAATATATATGTATGTTCTATATTCTCATGCTAGTGTATATGCATATGTTTATATATCATAGATTGATATGGAAAAGTACAAACAGATATATTGATTGATATCAATCAATAACACTAACCTTTTTCAATTCATTGAATTTTTACAGCCAACTAGTAACAATATATATATGTATATATATATATATATATATATATATATATATATATATATATATATATATATATATATATATATATATATATATATATAATAATAATAATAATAATAATTATTATTATTATTATTATAATAATTATAATATAATATAATAACGATATTTAACCTATAATGAAATTTGGTACGGACAGTTTTAATGCGAATAGTAAATCGTACTCCGTTGTAAATTTAGTGGTGGATAAAAGTCTTCGAAAAAATTCCAAATTTTTATATTAAATTTCTTTAATTATTTCAGTCATTATAGTATAAAACTCGGTCATTAACTATTAAATACAAATTACATTAATTATTCACTCTCAACCCCAAGTAAAATATAAAAAGTCTTAAAATTCAACAAATGGTTCCTAAATATATTTTTTAATAAGTCTATAATTTATATAACTCATTTTTGGTTCATCGTTTATTTAAAAATCATATAAGTTTGTTTGAATAACCATTTGAATGATAAACGAGTGTTATTATTGTTTCCTAAATGAATTCAAAACCATTTATTTTTGAATTACATTATATTTACATAAATATATATTAACTAACAATTTAATTATTAATTCAAATCATCAAATCATATAATACTTTATTTAATATCTCTAATTATTATTTATAAACCTATATATATATACATATTTATTTACAAATAATTATTCGTGAATCATCGGGAACAGTCGAAAGGTAATTGAATATATGAAACAGTTCAAAATTTTTGAGACTCGACCTAACAGACTTTTCTTATCGTGTAATAAATAGATAAATCGTATCGAGAGTTTGGTTTAAAATTAGTCAAAATTTTCCGGGTCGTCACATGTTCCACCCACACTTTCGCCGATATCGCTCTCACATGGTGGAATACGTATGTACAATCGGTGGGTACCGATGAAACCCACGCTCTCTCTTGGTCCGATTTAAAAGAAAAGATGATCACCGAATACTTTCCGCGCGAAGAGACGCGAAGGCTCGAAAGCGAGCTAAGAAGTTTGAAAGCGGTCGGAAACGACCTCAATGCTTACAATCAACGGTTTGCCGAGCTAGCTCTAATGTGTCCAAACCTTGTAAATCCCGAGCCTCTACGAGTTGAACTTTACATGGATGGCCTTGCTAAGAGCAACAAACACGGGGTAATGTCATCCAAACCCGCCAACCTACAAGAAGCTTTAAAGATGGCCTGCCAATTGATTGAAATGGTGGATGAAATCGTAGTACCGACACCTAAGACCGAGGATAAATCGGGTAGCAACAAAAGAAAATGGGAAGCCACTCAATCAATCAACTACAACAACAACAACAACAACAACAACAACTTCACCAAGAAACCCTTCACCTCGGACAGCAAGAAAGGTTATGCCGGAAATCTACCTTATTGCAACAAGTGCTACAAACGAATGTGGTAAACCATTTTGTATCAAGTGTCAAAGGAGTGGCCATGTGGCCCACGATTGTAGAAACACCGCTCCCGTCACTCAAAAGGGGCCCAATGCACCAAAACCGGGTATTTGTTATAAATGTGGCCAACCGGGTCATTATAAGAACGCATGCCCAAAGAAGAAAGCTAACCCCAATGAACACGGCCGAGCTTTAAACATTAACACCGAGGATGCCTGAGATGACAATGAATTAGTCACGGGTACGTTTCTTCTCAACAACTCATATGTCTCTTGCTTATTCGATTCGGGTTCCGATAGAGTTTTGTATCCAAGACCTTGACTCATTCTTTTTGCACTCCACCACTTCCACTAGATACTACTTACACCATTGAAGTGGCCAACGGGAAACTATTGAGTGCCGAAAAATTTTATCGAGGGTGTACGTTAAAGTTAATGGGTAAAGAGTTTGAAATTGACTTGATACCTATAGAGCTAGGGAGCTTCGATGTAATAATTGGTATGGATTGGTTAGCCAAAAAGAAATCTCACATCCTTTGTGATCTTAAGGCAATTCAAATTCCTATCGAGAATGGTGAACCCTTGATTGTCTATGGCGATAAGAGTTGCACCGGACTCAACCTTGTCTCGTGCCTTAAAGTTGAAAAATTACTTCGCAAAGGTTGTTTCGCGATCCTAGCCCACGTTAAGAAAGTCGAGACCGATGAGAAGCATATCGATGATGTGCCAATTGTTAGTGAATTTTCTGATGTATTCCCCGACGAATTGCCGGGTCTTCCACGTCATCGACCGATTGAATTCCAAATCGATCTTATTCCAGGAGCCGCACCGGTAGCACGTGCACCGTATAGACTTGCTCCATCAGAAATACAAGAATTGCAAAGTCAAATTCAAGAACTACTTGACCGTGGTTTTATCCAACCTAGCCATTCACCATGGGGCGCTCCAATTTTATTCGTTAAAAAGAAAGATGGATCCCTACGAATGTGCATCGATTATCGTGAACTAAACATATTGACTATTAAGAACCGATATCCTCTTCCTCGCATCGACGACCTTTTCTATAATGACCCGGAATTTTCTGACCAAATTATACTTATGAGATTAATATTTACATAAATTAAACCATACCAACATGATAAGCAATCCAAATTGTTGAAACTTGTGTTTTTGAAAAGAGTTTTACACAACGTTTGACCGTCTAATATGACCGATGATATCACGAACTATATAACATACGATAATTATACGTTTGTGTATATATATGTATTTATATATATTTAACATGATCTAAGGATGGTTTAACATCTCATTGTGTACTAATGACAATGAATTATAAGTATATTTTGAAACTACTAACTTAAGTTTTAAAAACGATAACTATACGTAACATTCTTTGATATATATACTTATAATCTATAATGCTTATATATGTATCGTATATATAATGTATTTAATCACTTTTTAAAGACTTAAATACATAAAACAATATAAGTATATTCACAAAAGATAGCTATATTTGAATTCTCGTTCCGTTTCCTCAAGATTTCTATACGTATATCTAGGGTATATGTACCCGTATCATACCCAGCTTCTATAAGTATTTACTATTGGCATATACACATCAAATCAACATCCTAATCAACATTATTACTGCCCTAGATATGAGGTAACTAGAATTTGTCAAGTAGTATGAATTATTAGTAAGAAAACAAAATTAGGAATCCTTTTCTTTCTTTATAAACTAAAAACATTTTTATAAATGAACACCATTTCTTCACTCCATTTTCTCATACCTACACCCTCATTTCTCTCTCAAAATACTCCTAACTTCATACTTGATCATATCCAAGCATTTTCCCCATCATTTAGCTTCAATTACAAGCCTTAAACACCATAAGAAAACTCTTTCAAGAACATATCAAAATAACCACCTATTTGAAGAAGTTTACTTCCAACCTTTTGATCTAACTCCACCACTCTTTGATTCCAAGATTATTTCTTATCTTTTGCAGTAACTTTGTCCAAGTAACTTGAGGTAGTAACCTTGTTCATAATCTTATTCAATTCATATTCATATAGCTATCTTATTTTGTGGTATAAAATTTTAACAACAAGAACATAGTTTGAATGATTTCAAACTTGTTCGCAAACTAAATAGATCGTTCTAACTTGACTTTTAAAACACTTCAATACTTGTAATATATCATAATGATATGCTAACCTAACAAAATATAACTTGGTTTTACAAAGAACATCTTAAAAACTGAATCTACGTCGTCGGAGTGCAACTGGGGCTGTTTTGGGTTAGATAATTAAAAACCATCTTGAACTTTGAATTAGAAGTTCATGTTCTGGAAAAATAATATTTCTTATAAATATGTTAACACATAAAAATTTCATGGTTTAACTCAAATTGTAAGTATTTTTAGAAAAATGATCTTTAAATGTTGTTTTTATGATGAAAAATGATCACTTTCATAAGTTTCACCAAAGTTTGACCTATAACCTATAATTTAGAATACAAACTAAGGTATTTTCAGTTCATATTCTTAAAATTTGACTCGATCCAAGGAAGTGGCAAGTTGAACCAACAAAAACGGAGTTGTAATGAAGAAACTACGACTAAAACAAGATTGGGTATCCGAAGCTAGTTTAGCTACGAAAATATTTGGAGAAAGAGTAAATTAATCATATCTTTTATAATTAATATGATATTTTATATATAATTACTTATGATTTGATTTTATATATTTCAGGACCACTTGTAAACAACACGAGAAGATTAATCATAAGACCTCATGATTGTACGCAACACGTCATTTGACAACACGGTACTTTATGTACGCAACACGTCATTTGACAACATGGTACCATGGGTCGAGATTAATTCTGATCAATACGAATTCGATGGGGTCTTTATTTATTTTATTTAAGCAACTAATTGTGGACCACTAACATCGGACTGCTAACTACGGACTAAGAAAAATATTAAAAGTATTAAAAGTATATATATATGTAACGATTACTTAAAAAGAAAATATGTTGATATATTATATATATGGTTAGGTTCGTGATATCTATCGGAGACCAAGTCTAATTAAATACCTTCAAGGCAAAAGTGAGTTTCATTTGCTCCCTTTTTAATTGCTTTCGCAATATATATTTTTGGGCTGAGAATACATGCGCTGCTTTTATAAATGTTTACAAAATAGACACAAGTACTTAAAAATATATTCTACGTTGAGTTGTACCACTGGCATATTTCCCTGTAACTTGGTAACTACTATTTACATGGGTATTGTAAACGCGAATCCTGTTGATAGATCTATCGGGCCTGACAACCCCAACCGGACTGGACGACCAGTATTCAACGGTTGCACAGTACTTCGTTTTGGTGACTACACTTGGTACGGTGTAGTTAGATTTTATAATAAAGGGAATATGCGACGTTGATTAAATGTTAAGTATGGTTACCAAGTGCTCAACCACTTAGAATGCTTTACATACACTTGCGAGTGTATTATGTTTATGATTATGAAATCTTGTGGTCTATTAACATATTGAAATGATTGTTATGATAAACCTATGAACTCACCAACCTTTTGGTTGACACTTTAAAGCATGTTTATTCTCAGGTACGAATTAAGTCTTCCGCTGTGCATTTGCTCAATATAAGGACATTACTTGGAGCCGATCATCGCAATGGGACCAAATGTTGATGACTTCGTCCAGGTGGATTAGGACGGGTCCTTTCAGTTGGTATCAGAGCGGTGGTCGTAGCGAACCAAGTCTTGCATTAGTGTGTCTAACTAGTAGTTGTTAGGATGCATTAATGAGTCTGGACTTCGACCGTGTCTACATGTCCAAAGTTTTGCTTATCATTTCTAGTCGAAAATCATCTGCTTATCATCCTTAGGAAATTACCTGCTTATCATTCATAAGTCTAGACACATTTTACTGCATTTACTGCATTGATAGTGTATAGACGAATTCTTATCTTAGCATATCTGTTATTGCAAACTTTGACTGATATCTTTTCAAAGATTCTCCGTAATTTACGGGATTTTGGTATTATATATACATATGTAAATTATGTATTGAAGAGTACCAAATCTAACTCCTATAATCTATTCCATACCAAAAATTCATTTTCCCCATTATACAAGATGGATTCCGCATCTAGTTCAAATTCTTCAGATTCCGACAGTTATGCCGATATGGATTTCCATTCGGGCTCCGAAAGCAGCGTCACCGAAATGGATCAACCAATTTCCCATCATCTATTCTGGATAAATTGGGGATGGGTTCGTAATATACTAAATCACTGGAGACAAGAAGAAGGTGATCCATTCCATCCACCAATTTGCCCTCTTGGCGATGAACCTGAAGCACTTACCGGCGAACCTATTCGAAACACCATTTTCTCTCTCATTTCTAGAGTATCTCGTCACGATTATATACTATCCCATATTACAAATCTTGTTCATTCGCTCGCTCCAACCGCCAATCATCCCGGTGTACTAGCAGAAGTTAACGAACTTCGCGCTCGCGTGACGGCTTTGGAGAACATGGTGCGAAGGTTGCAAACACCAGCAGCAGCACCTACAGCATAATCAGCACCACCATCAATAACATCAACAATACCATCATCACCACTAACAAACAACATCCGCATCACACGTCTCGACATCATAATCTGTCCCACAAACATCAACATCATACGCACCATAGATACCAAGGAGTACCAACAATAGTGAACGATGAAGTATTGATCCATAACTTCATTGATATTCTGCGAAGAATATGTGGTTTCAAAAAGTTTTAGAGATTTCTTATTCTAGCTCAAACCGGAAAGCAAATGAGATTAAGATCATATTAACTCATTAAATTCATGATTTCATCTGAAGAAAATATATATGTATATATGTTTTCATAAAGATTGTAATTAAAAGTTCTTTTGTACAAAATATTAATGGTGAAATTTTTTTTAACGGGTAGGTAATACCGGAGGAATAATTAGATTTCATCTTAATAAGTTACATTGTACATTCGTCGAAGCTGATTCAACAGTCATTTACTATCCTACTTACAACCACCGATATACGTATCCGTTCACCGCAGAATAACCATTTTCATTCAATTTCATATTTAGATTTTGACTTCCCAGAATCCAACAAGTGGCATATGAAGAAAACATATGACAAAATAAAATCTGTTAGAAACAAACAAATTAACTATGAAAATTTTTGTTAAGAATCCACGCTAACTGTTCCAGCTAACTGTTCCTAGCTAACTGATTACATTTTATTTATCGCAGTTTATTTATCGCAATTTAATTATCGCACTTTTATTTATCGTCATTTAATTTCTGTAATTATTTTACGCACTTTAAATATCGGGACACGTATACAATGTTTTGACATATCATATCGACGTATCTATATATATTATTTGGAATCACCATAGACACTCTATATGTAGTAATGATCGAGTTCTCTATACAGGGTTGAGGTTGATTCTACAATAATATATATAGTTTGAGTTGTGATCGAGTCTGAGAGGTATACGGGTCACGACACGTATTAATTAATTCGTATATTATATATTAAACTATATATGAATTATTGGACTGTTACTGTAGACTATCGACTGTGGACTAATGACATTGGACAATTAAAATGAATTAAAATATTGATTATAGCATATGAAACTAAACATTTCTTCAAGATTGCCACTTGATTTCATCTTAAACCTCATTGTATCTCGACGATTACAATCAGCGTTCAAATCTATCATGAATCTTAAAAACACCTCAATCGAGAGGATAAACCAACCGCACTTCATCTATGAAAGAAAAGATTGATGCATATAGTTATGCACCTGAAAAACCCTCGGAAACTGAGTAAACGTTTGACACGTATCTGTTCTAGTTCCTTTGACATTGTTATTACCGAAGATCGTTTTGCAATCCCTTTCCAAAGTAGCTAATTTTGTCACAGCTCCAGCAAGTCAACTCCGACTTTTCATCCGAAACAACTTTATTATAACCGCGATATATATGCGTACTCTTTATTGTTACTGGGGAACCTTTTATATTCCACAATATTACCATCAGCGATTAATCATTCTAAAAACACAATTCTCCTAAAACTACCTCGGTTTGATAACCGATGACCCAGATCAGTTAACTTTGAAAATGCTGATGAAGCAGCATGTTATAGATGATCTTAATGGCCAAAAGTTTGATGATAAAGAAAGGAGTTTTAGGAACGCTCGATAGAAAATTTAGTACCGAAAAGCGGATTATGTGAAACTATGAAGAAAGCCGTTGACAAATCACAAATAATAAGTTTGCCTTCAAAGAATCCAAATGATTCTGTGCCTGCTGAAATCGTTAGCAAACATCTTATTTCTCATTCTAAACCTTCACAGACAAATCTTATTCATCATCCATTGATATTAGAAATTCTAAGATATTCTCGTATGTTCTATTATAAATATCCTCCATATTTCTGGCGATATTTTCACAACTATTCTTATCTGAGATCATTTATCTCTCTGTAATATCTGCAACATAAAAGAAACTGTGTTAGTTTCTAAATTCTGAAACCTTCGAGTTTAAAATATGAATGTTTTGAAGTAGTGTTGGGAACTGAAGCATGGATTAGTATAATATAATGACACTTGATCAACGTCATTATATTACAGTAAGTCATGCTGAGTTTCTAATGAAGCATGATGATTCACAGTACCGTCATCATGTGCCATTTACACGACTCTTACATTCTATCTAATCTCTAAACATATCAAGAGAATATTTTTCTGGATGACTCGGTCTTCTCCAGGGTATTCTGGTAATTTAACAAATCAAAATCGTTCTATTACCATTTTCTTCTTAGAGCATTAGCTATGTTCATTCTGAATTTCATATCTACGAATTCCGGACCATTACTCGCTTGACTCGAAGTCGGGAAGAGAAAATGAAAGCATGAAGCTCCGAAAAATAATGAAGAATATAAACTTCGATAATAACCCCGAAATTACAAACCGTGTATATCGATGCAGATAGCAATATAGAGACACGGGAGAATTAGAAACACTATAAACACAAGAGTATAGTAGAAGTAAATAGATTCTTCTGGTGGTAGATGAAAAAGAAGAATGACAGATATAAAAGTTAGGAGAATATCAAGAATTAGGACTGGATGGAGCATATTGATGAATGCTTTAAAATAAGAATCAAGGGAGAAAGAATAGAAGGTGTGAGTCGTGGAAAATAAGGAAACGAAGGGGTGAATTTATAGTGAAATATCCGACAGAGCAATCGAAACAGATTATTGCATATAATCAAAGAAGATCCTGATTTCCTTAATCACCAAAGAACCAAATCTTATTACGTAAGATTCTATTTAAATCCCTTAAATCCCGAAAATCAATCATAACTACGTCATCGGTTAAGACGAATATATTTTACTCATCTCACTCTTTTACGATAGTCTCATTTATATTCTTCGCATAATCGAATCATTTTATCTACATTACTCAATGATGATAAAACTCCATTATCACCTTATATTTGTCATGAAAACCTTCTTATTGTTATCCATAACAACCTCTATCAAATTTCGGGGACGAAATTTCTTTAACGGGTAGGTACTGTAATGACCCGGAATTTTCCGACCAAATTATACTTATGAGATTAATATTTACATAAATTAAACCATACCAACATGATAAGCAATCCAAATTGTTGAGACTTGTGTTTTTGAAAAGAGTTTTACACAACGTTTGACCGTCCAATATGACCGATGATATCACGAACTATATAACATACGATAATTATACGTTTGTGTATATATATGTATTTATATATATTTAACATGATCTAAGGATGGTTTAACATCTCATTGTGTACTAATGACAATGAGTTATAAGTATATTTTGAAACTACTAACTTAAGTTTTAAAAACGATAACTATACGTAACATTCTTTGATATATATACTTATAATCTATAATGCTTATATATGTATCGTATATATAATGTATTTAATCACTTTTTAAGGACTTAAATACATAAAACAATATAAGTATATTCACAAAAGATAGCTATATTTGAATTCTCGTTCCGTTTCCTCAAGATTTCTATACGTATATATAGGGTATATGTACCCGTATCATACCCAGCTTCTATACGTATTTACTATTGGCATATACACATCAAATCAACATCCTAATCAACATTATTACTGCCCTAGATATGAGGTAACTAGAATTTGTCAAGTAGTATGAATTATTAGTAAGAAAACAAAATTATGAATCCTTTTCTTTCTTTATAAACTAAAAACGTTTTTATAAATGAACACCATTTCTTCACTCCATTTTCTCATACCTACACCCTCATTTCTCTCTCAAAATACTCCTAACTTCATACTTGATCATATCCAAGCATTTTCCCCATCATTTAGCTTCAATTACAAGCCTTAAACACCATAAGAAAACTCTTTCAAGAACATATCAAAATAACCACCCATTTGAAGAAGTTTACTTCCAACCTTTTGATCTAACTCCACCACTCTTTGATTCCAAGATTATTTCTTATCTTTTGCAGTAACTTTGTCCAAGTAACTTGAGGTAGTAACCTTGTTCATAATCTTATTCAATTCATATTCATATAGCTATCTTATTTTGTGGTATAAAATTTTAACAACAAGAACATAGTTTGAATGATTTCAAACTTGTTCGCAAACTAAATAGATCCTTCTAACTTGACTTTTAAAACACTTCAAGACTTGTAATATATCATAATGATATGCTAACCTAACAAGATATAACTTGGTTTTACAAAGAACATCTTAAAAACTGAATCTACGTCGTCGGAGTGCAACCGGGGGCTGTTTTGGGTTAGATAATTAAAAACCATCTTGAACTTTGAATTAGAAGTTCATGTTCTGGAAAAATGATATTTCTTATAAATATGTTAACACATAAAAATTTCATGGTTTAACTCAAATTGTAAGTATTTTTAGAAAAATGATCATTAAATGTTGTTTTTATGATGGAAAATGATCACTTTCATAAGTTTCACCAAAGTTTGACCTATAACCTATAATTTAGAATATAAACTAAGGTATTTTCAGTTCATATTCTTAAAATTTGACTCGATCCAAGGAAGTGGCAAGTTGAATCAACAAAAATGGAGTTGTAATGAAGAAACTACGACTAAAACAAGATTGGGTATCCGAAGCTAGTTTAGCTACGAAAATATTTGGAGAAAGAGTAAATTAATCATATCTTTTCTAATTAATATGATATTTTATATATAATTACTTATGATTTGATTTTATATATTTCAGGACCACTTGTAAACAACACGAGAAGATTAATCATAAGACCTCATGATTGTACGCAACACGTCATTTGACAACACGGTACTTTATGTACGCAACACGTCATTTGACAACATGGTACCATGGGTCGAGATTAATTCTGATCAATACGAATACCATGGGGTCTTTATTTATTTTATTTAAGCAACTAATTGTGGACCACTAACATCGGACTGCTAACTACGGACTAAGAAAAATATTAAAAGTATTAAAAGTATATATATATGTAACGATTACTTAAAAAGAAAATATGTTGATATATTATATATATGGTTAGGTTCGTGATATCTATCGGAGACCAAGTCGAATTAAATACCTTCAAGGCAAAAGTGAGTTTCATTTGCTCCCTTTTTAATTGCTTTCGCAATATATATTTTTAGGCTGAGAATACATGTGCTGCTTTTATAAATGTTTACAAAATAGACACAAGTACTTAAAAATATATTCTACGTTGAGTTGTACCACTGGCATATTTCCCTGTAGCTTGGTAACTACTATTTACATGGGTATTGTAAACGCGAATCCTATTGATAGATCTATCGGGCCTGACAACCCCAACCGGACTGGACGACCAGTATTCAACGGTTACACAGTACTTCGTTTTGGTGACTACACTTGGTACGGTGTAGTGAGATTTTATAATAACGGGAATATGCGACGTTGATTAAATGTTAAGTATGGTTACCAAGTGCTCAACCACTTAGAATGCTTTACATACACTTGCGAGTGTATTATGTTTATGATTATGAAATCTTGTGGTCTATTAACATATTGAAATGATTGTTATGATAAACCTATGAACTCACCAACCTTTTGGTTGACACTTTAAAGCATGTTTATTCTCATGTACGAATTAAGTCTTCCGCTGTGCATTTGCTCAATATAAGGACATTACTTGGAGCCGATCATCGCAATGGGACCAAATGTTGATGACTTCGTCCAGGTGGATTAGGACGGGTCCTTTCATTTTCAATCAACTACAAGGATCTCGTGTATATTCAAATTTCGATCTCCGCTCGGGTTATCATCAACTAAGGGTTAAAGGGGAAGATGTCTCCAAAACTGCTTTTCGGACTCGCTATGGTAGTTACGAATTCCTTGTCATGCCATTTGGTCTAACTAATGCACCAGCAGTGTTCATGGATCTTATGAACCGCGTGTGCAAACCGTATCTCGACAAGTTCGTTATTGTATTCATCGATAATATCTTGGTCTATTCTAAAAGCGAAGAAGAGCACGAACAACACCTTCGACTTGTGCTCGAACTCTTGAGACAAGAACGACTCTATGCGAAATTATCCAAGTGTGAATTTTGGTTGAAGGAGGTTCAATTTCTTGGCCACGTTGTAAGCAATCAAGGTATTAAGGTCGATCCCGCAAAAATTGAAGCCATTAGCAAATGGGAAAACCCTACTACTCCTACTCACATTCGTCAATTCTTAGGCCTCGCCGGTACTATCGTAGATTTATCGAAAATTTCTCTTTGGTTGCACGTCCTCTAACCGCGTTAACTCACAAGGGAAGGAAATTCATTTGGTCAACCGAACAAGAATCTGCGTCTCAAATCTTGAAGAAAAAGTTAACCACCGCCCCTATCTTGACGCTTCCCGAAGGCAATGATGATTTTGTTGTATATTGCGATGCCTCGAAACATGGTTTAGGGTACGTATTGATGCAACGAAAAATGGTTATTGCTTATGCCTCCCGATAATTGAAAATCCACGAACAGAACTACATGACACATGATCTCGAACTCGGAGCCATTGTCTTTGCACTCAGAATGTGGAGACACTATCTTTATGGGACCAAAAGTACCATCTTCACCGATCACAAAAGCCTCCAACACATCTTCGATCAAAAACAACTAAACATGAGACAACGACGGTGGATTGAAACCTTGAACGATTTTGATTGTGAGCTTCGTTACCATCCCGGGAAGGCGAATGTAGTAGCCGACGCCTTAAGCCGAAAGGAGAGAATGGTGCCTCTTCGTGTCCGAGCTCTAAACAGCACCATCCACATCAATCTCAATAACCAAATTCGGGTAGCCCAAGATGAAGCTCTTAAAGATGAAAAAATTTCTCTCGAACGCTTAAAGGTTCTCGCCTCTCGATTCGAAGTTAAGGAGACCGGACTCCGATTTTTCGCCGGAAGAATTTAGGTACCTAGTTATGGGAATTTACAAAGCCTTATTCTTGACGAATCCCATAAGTGAAGGTATTCGATTCATCCCGGTGAAAATAAGATGTACCACGATCTCAAGGAATAATATTGGTGGCCGAACATTAAAAGGGACGTTGCTACTTATGTTGGAAAGTGCCTAACTTTCTCCAAAGTCAAAACCGAACATCAAAGGCCGTCTGGACTACTTCAACAACCTGAAATCTCACAATGGAAGTGGGAAAGAATAACGATGGATTTTATCACAAAACTACCAAGAACGGCGAGCAGTTATGATACTATTTGGGTTATTGTAGACCGTCTCACCAAATCCGCCCACTTTCTAGCTATGAAGGAAAACGACAAAATGGAAAAACTTGCACAAATATACATTAAAGAGATCGTATCCCTTCATGGTGTACCCTTATCGATTATTTCTGACCGAGATGGCTATTTTGTTTCTAGATTTTGGCGTACCTTACAAGAAGCGTTGGTAACACGATTAGATATGAGCACCGTATACCATCCGCAAACTGAAGAACAAAGAGAACGCACAATACAAACCTTGGAAGACATGCTATGAGCTAGCATTATCGATTTCGGAAAAGCTTGGGAAAAGCACTTGCCTCTCGCCAAATTCTCGTATAACAATAGTTATCACGTGAGTATTAACGCCGCACCCTTCGAAGCGTTATATGGCATAAAATTTCGTTCTCCTCTTTGTTGGGCAGAAGTAGGCGATAAGCAAATCACCGGACCCGAACTAATTAATGAAACAACCGAAAAGATCGTTCAAATCCGAGATAGGCTCAGGACGGCCCGTAGTCGTCAAAAGAGTTATACCGACATTAGACGCAAGGATCTCGAGTTCCAAGTGGGTGATCGTGTAATGTTAAAAGTTGCGCCTTGGAAAGGTGTAATCTGTTTCGGGAAACGTGGAAAGATAAATCCGCTATATATCGGTCCTTTTGAAATCTTGGAGCATGTTGGAACCGTTGCTTACCGTCTAGATCTTCCACCTCAGTTGAGCTCCGTTCATCCTACTTTCCATGTATCAAATTTGAAGAAGTGTTTTTTCAAACCCGAACTCGTCATCCCTCTTTTAAAGCTTACTATCGATGACAAACTACATTTCGTGGAAGAACCAGTTGAGATTGTGGACCACTCCGTCAAGACGCTAAAATAAAGCAAAATCTCGATTGTCAAAGTTCGTTGGAATGCCAAAAGGGGACCCGAGTTTACTTTGGAAAGACAAGATCAAATGCAAAGAAAGTATCCTCACTTATTCGTAGAGTTGGCAACGCAAGATCCCGAGGAAGAAACAACGACCACTACGCCTACTTAAATTTCGGGACGAAATTTCTTTTAAGGAGTAGGTAATGTAATGACCCGCCTTTTTCCGTTTACTTTTCGTTTAATTATTTTAAAGTTCGTTATTTAATTATAACATCTCTCGTTTACTCTACGTATTTAAGGTAATTCGTTTGGTTAATTCACGCACCCATATTTAAAATTGAGGGACCAATGTTGTCAAGTGGGCAAAGACATGACTAGGTCAACTAGTCAAACTTCTTCCTCCTCCATTCATTTCATCCTCCTCAAACTTGATACTTCAACTTTATGCTCTCAATTCCCAATTTAAAGATTCATAATCTATTTTCGATCTGGCAAGCGTTCTTCGAAACAAATTACATATTCGAAATCCTTGCATCTTCCTCTTCGAATCCATACCAACCTCATCTCTTTTGGGTAACTTTCTAAAAACTATAGATTCCTTGTTCTTAATGTTTTTGACTTATAAAAGTGTTAATTAGTGTCTATGGCTCGAGTCTAACATGAATATATGATTTGTTTGCTCGTTCTTGACATTTTGTGTATATAGCTTGATTTTGAAAAATGACTAGTTTGATCTTGAGATTTGGGTGTTCATATGTTGTTAGATGTAAAAAGCGCATGTATTAAATGTGTTACTAGTATCACTAGCTACAATTTGGTTTGTAGGTTGACTTGGAAAAGCCTCATTAACATGAATAACGATTTTATGATTGTTAGTTAGGGTTTGGTAGACTTAAATATGAACTTTTGATTCGTTGAATGCCATGAAATGTTATTGGTAAGTGTTTAGTTGTATTGTATACGTAATTACCTACGAAACGGCGTATTATATGTGTGCATTTAATTTCCGAATCATCAATGTGCATTTATGATCTTGAATACAATAAATGATGAACATTTAATGCGAATTTGGTTGTTGTAAATGTTGAATTTGATTGACGAAACGTGTTTGGTTGTATTCCTTGTTAAATTACCTTTCCAACGATATAAGATACGTGTTTTAAGTGTTTACGGTTCGTTAATTGTGTAGAAATGAAATTTGATTTGAGACTTAGACATTTGAAATGACCCAGGCACCAGCTCACGTTGAGTGTCGCGACACGGCCCTCCCCAGTCGCGGCGCGGCATTAGGCGTGTTTGGGGACTGATCAACTTTACAATTATATGAAAAATTCTAACTATGCTACACACCTCCGATTAACATGTAACTTGTTCTAACATGCTTATATATGAATAATTAGCTCAGAAAAATAGTTCGGGACCCGACCCGAACTTGTTGACTTTTTTGTTGACTTTGACTTGACCAAAATTGACTTTTGTTCAAACTTAACCAATACTTGTTTAACCCATTCTAATCTTCTTGTATACTAGATTCTTGCATGAAACTTGACAACTTGATTCACATGCTATATAATCGAGTAGTAGTGAGCCATAGGACTAACTGAACACTTTGACCGACCGTGTTTACCGATATTGATACAACCTATTTGTTTAGGTCAAGACTAGCATTCGTTTCTTGCACACGTTTACTTGTGAAGTACATTTATATTCGTGCACTCAAGGTGAGATCATAGTCCTACTTTTAACTCTTTTATACTTATACTTGGGATGAGAAAAACATAAACGTTTCGTTATACAAAGTGAACACAAGTACGAAAACAAACATTCCACGTACGAGTTAGAACAAAAATCCTCAAGTCCCATTATCATTAGTTACACTTGTAGGGTGTAAGCAAGAACTTATGTTGTGTGGCCATACGGGTTTGACAAACCCTCATTCGGATGAATGAAACGTATTTTCAGGATATAGTGTAGGTTCTAACACTATGATACAGAGGTACTATTCAGTTAAACCTTGGTAATTGGGTGCTCGTGATACAAACAACAACTTTTGGAATGTGAACGATTGGGATAATCATTTGATACTAAATCTTGTGGTTCAATACAATATACTTACTAACCCTATGATTTCACCAACGTTTTCGTTGACAGATTTTCTATGTTTTTCTCAGATCCTTGAATGCTAAGTGATACATGCTTCCGCACTCTCTTTTGATACTTGTTTGGATGTCGAGTATACATGCATACATGGAGAATCTTTTGACACTACTTAAAATTGTGTCGCATAGGTTTCATTTGTACTTAAAACGTTGTAACATAACTAGTTGTCAAACTACACTTGTAATCCTTTAAACATCCTTACATTTGAAATGAATGCGACATATTTTGGTCAAACTTTATTTTAAAGACTTATGACCACGTAACGGGACCTAAGTAGACGACGCCGTCAAAGACGATTTGGTCGGGTCACTACACATGGTATCAGAGCGCTGGTTGTAGGGATTTAGAGTTCATTAGTGTCAACCTCAAGTCATAGGGTACATTGGTGAGTCTAGACTACAACCGGCATATAGACTTGAAGTAGGACTTGCTTGACTACTTGTGCATTTATACTTGAACTCTTCTAATCGTATCTAACACCTATTTCATCTTAATCTCACGTTGTTTAATTTGATTGACACGCCATCTTGACCTTATGAGGTAATGTCGAATGCACATATGAATTAGGGTAATATAATTGCCGGGATTATATTACAGTGACTCATATGGACGTTCCGACATTATGTCATAAAGAATTTAGGGCGGGTCAAGGAAATCTGTACTTGTGGAGACTCAAATAAACAAACCCACACCACTAGTTGTTACAATAGTAGATACATCAATTTATTGTAGTCCTATTGACCGTTTAATTGTTCTATTGTCCACTGGTACATAGGATATCTGTACTTGTAGAGACAACTGCATCAGAGAGCGTGCTCTCCTCTTTCCTCTTTGGTAGCTATTTGCAGGAACACCAAAATTCGGTTTGGCACCACTATTTGATTAAACAAATAGAATGTTGTGTTCCCTAGGCGTTGACAAAGGATAACACATGTTTGCACATGCGTTAAACTTCTGCATTCGCACGTGGTCTTGTATGGTCACTTGTCAGCCGCCGACACGTGTCCTTTTCTGTTCAACTTTGTCTTTGACTTCTGTTGAATAGTACAATTGATGTAGACCACTCAGGAAACTACTATGCTTGTAATGGAGCATAGCTGTCTCGTGTAGTAAGCTGCATTCCAGCTATGCTGGTTCTTCATTGCTGAGTCACTTAATATTCTTGAATTGCTGGGTACACATCCTGTGCTAATTGAAGAATACTGTCTACCTTGTGCTGGTAGACTAGGCAGCATACTAAATACTTGACACAGCAAAATCTGCTGTCTATACATAAACAAACTTATGCTGGCTGCACATAACATTTTAGTGCAAATAAATTCTGTTTTGTCATAATTAAATCCTTAATTATTTTGGGGACTCAACAATCTCCCCCTATTTGATGATGACAAAACCTATGATATAAAGAGAAAACACTAAAGCAAGCACTAAGGGACCTAAAGAATAATAGGCAACAAATTTGTCCGTTTTAGGTATTTGGCGAATTCATCAAAGACGCTTGAGCGTCTTGGTTCATTGTTCGGAGATTTTTCCTTTCTTTTTTTAGTTGAGTCTTAATCTTCCGTTGTCGGCTAGATTGTATTTCATCTTTTTAGTTTTATTTTGGTTTGACTCTTGTGTTTAGTTAGCCTTGTATCATTGTATGTGGTTTTGCGATCTTCATGTAGGTTTGGTTTGGTTTAGTTATGCTCGGGTTCATTCTTGGTTTGCAAGTTTATTGGACTATTCATTCTTCCGATGATCCTTCATGTTTTATGAAAGTGTTTCCATTTTTTTGCTGGAAAAAAACCCGGACCTTTTCCAAAAGTGAACCTAACTTGAAGTAAGAGAGTATTTTTTGGCTCGGTGTGACGTTATGATCTGAAATATCAAAAAGAGCTCACATATTTTTGATTTTTGATTTATATTATAAAAATAAAATAAATAAAAATAATTCATGATCATATATATAGGCATATGTATGTATATTTTAAGTGAAAAAGGAAACACAAGTGCAAAAGCAAACAGAACCGCAGAAGTGAACAAGCAATTATGTTCGGTGTTTCAACTCTGCGGAACAATGCGCAAAGAATATCTGCGAGAGTGTCCCGGACAATTACTGCAGGTATGTCGGTGCTGCGCGGTTGTTAGCTCCACGAAAATCCGAAGCCTATAAATAGGGAGATTGGCCTCTAATTTTAGGTTGTTGATTCTGTGCAATTGCTAAGGTTTTTATGGTTCGCTTGTGAATACGCCCAAGCCTTAATCATAATCAAACCAAGGTAATGTGATCAAGACCGGGACATGGTGATTGATCACTTGAATCTAAGTGAAAGACGATCATAAGGTCCCAAAAAACATTATCAACACCACCATCCACCCCTCATTGCACTCAACTCCTAAATTAGATCTTAGCATCTAATTTAGGATTGATCAATTGGCGCCATCCGTGGGACATGAATTAAAAATTGAATTTGATAAATCTATTCTGCGTAATTGAATGATTTAATTGCGAATTCAATTATGTTTATGTTCTTGTTCATTGATTTACAGGTCTCTACAGTTCATTGAAGATATTAAGCTAAAATGACAACGCAAAACAAAAAGAAGAATAGTAATACGGCTGATATTTGTTATTTTCGAAGTTCAACGTCATTTGATTTTCAAACAAGTCATGAGGTCAGTAGGAAAACAAAAGATTTGCTTGCTAAAACATCGGGAAATGCTATCTCGAATGAAGGAACGCAACAAAGTGTTGTCACTGAAAAGGCAATTGCAGCCAAACGCAACACTCAACAAGCTGTAAGTCAGCGCGAAGAAAATTTTACGAAGGCCAATTCTACTAATTCCAAAGCAAATGCAGATAAAAGTTCAGCAGGCGAAAGCGTTGTAAATGATGCAAACAATAATGCAGCAAATGATGCAGCAGTTAGAACTGAAAAACGTGTTATAACGCCTTTAGAGGCTCGAAAATTACTTCAAGAGAAGGGAATTGACCTTCATATTCCTTTAAATTACGAGTGGTGGCTTAATGACACGTTGACGCATAAGAAGCAATTGATCATAAACAGCGATGACTTGATTGAAGATGCACATGATCGCAGTCCGTTTGGGTCGCCTGTGATGCTTTTATAAAAAGGCGAAACATTCAAAGGTTCAGCGCCAACTCTGATAATTCAGAGAGTGATCCAGAAATCATAGAAATGACACGAGTAAAGCACAGAAGGCCTGGAACACCAATTCCAAATTATTTTGAAGAGGGTGAAAACTCGCAAACTATAGAAAAGGAGAATGCACAGTTATTTTTTAATGATATGTTCAGAAAGATCGCGCCGAAAGAAATGCAGCATAAATTTGATCAACCTGATGTTATTTAGAAAATGATTGAAAGATATTGCGCAAAGGCAAAAGAAACGCGAACAAAAATAGCGACAGAAATAACTTTGGTGACCGACAAGTTCGTCCTGCATATTTCTGATTATCCAATAACGACACCGCCAATTGTACCCGCCACTATGGGCGTATATTCCGGCTTAACCGATCCACTGGACTTCTTACAACGGTTCGAAGGAGTTGTGAGCACGTACAATTGGGACGAGCCTGTCGCATGCAGAGTTTTCTCGATGGTATTACAGGGCTTAGCGCGGGAATGGTTTCACAATTCAAGCGCGCGAAGTATTGCAGGCTTTATAGATCTACAGGAAAAGTTCTTGTTGCAATTTCAAAATTTGTTGCCACAAAAAAAGACGCACATTAGGTGCCATGACATCAAGCAAGGCTTCAAAGAGATGCTAGGTGGCTTGTTAACGCGTTATGTTTATGAATGTCAGAAAACACCAAACCTGCAAGAGGATCAAAAGATCTCTAGTTTCGTTCACGCAATTAATCAGCAAAAACATACAACGTTAGTGCGGAGACTGCGCAGATATGTCCCGCAAACCTTTGCAAAGGTTATGCAAGAGGCTTATGATTACATTAGATGTGGTGAAGATAGCAACATTATGCAAAACTGTAATTAGGGAAAAGAAAGGAGCTGGCGAGATGATCATGATTATTATTGAGATGGTAATCAAGATAATTACCACGATAACAATCGTGGATCAGGCTTTCAGCAAAGAAACAATAATGGCGGTTATCAACGTAATGATCGACAGCGCAACAATGGTGATAATGGTAACCATGGGTACAACAATCGCAATTCATAAAGAAAATGGAGTAGTGATTCTTTTGATATAGTTCAGACGTTATCTAACACGCCAAAAGAGATTTTGATGCAAGAAAGGATCGCGAAAGCTTTCCCCGATCCACCACCGCTGTCAGAAAAACAACAGACGCGAGTTTTGTGTTTTCCATGATGACTATGGTCATGAAACAAACTGATGCCGCGATCTGGTTGAGTTGATTGCAGAAGCAACAACGCAGGGCAAATTGAATCACCTATTAACTGATAAAGCAAATTCTACAGATGCAATGATTGCGCCGTGTATGAATAACACGCCAAAGACGCCGAATGTAAATGCAACTGTTCAACAAGAGCGAAAAGCTCCTGCTGTTAAAAATTTGGGTGCAAAATTTGTTGGAAAAAAGGAAAATTTACAGGAAATTAAAGTGATTAATATGGGGCAAATAGCCAACATTACGAAGAAAAGAAAAGCTGAGGAAGTTCTTGAAAAATGGCAATTTGCGCCAATAACTTTTCCGCTCGTACAACACTGCGAATTGTCAGAAGAGCCTGTAATCATCTCATGTAAGATTGCAGACTCAACAATTCTTATCCAGAAAGTGCATATTGACACTGGAAGCAGTGTTGATGTCATATATGAACAATGTTTCAATAAATTGCCAGATGACATTAAATTAAAACTTTAACCAACCGTAGTATCGCTCTCTGGATTTTCGGGAAAAGCAACGTGGCCTTTGGGGCAATTGGAATCAGATGTTGAGTTAACTGATGAGGTGGATGCAAAAAGGATGCGAAAGGCGATTTTAAATTTGTATGTTATGCGGTATACTTCACGTTTTAATATCCTTCTGGGATGCACAGCGCTATGCAAATTGGGTGTTATTCCATCCACAATTCATGGAATGGTTAAGTTCACAACATGCAAAGGCATAGCAACAGTAAAATCTGCCGAAAGTGAGCCAATGTGTGCGTTAGTCACTGCGCAGGAAAATGTGAAATGTCCCGTTCTTATTGATTAAAAACGTTCCATATTAATTGATTTCGTTGAGAGGTTTTGACCTCTATATGAGACGTTTTTCAAAGACTGCATTCATTTTTAAAACAAACCATAACCTTTATTTCATAAATTAAGGTTTAAAAAGCTTTACGTAGATTATCAAATAATGATAATCTAAAATATCCTGTTTACACACGACCATTACATAATGGTTTACAATACAAATATGTTACATCGAAATCAGTATCTTGAATGCAGTTTTTACACAATATCATACAAAAATGGACTCCAAATCTTGTCCTTATTTTAGTATGCAACAGCGGAAGCTCTTAGTATTCACATGAGAATAAACATGCTTTAAACGTCAACAAAAATGTTGGTGAGTTATAGGTTTAACCTATATATATCAAATCGCAACAATAGACCACAAGATTTCATATTTCAATACACATCCCATACATAGAGATAAAAAATCATTCATATGGTGAACACCTGGTAACCGACATTAACAAGATGCATATATAAGAATATCCCCATCATTCCGGGACACCCTTCGGATATGATATAAATTTCGAAGTACTAAAGCATCCGGTACTTTGGATGTGGTTTGTTAGGCCCAATAGATCTATCTTTAGGATTCGCGTCAATTAGGGTGTCTGTTCCCTAATTCTTAGATTACCAGACTTAATAAAAAGGGGCATATTCGATTTCGATAATTCAACCATAGAATGTAGTTTCACGTACTTTTGTCTATTTTGTAAATCATTTATAAAACTTGCATGTATTCTCATCCCAAAAATATTAGATTTAAAAGTGGGACTATAACTCACTTTCACAGATTTTTACTTCGTCGGGAAGTAAGACTTGGCCACTGGTCAATTCACGAACCTATAACAAATATGTACATATATATCAAAGTATGTTCAAAATATATTTATAACACTTTTAATACATTTTGATGTTTTAAGTTTATTAAGTCAGTTGTCCTCGTTAGTAACCTACAACTAGTTGTCCACAGTTAGATGTATAGAAATGAATCGATATATATTATCTTGAATCAATCCACGACCCAGTGTATACATATCTCAGTATTGATCACAACTCAAACTATATATATTTTGGAATCAACCTCAACCCTGTATAGCTAACTCCAACATTCACATATAGAGTGTCTATGGTTGTTCCGAAATATATATAGATGTGTCGACATGATAGGTCGAAACATTGTATACGTGTCTATGGTATCTCAAGATTACATAATATACAATACAAGTTGATTAAGTTATGGTTGGAATAGATTTGTTACCAATTTTCACGTAGCTAAAATGAGAAAAATTATCCAATCTTGTTTTACCCATAACTTCTTCATTTTAAATCCGTTTTGAGTGAATCAAATTGCTATGGTTTCATATTGAACTCTATTTTATGAATCCAAACAGAAAAAGTATAGGTTTATTGTCAGAAAAATAAGTTACAAGTCGTTTTTGTAAAGGTAGTCATTTCAGTCGAAAGAACGGCGTCTAGATGACCATTTTAGAAAACATACTTCCATTTTGAGTTAACCATAATTTTTGGATATAGTTTCATGTTCATAATAAAAATCATTTTCCCAGAATAACAACTTTTAAATCAAAGTTTATCATAGTTTTTAATTAACTAACCCAAAACAGCCCGCGGTGTTACTACGACGGCGTAAATCCGGTTTTACGTTGTTTTTCGTGTTTCCAGGTTTTAAATCATTAAGTTAGCATATCATATAGATATAGAACATGTGTTTATTTGATTTTAAAAGTCAAGTTAGAAGGATTAACTTTTATTTGCGAACAAGTTTAGAATTAACTAAACTATGTTCTAGTGATTACAAGTTTAAACCTTCGAATAAGATAGCTTTATATGTATGAATTGAATGATGTTATGAACATCATTACTACCTAAAGTTCTTTGGATAAACCTACTGGAAATGAGAAAAATAGATCTAGCTTCAAAGGATCCTTGGATGGTTTGAAAGTTCTTGAAGCAGAATCATGACACGAAAACAATTTCAAGTAAGATTTCCACTCGAAATAAGATTGTTATAGTTATAGAAATTGAATTAAAGTTTTAATATGATTATTACCTTGTATTAGAAAGATAACCTACTGTAAGTAACAAAGATTTCTTGATCTTGGATGATTACTTGGAATGGATTTAGAAAACTTGGAAGTAAACTTGCAATCTTGGAAGTATTCTTGATTTTATGAAACTAGAACTTTTGGAATTTATGAAGAACACTTAGAACTTGAAGATAGAACTTGAGAGAGATCAATTAGATGAAAAAAATTGAAGAATGAAAGTGTTTTTAGGTGTTTTTGATCGTTGGTGTATGGATTAGATATACAGGATATATAATTTTGTTTTCATGTAAATAAGTCATGAATGATTACTCATATTTTTGTAATTTTATGAGATATTTCATGCTAGTTGCCAAATGATGGTTTTCACATGTGTTAGGTGACTCACATGGGCTGCTAAGAGCTGATCATTGGAGTGTATATACCAATAGTACATACATCTAAAAGCTGTGTATTGTACGAGTACGAATACGGGTGCATACGAGTAGAATTGTTGATGAAACTGAACGAGGGTGTAATTGTAAGCATTTTTGTTAAGTAGAAGTATTTTGATAAGTGTCTTTAAGTCTTTCAAAAGTGTATGAATACATATTAAAGCACTACATGTATATACATTTTAACTGAGTCGTTAAGTCATCGTTAGTCGTTACATGTAAATGTTGTTTTGAAACCTTTAGGTTAACGATCTTGTTGAATGTTGTTAACCCATTGTTTATTATAACAAATGAGATGTTAAATTGTTATATTATCATGATATTATGATATATAATATATCTTAGTATGATATATATACAGTTAAATGTCGTTACAACGATAATCGTTATATATATGTCTCGTTTCGAAATCATTAAGTTAGTAGTCTTATTTTTACATATGTATTTCATTGTTAATACACTTAATAATATATTTACTTATCATTTAACATAATTAACCAAGTGTATCAATATCTTAATATGATTCATATGTACCTAGTAAGATGTTGTTATAACGATAATCGTTATATATATCGTTTTCGAGTTTCTTAAATTAATAGTCTCATATTTATGTATATAACTCATTGTTAAAATACCTAATGAGATAAATACTTATAATAAAATCATGTTAACTGTATATATAACCATATATATGTCATCGTATAGTTTTTACAAGTTTTGACGTTCGTGAATCACCGGTCAACTTGGGTGGTCAATTGTCTATATGAAACCTATTTCAATTAATCAAGTCTTAACAAGTTTGATTTCTTAACATGTTGGAAACACTTAATCATGTAAATAACAATTTCATTTAATATATATATAAACATGGAAAAGTTCGGGTCACTACAGTACCTACCCGTTAAATAAATTTCGTCCCGAAATTTTAAGTAGTTGGAGGTGTTGACGTATCTTCTGGAAATAAATGCGGGTATTTCTTCTTCATCTGATCTTCACGCTCCCAGGTGAACTCGGGTCCTCTACGAGCATTCCAACGAACCTTAACAATCGGTATCTTTTTTTGTTTAAGTCTCTTAACCTCACGATGCATTATTTCGACGGGTTCTTCAATGAATTGAAGTTTTTCATTGATTTGGATTTCGTCCAACGGAATAGTGAGATCTTCTTTAGCAAAACATTTCTTCAAATTTGAGACGTGGAAAGTGTTATGTACAGTCGCGAGTTGTTGAGGTAGCTCCAGTTGGTAAGCTACTGGTCCGACACGATCTATAATCTTGAATGGTCCAATGTACCTTGGATTTAGTTTCCCCTGTTTTCCAAATCGAACAACGCCTTTCCAAGGTGAAACCTTAAGCATGACCATTTCTCCAATTTCAAACTCTATATCTTTTCTTTTACTGTCCGCGTAGCTCTTTTGTCGACTCTGGGCGGTTTTCAATCTTTGTTGAATTTGGATGATTTTCTTGGTAGTTTCTTGTATTATCTCCGTACCCGTAATCTGTTTATCCCCCACTTCACTCCAACAAATCGTAGACCTGCACTTTCTACCATAAAGTGCTTCAAACGGCGCCATCTCAATGCTTGAATGGTAGCTGTTGTTGTAGGAAAATTCTGCTAACAGTAGATGTCGATCCCAACTGTTTCCAAAATCAATAACACATGCTCGTAGCATGTCTTCAAGCGTTTGTATCGTCCTTTCACTCTGCCCATCAGTTTGTGGATGATAGGCAGTACTCATATCTAGACGAGTTCCTAATGCTTGCTGTAATGTCTGCCAGAATCTTGAAATAAATCTGCCATCCCTATCAGAGATAATAGAGATTGGTATTCCATGTCTGGAGATGACTTCCTTCAAATATAGTCGTGCTAACTTCTCCATCTTGTCATCTTCTCTTATTGGCAGGAAGTGTGCTGACTTGGTGAGACGATCAACTATTACTCAAATAGTATCATAACCACTTGCAGTCCTTGGCAATTTAGTAATAAAATCCATGGTAATGTTTTCCCATTTCTATTCCGGGATTTCAGGTTGTTGTAGTAGACCTGATGGTTTCTGATGTTCAGCTTTGACCTTAGAACACGTCAAACATTCTCCTACATATTTAGCAATATCGGCTTTCATACCTCGCCACCAAAAATGTTTCTTAAGATCCTTGTACATCTTCCCCGTTCCAGGATGTATTGAGTATCTGGTTTTATGAGCTTCTCTAAGTACCATTTCTCTCATATCTCCAAATTTTGGTACCCAAATTCTTTCAGCCCTATACCGGGTTCCGTCTTCCCGAATATTAAGATGCTTCTCCGATCCTTTGGGTATTTCATCCTTTAAATTTCCCCCTTTTAAAACTCCTTGTTGCGCCTCCTTTATTTGAGTAGTAAGGTTAGTGTGAATCATTATATTCATAGATTTTACTCGAATGGGTTCTCTGTCCTTTCTGCTCAAGGCGTCGGCTACCACATTTGCCTTCCCCGGGTGGTAATGAATCTCAAAGTCGTAATCATTCAATAATTCAATCCACCTACGCTGCCTCATATTCAGTTGTTTCTAATTAAATATGTGTTGAAGACTTTTGTGGTCGGTATATATAATACTTTTGACCCCATATAAGTAGTGCCTCCAAGTCTTTAATGCAAAAACAACCGCGCCTAATTCCAAATCATGCGTCGTATAATTTTGTTCATGAATCTTCAATTGTCTAGACGCATAAGCAATCACATTCGTCCGTTGCATTAATACACAACCGAGACCTTGCTTTGATGCGTCACAATAAATCACAAAATCATCATTCCCTTCAGGCAATGACAATATAGGTGCCGTAGTTAGCTTTTTCTTCAATAATTGAAACGCCTTCTCTTGTTCATCCTTCCATTCAAATTTCTTCCCTTTATGCGTTAATGCAGTCAAGGGTTTTGCTATTTTGGAGAAATCTTGGATGAATCTTCTGTAGTAACCAGCCAATCCTAAAAATTGACGTATATGCTTCGGAGTTTTTGGGGTTTCCCACTTTTCAACGGTTTCGATCTTTGCCGGGTCCACCTGGATACCTTCTTTGTTCACTATGTGACCGAGGAATTGAACTTCTTCCAACCAAAATGCACACTTTGAAAACTTAGCGTACAGTTTTTCTTTCCTCAATACTTCTAGCACTTTTTCTCAAATGTTCTTCATGCTCTTGATCATTCTTTGAGTAAATAAGTATGTCATCGATGAAAACAATGACAAACTTGTCAAGATATGGCCCACACACTCGGTTCATAAGGTCCATGAACACAGCTGGTGCGTTAGTCAACCCAAATGACATAACCATAAACTCGTAATGACCATATCGCGTCCTAAAAGCAGTTTTCGGAATATCATCCTCCTTTACTCGCATTTGATGATATCCAGAACGTAAATCAATCTTTGAATAAACTGACGAGCCTTGTAGTTGATCAAATAAGTCATCAATTCTCGGCAGTGGATAACGGTTTTTGATGGTAAGTTTGTTCAACTCTCTGTAGTCAATACACAACCTAAATGTACCATCCTTCTTCTTGACAAACAAAACAGGAGCTCCCCATGGTGATGTGCTTGGTCGAATGAAACCACGTTCTAATAGTTCTTGTAGTTGGCTTTGCAGTTCTTTCATCTCGCTGGGTGCGAGTCTATAAGGAGCACGAGCTATTGGGGCAGCTCCTGGTACAAGATCTATTTGAAATTCAACAGATCGATGTGGAGGTAGTCCCGGTAATTCTTTCGGAAATACATCGGGAAATTCTTTTGCGACGGGAACATCATTGATGCTCTTTTCTTCAGTTTATACTTTCTTGACGTGTGCTAGAATAGCATAGCAACCTTTTCTTATTAGTTTTTGTGCCTTCAAATTACTAGTAAGATGTAGCTTCATGTTGCCCTTTTCTCCGTACACCATTAAGGGTTCTCCTTCTTCTCGTACAATGCGAATTGCATTTTTATAACATACGATCTCTGCTTTCACCTTCTTCAGCCAGTCCATGCCAACTATTACATCAAAACTCCCTAACTCTACTGGTATCAAATCAATCTTAAATATTTCGCTACCCAGTTTAATTTCTCGATTCCGGCATATATTATCTGCTGAAATTAATTTACCGTTTGCTAATTCGAGTAAAAATTTACTATCCAACGGCGTCAATGGACAACTTAATTTAGCACAAAAATCTCTACTCATATAGCTTCTATCTGCACCCGAATCAAATAAAACGTAAGCAGATTTATTGTCAATAAGAAATGTACCCGTAACAAGCTCCGGGTCTTCCTGTGCCTCTGCCGCATTAATATTGAAAACTCTTCCGCGGCCTTGTCCATTCGTGTTCTCCTGGTTCGGGCAATTTCTAATAATGTGGCCCGGTTTTCCACATTTATAACAAACTACATTGGCATAACTTGCTCCGACAATACTTGCTCCACCATTACTCGTTTCGACACCATTTGTTCCTTTCGTTCTGTTAACCCCTGGTCCGTAGACCTCACACTTCACCGCGCTATGACCATTTCTTTTACACTTGTTGCAAAATTTGGTGCAGAACCCCGAGTGATACTTTTCACACCTTTGGCATAGCTGCTTCTGATTGTTGTTGTTGTTCCAGTTATTATTGTTGTTGGGATGATTGTTGTAGTTGCTGCTGCTGCTGCTGTTATTGTTGTTGTTGTTGTTGTTGTTATTGTTGTTGTTGTTGTTGTTGTTGTTGTTGTTGTTGGGCCGTTTGTTGTAGTTGCGATTGATGTTGCGATTGTTGGGATAATTGTTGCGATTATTATTGTAATTGATGTTGTTGTTGTATTGGTGATTCTTATCACCGTTTTCCTCCCACTTTCTTTTGACTTGCTTCACATTGGCCTCTTCAGCCGTCTGTTCTTTAATTCTTTCCTCAATCTGGTTCACTAGTTTGTGAGCCATTCTACATGCCTGTTGTATGGAGGCGGGCTCGTGTGAACTTATATCTTCTTGGATTCTTTCCAGTAATCCTTTCACAAACGCGTCGATCTTCTCTTCCTCATCTTCGAACGCTCCCGGACACAATAGGCACAATTCTGTGAATCGTCTTTCGTACGTGGTAATATCAAATCCTTGGGTTCGTAACCCTCTAAGTTTTGTCTTGAGCTTATTGACCTCGGTTCTGGGACGGTACTTCTCGTTCATCAAGTTCTTGAATGCTGACCACTGTAGTGTGTACGCATCATCTTGTCCCACTTGCTCTAGATAGGTATTCCACCATGTTAACGCATAACCTGTGAAGGTATGCGTAGCGTACTTCACTTTGTCCTCTTCAGTACACTTACTTATGGCAAACACCGATTCGACCTTCTCGGTCCACCGTTTCAATCCGATCGGTCCTTCGGTTCCATCAAATTCCAAAGGTTTGCAGGCAGTGAATTCTTTGTAGGTGCATCCTACACGATTTCCTGTACTGCTAGATGCAAGGTTATTGTTGGTATGTAGTGCAGCCTGTACTGCGGCTATGTTTGAAGCTAGAAAAGTACGGAATTCCTCTTCATTCATATTCACGGTGCGTCGAGTAGTCGGTGCCATTTCCTTCAAAATAGTCAAATGGAACAAGTTAATCATACAGAATATTAAGAGTAGTTAATAGTATTTCGTAGCATAATATGAACTCATTTATAAAAGCTTTTTCTTCATATTAGCGTTTTATAAGTTTAAATTCGGGTAGTACCTACCCGTTAAGTTCATACTTAGTAGCTAATATACAATTCAACTACTACAATTCTATATGAAAAACTGATTATAATAATATTTCGCGTTCAAACTTTTATATAATATTTTACAAACTTACAATACCGCTTATTTTACATAAAGCATGAAATATAGCACACAATAACTTTGATACAAGATAGTTGTGAAGATAATTGTAGCTAGTACACAAGTAATTCAGCAAAGGCAATAAAGACACGTAATTCATACGTCCAGAAACAAGTCATGCATTCTGGTTTTACTAGGACTACTTCCCATCCTTGGTCTTGTGGAACATAACCGTTATGGCCGTTGATAAGACAGCGTGTTGTAACGTCGTCAAAGGGACGAGGGTTAGGTAATATCCAACAGTCCCTTAACAATCTAAAAACCTCATTTCTTACTCCAATTACCAAATCCGTCACTTGTGGAAACGTTTTGTTTAATAGTTGTAGCCCGATGTTCTTGTTCTCACTTTGGTGAGAAGCGAACATTACTAAGCTGTAAGCATAACATGCTTCTTTATGTTGCATGTTAGCCACTTTTTCTAAATCACGAAGTCCTATATTCGGATATATTGAGTCAAAATAATTTCTTAACCCGTTGCGTAAAATAGCATTTGGGTTCCCTGCAATATATGCGTCAAAGTAAACACATCGTAACTTACGGATTTCCCAATGTGATATCCCCCATCTTTCGAACGAAAGCCTTTTATAAACCAAGGAATTCTTGGAACATTCTTCGAATGTCTTACAAACTGATTTCGCCGTAAATAGTTGTGCCGAAGAATTCTGACCGACTCTAGACAAGATTTCATCAATCATGTCTCCGGGTAGGTCTCTTAAAATATTGGGTTGTCTATCCATTTTGTGTTTTTATAATGTAAAATAGACAAGAGTTAGATTCATAAAAAAAATACTTATTAATACAAGCAATTTTTACATATATCATAAAGCATAAGCACACTATATTACATATATTACACCACACGAATACAACTATCTTATTTCGACTCGCTCATTTCTTCTTCTTCGGTTTTGGTTCATTTTGACAAGTTTCTAGGGATATATGATGTTCCCCTAATACGAGCCGTCGTTTTCCACATTGGTTTAGAAAAACCTGGTGGTTTAGAGGTTCCCGGGTCATTGTTACAACTTAAGGGCTTCGGGGGTTGACGATACATATAAAGTTCATCGGGGTTGGAATTAGATTTCTCTATTTTTATGCCCTTTCCCTTATTATTTTCTTTTGCTTTTTTTAAATTCAGTTGGGGTAATTTCTATAACATCATCGGAATTCTCGTCGGAATCCGATTCATCGGAGAATTGGTAATCCTCCCAATATTTTGCTTCCATGGCGGAAACACCATTGACCATAATTAACCTTGGTCGGTTGGTTGAGGATTTTCTTTTACTTAACCGTTTTATTATTTCCCCCACCGGTTCTATTTCCTCCTCCGGTTCCTCCTCTTCCGGTTCTGATTCTTCTTTCGGTTCTGATTCTTCTTCCGATTCTTCTTCAGGAACTTGTGAATCAGTCCAATATATATTCGACTCTTCGTTATTATTAGGTGAGTCAATGGGATTTGTGCTAGAGGTAGACATCTATCACACAATATCAAACATGTTAAGAGATTAATATATCACATAATATATACATGTTAATAATATATAGTTTCCAACAAAAATGTTAAGCAATCATTTTTAAAGAAAACACGGTCGAAGTCCAGACTCACTAATGCATCCTAACAAACTCGATAAGACACACTAATGCAAATTTTCTGGTTCTCTAAGACCAACGCTCGGATACCAACTGAAATGTCCCGTTCTTATTGATTAAAAACGTTCCATATTAATTGATTTCGTTGCGAGGTTTTGACCTCTATATGAGACGTTTTTCAAAGACTGCATTCATTTTTAAAACAAACCATAACCTTTATTTCATAAATAAAGGTTTAAAAAGGTTTACGTAGATTATCAAATAATGATAATCTAAAATATCCCGTTTACACACGACCATTACATAATGGTTTACAATACAATTATGTTACATCGAAATCAGTTTCTTGAATGCAGTTTTTACACAATATCATACAAACATGGACTCCAAATCTTGTCCTTATTTTAGTATGCAACAGCGGAATCTCTTAGTATTCACCTGAGAATAAACATGCTTTAAACGTCAACAAAAATGTTGGTGAGTTATAGGTTTAACCTATATATATCAAATCGTAACAATAGACCACAAGATTTCATATTTCAATACACATCCCATACATAGAGATAAAAAAATCATTCATATGGTGAACACCTGGTAACCGACATTAACAAGATGCATATATAAGAATATCCCCATTATTCCGGGACACCCTTCGGATATGATATAAATTTCGAAGTACTAAAGCATACGGTACTTTGGATGGGGTTTGTTAGGCCCAATAGATCTATCTTTAGGATTCGCGTCAATTAGGGTGTCTGTTCCCTAATTCTTAGATTACAAGACTTAATAAAAAGGGGCATATTCGATTTCGATAATTCAACCATAGAATGTAGTTTCACGTACTTGTGTCTATTTTGTAAATCATTTATAAAACCTGCATGTATTTTCATCTCAAAAATATTAGATTTAAAAGTGGGACTATAACTCACTTTCACAGATTTTTACTTCGTCGGGAAGTAAGACTTGGCCACTGGTCGATTCACGAACCTATAACAAATATGTACATATATATCAAAGTATGTTCAAAATATATTTACAATACTTTTAATACATTTTGATGTTTTAAGTTTATTAAGTCAGTTGTCCTCGTTAGTAACCTACAACTAGTTGTCCACAGTTAGATATACAGAAATAAATCGATATATATTATCTTGAATCAATCCACGACCCAGTGTATACATATCTCAGTATTGATCACAACTCAAACTATATATATTTTGGAATCAACCTCAACCCTGTATAGCTAACTCCAACATTCACATATAGAGTGTCTATGGTTGTTCCGTAATATATATAGATGTGTCGACATGATAGGTCGAAACATTGTATGCGTGTCTATGGTATCTCAAGATTACATAATATACAATACAAGTTGATTAAGTTATGGTTGGAATAGATTTGTTACCAATTTTCACGTAGCTAAAATGAGAAAAATTATCCAATTTTGTTTTACCCATAACTTCTTCATTTTAAATCCGTTTTGAGTGAATCAAATTGCTATGGTTTTATTTTGAACTCTATTTTATGAATCTAAACAGAAAAAGTATAGGTTTATAGTCAGAAAAATAAGTTACAAGTCGTTTTTGTAAAGGTAGTCATTTCAGTCGAAAGAACGACGTCTAGATGACCATTTTAGAAAACATACTTCCACTTTGAGTTTAACCATAATTTTGGGATATAGTTTCATGTTCATAATAAAAATCATTTTCCCAGAATAACAACTTTTAAATCAAAGTTTATCATAGTTTTTAATTAACTAACCCAAAATAGCCCGCGGTGTTACTACGACGGCGTAAATCCGGTTTTACGGTGTTTTTCGTGTTTCCAGGTTTTAAATCATTAAGTTAGCATATCATATAGATATAGAACATGTGTTTATTTGATTTTAAAAGTCAAGTTAGAAAGATTAACTTTTATTTGCGAACAAGTTTAGAATTAACTAAACTATGTTCTAGTGATTACAAGTTTAAACCTTCGAATAAGATAGCTTTATATGTATGAATTGAATGATGTTATGAACATCATTACTACTTCAAGTTCCTTGGATAAACCTACTGGAAATGAGGAAAATAGATCTAGCTTCAAAGGATCCTTGGATGGCTTGAAAGTTCGTGAAGCAGAATCATGACACGAAAACAATTTCAAGTAAGATTTCCACTCGAAATAAGATTGTTATAGTTATAGAAATTGAATTAAAGTTTTAATATGATTATTACCTTGTATTAGAAAGATAACCTACTGTAAGTAACAAAGGTTTCTTGATCTTGGATGATTACTTGGAATGGATTTAGAAAACTTGGAAGTAAACTTGCAATCTTGGAAGTATTCTTGATTTTATGAAACTAGAACTTTTGGAATTTATGAAGAACACTTAGAACTTGAAGATAGAACTTGAGAGAGATCAATTAGATGAAGAAAATTGAAGAATGAAAGTGTTTGTAGGTGTTTTTGGTCGTTGGTGTATGGATTAGATATAAAGGATATATAATTTTGTTTTCATGTAAATAAGTCATGAATGATTACTCATATTTTTGTAATTTTATGAGATATTTCATGGTAGTTGCCAAATGATGGTTCCCACATGTGTTAGGTGACTCACATGGGCTGCTAAGAGCTGATCATTGGAGTGTATATACCAATAGTACATACATCTAAAAGCTGTGTATTGTACGAGTACGAATACGGGTGCATACGAGTAGAATTGTTGATGAAACTGAACGAGGATGTAATTGTAAGCATTTTTGTTAAGTAGAAGTATTTTGATAATTGTATTGAAGTCTTTCAAAAGTGTATGAATACATATTAAAACACTACATGTATATACATTTTAACTGAATCGTTAAGTCATCGTTAGTCGTTACATGTAAATGTTGTTTTGAAACCTTTAGGTTAACGATCTTGTTGAATGTTGTTAACCCATTGTTTATTATAACAAATGAGATGTTAAATTGTTATATTATCATGATATTATGATATATAATATATCTTAGTATGATATATATACAGTTAAATGTCGTTACAACGATAATCGTTACATATATGTCTCGTTTTGAAATCATTAAGTTAGTAGTCTTATTTTTACATATGTATTTCATTGTTAATACACTTAATAATATATTTACTTATCATTTAACATAATTAACCAAGTGTATCAATATCTTAATATGATTCATATGTACCTAGTAAGACGTTGTTATAACGATAATCGTTATATATATCGTTTTCAAGTTTCTTAAATTAATAGTCTCATATTTATGTATATAACTCATTGTTAAAATACCTAATGAGATACATACTTATAATAAAATCATGTTAACTGTATATATAACCATATATATGTCATCGTATAGTTTTTACAAGTTTTAACGTTCGTGAATCACCGGTCAACTTGGATGGTCAATTGTCTATATGAAACCTATTTCAATTAATCAAGTCTTAACAAGTTTGATTTCTTAACATGTTGGAAACACTTAATCATGTAAATAACAATTTCATTTAATATATATATAAACATGGAAAAGTTCGGGTCACTACAAAATGTAGGCGTTGAAGGTAATGAGGTGGTAACTAGTTGCATTATTCTAAAGCAAAGTGATGATAGCTTAAGAGAAGTTATGAGTCAACAAACAATCGCAATTGAAGATACCATGTGTGATACGGTTAACTCTACCTAAAATATATCACGAATGGATGGCAATAACAGTTCAACAATGACAACTTTTATGCGTATAATGCATATTTCTGCAGAAAGAATGCGCATGTTTAAAAGGTTCATTTGCATGGTTATGCATGAATTGAAAATTTAATGAATAACAGTGGCAAAGATTCACACTTCATTGCGGTACGCACAGAAATTTGGCAATATTGTTGCAGAAACGGAAACACTTGTGAAAATTTTTTAAAGTTGTTGTCCTATGTGAGAAATATTTGTATGATATTTTTCTTTTTCATGATGAATGTAAGAAATTTGTGCTTAAGGCACATGTGAATAAAAAATAAAGTGTTTGGCAATTGTTATTGAGTATTATGTTCATAATAAATTATGCATATTAAAGTGCGGTAGTAGTAACATAGCGATGGAAAAGCCTGTAAAATTGGAACAAGTATTTTAATTAAGTGTTTGCGAAATGATGAAACCTTATGTATATTAATATTCCCAAGTTGTGAATCGACCCAGCTTAGATGCTTCGCTATAACACATATTTTTGCCCAAGGATCGTTTCGGCGGACTTGGAAGATTTGTAAGGTATATTAAAAATTATACAAGTAAAATATTGTTTCGCTGAAGTAAATCTTTATTATGTGCACAATAATAAATGATTGAATACGCAAAAGACAAGTTTAGCTATTGCGAATAATACATGGAAATAAGCGCTATATAAATATTACAGTTGTAACTGAAATTTAAGAAATGGGGAACTTCATTTAATAATACGTAAAAGAGTTGCATCAAAAAGTTTGTTACAAAAATAAGAGCGCATGTATGCGCAGATAACAGTGCAAAATAGCGTAAATTTTACAATTTCAAATTTATAATATCTTCTGCAGTTATGTCTTCTCTGCGGCAGGCTTCTGATAGCGCGGGAATATCAATTTTTTCAATATCAACTGCGCAGTCTTTATATGCTTCATTAGCATCTTCTAATGGGCATATTTCGTCTTGCACTTCTTTAGGCAAAGGCGTAGAAAGGTCTGTATGCTTAAACAGAAGCTCTAAGAATTCGCATTTTGCAACAATGCATGAAGCCTGCACATAGCTGCAAAATTTTTCAGTTACAGGCACCGAATCCATAATCTTTTGGCTTACCTCGGGTAGATGCTTGACGAACTTGCTAAATTGATCTTCTGCATGCTCTGCTTCCTCGGATGGTTGAGGAATAACGGCAGAAAGCAGTGCATTAGCTTCTTGTGTTCCTTTAGTGCGGTTTGGCACTTTTCAAGATCCCAAGCTAGTTGTGCTTTATCTTGCTCAAGTTGCCGAATCCTAGAACGTAGAACATCACTGGTTGCTTTTTCAGCGCCAAGTGCTGCTAAGGCAGCTTCGCGACGTCTAACACTGTCAACTGTTGAGCAAACAAAATTAAAACAATTTTGAATATTTGTATTTTTTTTGCAGCAACATTGGTAAGTCTTTGATATTCATTTTGGATATCCTGCGTTGTTGCATCTTGTAGAAGTTTAAGCTGATCTGCAGCTGCATCATCGCTCACATTTAAACTCGCCATGAAATTATCAATGTGAATTGATTTGATGGGGTTAAATGGTGAAGAAAAGATGTTTTAAATTTGTGGATCACTGAATTCCTCCTCTGGAAGACCGTGGCTAATAAATGGTTCTTCTACAGTTTCTTCTGTGTCTGCTGTTAGATCAACAGGATCTCCTGCAATATAACGAATAACATAAATTTATATACATAAAAAATATAAAATATAATAGCATGCATTTATGGCGCAAAAAAGAAATGTACCTTTATCTTTGCCTTTACCAGAAATTTCCTCCGCAATAGGGGTGATTCGAAGAAGTTTGTGCCTACTTTCTTGAATAGACGAGGTACTTGTGCTGCTGCCCTTTCGTTTGCCTTCCACAATAGTTGCTGAGTTTAGCACTGGTTCTTCAACAGCTACTGTCGTGCTGCTGCCCTATTTAAGGCGACAGATGGCTTTGCATTGAGATACATCCTCTAATACCATCAGATCAGAAAGGAAGATCTCTGCAAAAAAGTAAAATGAATTCATATATAATGCGCATAAAATTTCATAAGGGCTGTGCAAAGTAAATGCCATAATATTATACTGTAAAGACCCCGTCCTAATTCACCTGGACGAAGTCATCAACATTTGGTCCCATTGCGATGATCGACTCCAAGTAACATCCTTAAAATGAGCAAATGCACAGCGGAAGACTTAATTCGTACCTGAGAATAAACATGCTTAAAGTGTCAACCAAAAGGTTGGTGAGTTCATAGGTTTATCATAACAATCATTTCAATATCTTAATAGACCACAAGATTTCTTAATCATAAACATAATACACTCGCAAGTGTATGTAAAGCATTCTAAGTAGTTGAGCACTTGGTAACCATACTTAAATATTAATCAACGTCGCATATTCCCTTTATTATGAAATCTCACTACACTGTACCAAGTGTACTCACCAAACGAAGTACTGTGCAACCGTTGAATACTGGTCGTCCAGTCCGATTGGGGTTGTCTGGCCCGATAGATCTATCAACAGGATTCGCGTTTACAATACCCATGTAAATAGTAGTTACCAAGCTACAGGGAAATATGCCAGTGGTACAACTCAACGTAGAATATATTTTTAAGTACTTGTGTCTATTTCGTAAATATTTATAAAAGCAGCGCATGTATTCTCAGGCCAAAAATATATATTGCAAAAGCAATTAAAAAGGGAGCAAATGAAACTCACCTATTGTATTTTGTAGTAAAAATACATATAACATCATTGAACAAGTGTAGGGTTGGCCTCGGATTCACGAACCTATATCATTCATATATATATTAATACCTATAATCGTAATTAAACAATTTCATATATTATAACTTATATTATATATTTAATTTGTGTGTATACATTTATAATGACTAATATTTATATAGTTATATTAATATACATTTGGTTAATATTATATTAAAAATAATTAATTTGTTATATATGAATATCTATATAAAAATGCTAATGTGATAAATACTTACTTATATGTAATATTATTAAAAATATATTTTATATACGAAATATTTATTTGGTAACATAATATCAATAATAGTAATAAAAGTTGTTTTTGATCATAATGATAATACTACTAATAATAATAACTATAAGAATAATGGTTTTACAAATAATAATAATACTAATATTTATTTTAATATCTATAATGATAATAATACTACTAATAATAATACTAGTACTTATGATAATAATAAAAATAATAATAATAATAATAATAATAATGATAATAATAATAATAATAATAATAATAATAATAATAATATTAATAATAATAATAATAATAATAATAATAATAATAATAATAATAATAAAAATTAATATTAATACCGTTAATAAAATTTTTACTAAAAATGACGATTTTAACAACCAAAATAATGTTTATGTTCTTAATAATGATAATATTGATAATAATAATACTAATACTTATTTTAATCATAATAAGAATGATATTAATGTAATTTATATTAATGATAATAATAATAATGAGTGATAAGTAAACTACCTCAAAGAAGTAGCTCTTAAAAAAATTGCTCAAGTCCGGGTTTGAACCCGCGACATCCCGCTAACCCGAACATACTCCCATACAAATGATCTGCCCGTTATTTATTGTAATAACTCGCATCCTTTTTGTTACTTAACCCGTATGGAACGTTTACCATCTAGTTCATATTTCCATCATTATTTTTAACTAATACTATCATTCATCATCATTCTTATAGCATCATCACCATGATAATTCGTATCTTTGTTTTCCTATTATTATCATCATATATCATCACCATTCATGACTCGCCATCGTCATTGTCTTCTAATCCTAATCGAATACCATCACTTACATTATTCGATAATCACCATTTGTCCATCGTCTAACATCAATATACTTATCATCCTCACTTCTCATTACAGTCTAACAAGAAGTAATGTCACGGCCCACTTAACAAAATGCAATCTTTAATGAAACCCAATACTCTCATGCATTTGAATGTTACGACCCATCATACATCATTAACCCTCAACAGAAACGATTTAAAAGTTTGCTTATGATGCATGCGATGAACATGGCCCAACATACAAGGCTGAATTTACAGCCCAATAACAATTATCCTATAAGCCTAATGAAATAAAATCATGAGTCCATCTACCATTAAACAAGGTTTACGGTCCCTTTTATTTTTAACATAACCAAACGTGTAAAGGTAGCCGCCACCTATTGCTATCACTTTATCTTTTTTTTAACGTCCTAATCATTAACCTGTTTACAGCTTTAAAGTCCTCTTCATTATTTATCATCACTATCGTTATTGTATCATCTTTTCATCATCTTCTTTCGAATAGTAATTAGAACGAGCAGGTACAGCACAGTTTTGGGTTGGTGATGATCGTGATCGTAGGTGGTAGAAGTAACAAAAACATACCTATAGCAGCAGCCATTAGGAGTTGCAGGTGGTGGTTTGTGTGATAGAAGGTGGCGGTGTAAAGGTGGTTCGAGCATGGTGGTTGTTTGTTCCAGTTGTAGAGATATGAGTGTGAGACATAGAGAGAGAGAGAGAGAAGAGAAAAATAAATGGAGATGATGTTTGAGGTGGTTTGGTTCATTGCTCGTGATGGTGTTCGATTATATTCAAAACATAAAAACGAAAAGAAAATAATAAAGGGGATGTTGGTGGTGGTTCTTGGTAACGATGGATTATGGTTGATGGTGGTTATCATGGTAGTCGTAATGATGGTGGCCGGTGTTGATTTTAATGGAGGTGGTTTATGGGTGCACAAAGTGGTGGCTGTTGGGTTTAAATCAAGCACTAGTTTGAGAATAAATCTAGAAATTGGTATTAGCAAAACAATAGCAAGAAATCGATCAAAAAAAATGATGGGTTTGATAGTTTTTGAGTGTTGTTAAGGTGACTACGGTTGAGGAGAAGATGAAAGTGATTATGGCTATTGGTCGACAGATTCAAGGAAAAGGATTGGTGATCGAGCTTGAAACAGAAGGGAAGAAGATAGGGATATATGAAGGAGAGAGATGGCGAGTGGTGAGAGTTCAAGAAGATGGATATATATTTCTATTATCATGTATCATATAATATAATATAATATGCATATAAATAAGATTTTAGTTAGACTATAGTAATATTCCATTAGTTACAGTAAATCATGTGAATGATATAATTGTATACAGACTACTACCGCATTAATAATTGTTTGTGTTTGTTTTATAGTTCAGATTAAATCGCCATTCACAGATTCGTTTAGTACCAGAAATAAATAAAATATATAAAGGTGGAATGTGATTGAGAATCAAATAGTACGTTTGATGTTAATGTGTATCAGATTGAAGACAAAAACAAATTGATAAACAGTTTAATGGGTAGTTGTTCAACAACTCGTACTTTTTCTAGAATTTATTTAATATATTTACATATATCTGTATTTCTTTTTTATATATATATATATTTGTATATATTTTTTTTTATATATATAATTGTATATTTATATATCTGTTTATATTTATCTGTGTAAAGTTCGTAATTTTAATAATTAATAATTATAACTATATTATTACTAATACTAATATTACTAATAATATTAATATTATTGATAAATAAACTAGTAATAATAAAGGATAAATAATAATAATATAATAGCTTATTCATATCAAATTTCATACAGCCATATTCCACTGTATTTAGGGCGAGTATCTATATATTGGCCATGGAGTAATTACAATGTTACTCTCCACGATGCAACCAATAGAGGTATATGTCACGACCCGGAAAATTTCGACTTATTTTAAATCAAACTCTCGATACGATGTAATATTTTAAGCAAAGTCTGTTAAGTTGAATCTTAAAAATCTTAAAATGTGTTCATACATTCATTTAACCTTGACCAGATTCCAACGATTCACGAACCATTGCTTGTAAATATGTGGATATATATATATATATATATATATATATATATATATATATATATATATATATATATATATATATATATATATATATATATATATACCTACGACCCGGAAAATTTCGACTTATTTTAAATCAAACTCTCGATACGATGTAATATTTTAAGCAAAGTCTGTTAAGTTGAATCTTAAAAATCTTAAAATGTGTTCATACATTCATTTAACATTGACCAGATTCCAACGATTCACGAACCAGCTTGTAAATATGTGGATATATATATATATATATATATATATATATATATATATATATATATATATATATATATATATACCTACGACCCGGAAAATTTTGACTTATTTTAAATCAAACTCTCGATACGATGTAATATTTTAAGCAAAGTCTGTTAAGTTGAATCTTAAAAATCTTAAAATGTGTTCATACATTCATTTAACCTTGACCAGATTCCAACGATTCACAAACCATTGCTTGTAAATATGTGGATATATATATATATATACCTCTATTGGTTGCATCGTGGAGAGTAACATTGAATTACCAAGTGAACATTTTTAACTTCAGCCAATAGCTCTTGGCCGATATCATCAAGATCATTGCGTTCATGCGCGCTCTGATTAAGCTCCATTGTCCAGCAAAGCAAATTCTTATAATCACGTATTGCTTCACCCTTAATGAAAAAGAATGATCTGCGCCAGTTCCCAATTGACGCTTTGGGAGTTTTAATAACTCCACAGCGTGACTTGAATGTAAACCATCCGCGATCGGATGGTATGATGGTGTTAAAATTGCGGAACACATCAATTAAGGGTTGTTTGTTGATCGCCCTGCAATACATTTCAAATAAAATGATTTTGGCAATAGCGTATGGATGTAATTGGGCGATGGCGATGTCGTACGAATCGCAGACGCCCAAGAAGAAATCAGTTAGAGGAAATCTTAGATTTCCTTGATACATAGATGTTTCATAAACTGCAATCATCCCTGCGGGATGATTGTTAAATCTCTCATTTTGAGCAGGAGCAATGGGCATAAACTGATCCAATAATGGATAGTTGATTTTTAATTGCTCAATCTTCTCATCAGTCATGTATAATGAAAACTTATCCACAGAAACTGCGGAAGAAGACTGAGGAGTAGATGGAGATGCCATATTGAATGAATAAAGTATTTAAATTCAAAGTGACAAAGGAGATAATGAAGGAAGAAAGCGAATGATAATCGTCAAAAAGTTGCGAGTGTTGATCTGCATGATTAATGCTTTAATAGAAAGATGGGTGAATGCAAATGAGTAAAGTGAAAATTGAATTACAATCGATCCTATTTATAGAGGTAATTGAAGGAGTCAAAGTTATTCGCAATGATTATAATCAACGGCTATAATATAGCAGCATTCTATCAACGGCTAGAAAAGAGCCATTGGGAAATCCTGATGGGACAAGCACAGTTTGTCAGACGTAATATAATATGGCTTATGCGTAATGGAATAAAATTTTGCGGACCGATTGGGAAGAGCATTTTAAATTACATTTTTTAGAGTTTATTATGCTATATTTTCTGCGTAAATATAACACAATAAATTGGGGGGACTTGATCATATATATAGGAATATATATATGTATATTTTAAGTGCAAAAGGCAACTCAAGTGCAAAAGCAAACAGAACCGCAGAAGTGAACAAGCAATTATGCGCGGTGTTTAAACTCTACGGAACAATGCGCAAAGAATATCTGCCAGAGTGTCCCCCACAATTACTGCGGGTATGTCGGTGCTGCGCGTGTGTTAGCTCCGCGGAAATCCGAAACCTATAAATACGGAGATTGGACTCTCATTTTAGGTTGTTGATTCTGTGCAATTGCTAAGGTTTTTATGGTTCGCTTGTAAATACGCCCAAGCCTTAATCATAATCAAACCAAGGTAATATGATCAATACTGGGACATGGTGATTGATCACTTGAATCTAAGTGAAAGACGATCATAAGATCCCAAAAACATTATCAACACCACCATCCACCCCTCATTGCACTCAACTCCTAAATTAGATCTTAGCATCTAATTTAGGATTGATCAATACACTAAATAAAAAACATATTAAATATAAAAAAGACATAAATTAATATTTCATTAAAAGTGACTATTAAATACAATTTTTGTTAGTCCCTAAAGAAGCCTAGATCGACCGGTTTGTATGTTGATTAGTGGGTTAGAGGTATTAGTTATGCAAGAACACTTGAGAGAATAAGATAGGGTTTGTAGGTGCAAAATGGATAACTAGTTACAATAGTTGAGGGGAGGTTGTTTATATATGACAACCTCCCTAATTACAAAAGTTACATTGTCACCATGGTAAAACAATAAATACATTACATAGTAAAGATAAAACTGTATGCCACTAATCTATTACATAAACATATGTTAACAATCTCCCCCTTGGCGTGCGGTTTTTCAAAAAATATCACTTCCCAATCATTAGCTTTGGCTTGCACCTTCTGAGGCCTTCTTCTTTGCTTCTTCCTCAGCTTTCATCGCCTTAATCACGTCACTTCCTTGTATGTATTTCCTTTCATAGTGTTTGGAAGGATGAACTGTTTGAGACTGGTGATTTTGTATTCAAATCGTGGTATATATTGAGAACCTGTGAAGTAGTTCTTCTTCCTATTAATCCCCAATGAAGTATCAAATTGCCTCATGTATAGCCTGAATTCAAGAAGTTCATTGATGTGATTTGCCATCTCATTCGTCATCAGCTTTTAATAGTTCCCTATGTTCTCTGTTCGCAAATGTCGAAGAACTTTAGAGCAGGCTTGAGGGTTCCATCTGAGTATTTTGGCAGCTCAGATTTGTGAATTAATATGGGCTTTTTGATTATGTTGCGAAAGAAGAAGCCTTCTTCAGGGGTGTCCAAGCAATAGCATATCTTGAATTGAGACAAATCCAGAGTGTCGATGGTTTGATTAGGCGCAGAGAGCAGGTTCTTCTTTCGAATTGATTCGACACCTAGCTGAAGATCATATTGAGAGGAAAGTTTAATTCTGTCTTTCATGAACCTTCTCACCCTTTGTATTGTTGTTTCGATAACCCAAGTCTTTCTTATTTTGTCCCTCAACCAATTGTATAGGAATAACACATCAACCAGATTGAGTTCAATCAGATCATACTCCGAGAACGTGTACTCTTGGTCGTTTGAACGAATCACTCTAAAAAATGGGGTAAACACTCTCTTAGACAATGAACTGCAGAACACACTATTTATGACAATAATCGGATTCTCTTTCTGGTCTTCTATGACAATAAACCCACCTTTGATAACGGTACATTATCAACTTGTCCTTGCCATTAAGAAAATCATAACACCCGATTGGTTTGAACCTTTCAGCTACTGGCACGTTTTTGAGTTTATCTTCACTCACGAAGATCCTATAAGCTTGTTCCTCCAGCCAATAGCCCTGTAATATATAACAACCCTCACATTTGCATTCTGAATTTACTAAATTGCCCTTAGGGTTTCATTGTCATATTCTGTGAATTGGTACTAAGGTTGTTATCCTGATACAGTAAATGGAGTAATTAATACTAAAACTCTAATATTATTTAAAACCCTAAACCAAACCCTATACATTAAATACTAAACCCTAATACCATCTAATATTAAATAATAAACCCAAACCCTAATAACTATTATTATTATTAATGTTATTATTATGATCAAAATAAAATGTATAAATAATATATTTACAATAAAAATATATAATAAATGTATCAACTATATAAACTATGATATGTTTGGAAACAAATGAAGATAATTAAATTTATGGGACCAAAATAATAAATGAAATGATATCTATAATTAGTAAAAAGAAAATAATATAAATAATTATGTAAATTTCAGAAAAAAAATATATAAATAATATGTATATGATAGTGGGTTGGATTATAAAAAAATTGAAATAAACTTGATCACAAAGGAACCTCTCCTAGCCAAACTCTAACTCTTAAACCTTGATCTCCAAGCAATATGAGTGTGATTAGGAAACTAAGTTTATCTATAAAAAGGGTTCAAGTATTCCTATAATTTTCACCACAAGATAATCACAAATTCCTTCCTAAATTGCTGCATTAGTCGACTGGGTTATCCAGCTTTTCCCTCCTCTATTTTGTCGACTAAAAACCCTCTCCAAAAACCTGCTGCAAGTCGATACCTTCTGCAGCTTGGTTCTCATCACCATCGAATACCAAAACAACCCTCAACAGCCCTCCTAAACCTACAACCTGCATCGATTAAAACTCCATCCATAACAGCTCCTGTAGTCGCTAAACCTACTGTTTATCTGCTGCCTTTTTTGAGCCCAACAGGCTGTTGTATTGCAGCTGTGATTCACCATCTTCTACAGCCTTTTTCTTCTGTTTTTAACACCACAACAGCCCATTAACCTGCTATCATCCTGCTGAAGTTTGCTGTCTATTTCTTGCTGTATTCGTGACCCAAAACAGACTCAAGTTGGTCTATTGTTGCTGATGTGTTGTTGTCTTCCCATCGAGCCTAAACAGACCCAATTGGGTCAAGATTGTTGCTGTTGGTTTACTACGTTTGTTTTAGTCTTCATTCATCAAATTCCTCTTGATCTTAACCTCTAAAGGTATACCAAAAACCCTAGTTCAATTTTGCTTTTAATCTCTTAAGTTACTTTAAGTAGTATGTTAAGTATTATGAATTAATAAAAGTGAATCATGTATGAATAATGATTAATGAATTAGGAAAGAATAATGATAATGATTATTAGTAATAAGGTTAAGATTGTTAAATTTAAATTTATGGTTAATATGGTTATAATTATGAATAAGTCATGAAATTAGTTTAATGATTATGAGTAAGATGAGTATGATAAAAGACTATAGTTATTAGTAATAAGATTGAGCATGATTAGATTAAAAGTATTATGATTAATAAGTTAAGGTTGATTATATATGATTATGAGATAGATTATGAATATGAGTAGATTATGGTTAAAAAGATTAGGGCTAATGAAAACGATTAAGTAATATGATTTATGGACTTGAATATAATAAAAAGGTTATGATTTTATGTGATGATGATTAATGTATTAGGTTATGATTATGATAAAAAGTTATGGTTTTATAGATTAATAAGTTGTAATGATCATGATGTACATGCATGCATGCATGCATACGTACTATGTGCATGTATACATTGTAGGATATGTGTGTATATATGTAAATATATACATACATGTATATATATGTGTATATATGTATGTATATGTAAGTGTGTATGTATGTATGAGTATGTATTGTGTAAGTATATAAGATTAGTAAATATAAAAATGTAAAGTAGTTGTATGTATATATATGTACCACCTTTACATTAATGTATATATAACACTTACATATATTATACATATATATATATATATATATCACATAGCTATAAACATATATATGTATGCAAATAAATAAAGAATATATATATGTATGTATCACATAGGTGTATATTTATATATGTAACATATAATGATAAGATTAAATAATAGTTGATTAATTAAAGAATAATACTACTATTATTATTATAACTTATACACTATATATATATATATATATATATATATATATATATATATATATATAATTAATAAGTATATTAATAACTTGTTATGTGTATACACCTATAACGTGAAGGTTATAATTAAAGATAGCGTACAAAGACTACATACATCACCGCTACATGTGGCCTAGGGTGATCCTTGTTGCCTTATGGGAATCGCTTGTGGATCTCGAATGCCAAGACTTAGATTCTGGTCAAGAGTCCTGGGCTTTCGGTAACAATAGATCATTCGAGTGACTTGCATGTTAGCAACGAAGTTTGGACGAGATTGTACAACATCTTTGTTAAGAATTATAACCCGAACATTCTTAAACTAGACACTTACTATAAGTGGAAGCTTTCCATAAATAGTAAGTTTCCAAAAATAGATACTTTTGAGAAATAGGAACTTTTCTCGAAAACCGTCACTTTTAATATAGTTTGCTATATTAATAAACAAACTTTATGTCTGTTAGACATTAATTAATTAAACGTTATCTCTAGGTTGAGATCTCCCATTACACACTCCGTTCATACTACTTGCGTGGAATTACTTACTTGCTACTAAGGTGAACTTCATAGCCCCTCTTTCTACTATTTCTTAACTGTTTTATAAACTTTGGGGTGAGACACATGCTTGCTTTTAAATGATTTACAATTTAGACACAAGTACCTAAACTATTTGATATGCAATTTCGTGAGACTTTTGTTAAACATGTATCTATTGTTACATGCAAATCCTCGCCATAATATCGTTAATTGCTGGAATTGAAATTTTGCAAGCTTAGTTATTGTGAGTAGGCCTATTGAGAGTGACGTCTCTACCCATTGGCGTGATCGTTTAGGGGGTACATAATAATGATTGCCGACACCCGTACAGTGTCAGGGGTTAATGTTTAGTTCGATATTATAACTCATGGCATATTGAATATTTTGATATTTTGAATTAAATCTTGTGGTCTAAAACTTATTATGATTGTTAAACCTATGACGTTCACTCAACCTTTATGTTGACATTTTAAGCATGTTTGTCTCAGGTGAAGATTAGCTTGTATGCTGCCCTATGATGCTTAGTTAGCTGTTGCATTGGAGTCCACATATTAGACTTATCATTTGTTATTTACATATGAGTTTCATTATGTAACACATTATTATGTTTCCGCTGCAAATCAAACTTTGTTAAAACGTATCATTTAGAGTCGTTCTCGTTTATACATACTTGTGTTGTGATATTGTGAAGTCATATTTCCCCGGCCCTATTTGGGGGTATGATAGAGTGGTATTAGTGCCAGGTTGTTATAGAGAACCAGAATTGCATTTTATGTGTGCCTTATGTGTTAGTTAGGTGCCTTAGTAATCTTTAGGACTATAACCTTTCCTGCCTTAGTTTTAAGCGCTTTCCTTTAATCTTTATACTGCTATTTCATCTTACTTCCCGCTTTTAACTCTGTTGATATTCTGTAACCTTTCCTAAGGATATCAAGCCAAAACCCTATCATCTTGCCTGATCGCGACTCTAAAGGATCGGTTAGTATGTGATTGTTATCATATCCATACATATCGTGACCTGACTTCGCCATTGTGATTCAAAGTATTCTTTGACTCACATGAAGGGATGTCACTCATGACTCAACATTCTCACGTCAACTATCTATGTTTGATCACGTGTCCTGACCTTTTGGGGTGATATTGAAGTGGAAGTATGAATTAGTGAAATATAGTGACGCTTTGTAGTGACCCGAACTTTTCCATGTTTATATATATTAAATGAAATTGTTATTTACATGATTAAGTGTTTCCAACATGTTAAGCAATCAAACTTGTTAAGACTTGATTAATTGAAATAGGTTTCATATAGACAATTGACCACCCAAGTTGACCGGTGATTCACGAACGTTAAAACTTGTAAAAACTATACGATGACATATATATGGTTATATATATAGTTAACATGATTTTATTATAAGTATGTATCTCATTAGGTATTTTAACAATGAGTTATATACATAAAAATGAGACTATTAATTTAAGAAACTCGAAAACGATATATATAACGATTATCGTTATAACAACGTCTTACTAGGTACATATGAATCATATTAAGATATTGATACACTTGGTTAATTATGTTAAATTATAAGTAAATATATTATTAAGTGTATTAACAATGAAGTACATATGTAAAAATAAGACTACTAACTTAATGATTTTGAAACGAGACATATATGTAACGATTATCGTTGTAACGACACTTAACTGTATATACATCATACTAAGATATATTATATATCATAATATCATGATAATATAACAATTTAACATCTCATTTGTTATAATAAACAATGGGTTAACAACATTCAACAAGATCGTTAACCTAAAGGTTTCAAAACAACATTTACATGTAACGACTAACGATGACTTAACGACTCAGTTAAAATGTATATACATGTAGTGTTTTAATATGTATTCATACACTTTTGAAAGACTTCAATACACTTATCAAAATACTTCTACTTAACAAAAATGCTTACAATTACATCCTCATTCAGTTTCATCAACAATTCTACTCGTATGCACCCGTATTCGTACTCGTACAATACACAGTTTAGATGTATGTACTATTGGTATATACACTCCAATGATCAGCTCTTAGCAGCCCATGTGAGTCACATAACACATGTGGGAACCATCATTTGGCAACTAGCATGAAATATCTCATAAAATTACAAAAATATGAGTAATCATTCATGACTTATTTACATGAAAACAAAATTACATATCCTTTATATCTAATCCATACACCAACGACCAAAAACATCTACAAACACTTTCATTCTTCAATTTTATTCATCTAATTGATCTCTCTCAAGTTCTATCTTCAAGTTCTAAGTGTTCTTCATAAATTCCAAAAGTTCTAGTTTCATAAAATCAAGAATACTTCCAAGATTGCAAGTTTAGTTCCAAGTTTTCTAAATCCATTCCAAGTAATCATCCAAGATCAAGAAACCTTTGTTACTTACAGTAGGTTATCTTTCTAATACAAGGTAATAATCATATTCAAACTTTAATTCAATTTCTATAACTATAACAATCTTATTTCGAGTGGAAATCTTACTTGAAATTGTTTTCATGTCATGATTCTGCTTCAAGAACTTTCAAGCCATCCAAGGATCCTTTGAAGCTAGATCTATTTTTCTCATTTCTAGTAGGTTTATCCAAGGAACTTGAGGTAGTAATGATGTTCATAACATCATTCGATTCATACATATAAAGCTATCTTATTCGAAGGTTTAAACTTGTAATCACTAGAACATAGTTTAGTTAATTCTAAACTTGTTCGCAAATGAAAGTTAATCCTTCTAACTTGAATTTTAAAATCAACTAAACACATGTTCTATATCTATATGATATGCTAACTTAATGATTTAAAACCTGAAAACACGAAAAACACCGTAAAACCGGATTTACGCCGTCGTAGTAACACCGCGGGCTGTTTTGGGTTAGTTAATTAAAAACTATGATAAACTTTGATTTAAAAGTTGTTATTCTGAGAAAATGATTTTTATTATGAACATGAAACTATATCCAAAAATTATGGTTAAACTCAAAGTGAAAGTATGTTTTCTAAAATGATCATCTAGACGTCGTTCTTTCGACTGAAATGACTACCTTTACAAAAACGACTTGTAACTTATTTTTCCGACAATAAACCTATACTTTTTCTGTTTAGATTCATAAAATATAGTTCAATATGAAACCATAGCAATTTGATTCACTCAAAACGGATTTAAAATGAAGAAGTTATGGGTAAAACAAGATTGGATAATTTTTCTCATTTTAGCTACGTGAAAATTGGTAACAAATCTATTCCAACCATAACTTAATCAACTTGTATTGTATATTATGTAATCTTGAGATAACATAGACACGTATACAATATTTCGACCTATCATGTCGACACATCTATATATATTTCGGAACAACCATAGACACTCTATATGTGAATGTTGGAGTTAACTATACAGGGTTGAGGTTGATTCCAAAATATATATAGTTTGAGTTGTGATCAATACTGAGATACGTATACACTGGGTCGTGGATTGATTCAAGATAATATTTATCGATTTATTTCTGTACATCTAACTGTGGACAACTAGTTGTAGGTTACTAACGAGGACAGCTGACTTAATAAACTTAAAACATCAAAATATATTAAAAGTGTTGTAAATATATTTTGAACATACTTTGATATATATGTATATATTGTTATAGGTTCGTGAATCAACCAGTGGCCAAGTCTTACTTCCCGACGAAGTAAAAATCTGTGAAAGTGAGTTATAGTCCCACTTTTAAAATCTAATATTTTTGGGATGAGAATACATGCAGGTTTTATAAATGATTTACAAAATAGACACAAGTACATGAAACTACATTCTATGGTTGAATTATCGAAATCGAATATGCCCCTTTTTATTAAGTCTGGTAATCTAAGAATTAGGAAACAGACACCCTAATTGACGCGAATCCTAAAGATAGATCTATTGGGCCTAACAAACCCCATCCAAAGTACCGGATGCTTTAGTACTTCGAAATTTATATCATATCCGAAGGGTGTCCCGGAATGATGGGGATATTCTTATATATGCATCGTGTTAATGTCGGTTACCAGGTGTTTACCATATGAATGATTTTTATCTCTATGTATGGGATGTGTATTGAAATATGAAATCTTGTGGTCTATTGTTACGATTTGATATATATAGGTTAAACCTATAACTCACCAACATTTTTGTTGACGTTTAAAGCATGTTTATTCTCAGGTGAATAATAAGAGCTTCCGCTGTTGCATTCTAAAATAAGGACAAGATTTGGAGTCCATGTTTGTATGATATTGTGTAAAAACTGCATTCAAGAAACTGATTTCGATGTAACATATTTGTATTGTAAACCATTATGTAATGGTCGTGTGTAAACAGGATATTTTAGATTATCATTATTTGATAATCTACGTAAAGCTTTTTAAACCTTTATTTATGAAATAAAGGTTATGGTTTGTTTTAAAAATGAATGCAGTCTTTGAAAAACATCTCATATAGAGGTCAAAACCTCGCAACGAAATCAATTAATATGGAACGTTTTTAATCAATAAGAACGGGACATTTCAGTTGGTATCCGAGCGTTGGTCTTAGAGAACCAGAATTTTGCATTAGTGTGTCTTATCGAGTTTGTTAGGATGCATTAGTGAGTCTGGACTTCGACTGTGTTTACTTGAAAAATGATTGCTTAACAAATTTTGTTGGAAACTATATATTTTTAACATGTGAATATTATGTGATATATTAATCTCTTAACGTGTTTGATATTATAGATGTCTACCTCTAGAAAAAGTACCATTGACTCACCTAATAATAATGAAGAGTCAAATGTAAATTGGAATAATTCGTGGACTGATTCACAAGTTCCCGAAGAGGAACCGGAAGAAGAGTCGGAACCGAAAGAAGAATCGGAACCGGAAGAAGAATCGGAACCGGAAGAAGAAATAGAACCAGTGGGGGAAATAATAAAACGGTTAAGTAAAAGAAAATCCTCAACCAACTGACCAAGGTTAATTATGGTCAATGGTGTTTCCACCAAGGAAGCAAAATATTGGGAGGATTACCAATTCTCCGATGAATCGGATTCCGACGAGAATTCCGATGATGTTATAGAAATTACCCCAACTGAATTTAAAAAGGCAAAAGAAAATAATAAGGGAAAGGGCATAAAAATAGAGAAATCTAATTCCAACCCCGATGAACTTTATATGTATCGTCAACCCCCGAAGCCCTTAAGTTGTAACAATGACCCGAGAACCTCTAAACCACAAGGTTTTTTTAAACCGTTGTGGAAAACGACAGCTCGTATTAGGGGATCATCATATATCCCTAGAAACTTGGCAAAACGAACCAAAACCGAAGAAGAAGAAATGAGCGAGTCGGAATAAGATAGTTGTATTCGTGTGGTGTAATATATGTAATATAGTGTGCTTATGCTTTATGATATATGTAAAAATTGCTTGTATTAATAACTATTTTTTTATGAATCTAACTCTTGTCTATTTTACAGTTTAAAAACACAAAATGGATAGACAACCCAATATTTCAAGAGACCTACCCGGAGACATGATTGATGAAATCTTGTCTAGAGTCGGTCAGAATTCCTCGGCACAACTATTTAAGGCGAGATCAGTTTGTAAGACATTCGAAGAATGTTCTAAGAATGTCTTGGTTTATAAGAGACTTTCGTTTGAAAGATGGGGGATATCACATTGGGAAACCTATAAGTTACGATGTGTTTACTTTGACGCATATATTGCGGAGAACCCAAATGCTATTTTATGCAACGGGTTAAGAAATTATTTTGACTCAATGTATCCGAATATAGGACTTCATGATTTAGAAAAAGCGGCTAACATGCAACATAAAGAAGCATGCTATGCTTACGGGTTAGTAATGTTCGTTTCTCACCAAAGTGAGAAAAAGAACATCGGGCTACAGCTATTAAACAAAACGTTCCCACAAGTGACGGAGTCGGTAATTGGGGTAAGAAATGAGGTTTTTAGGTTATTACAAGACTGTTGGTCATTACACAACCCTCGTCCCTTTGACGACGTTACAACACACTGTCTTATCAACGGCCATAACGATTATGTTCCACAAGACCAAGGATGGGAAGTAGTCCTAGTAAAACCAGAATGCATGACTTGTTTCTGGACATATGAATTACGTGTCTTTATTGCCTTTGCTGAACGACTTGTGTACTAGCTAGAATTATCTTCACAACTATCTTGTATCAAAGTTATTGTGTGCTATATTTCATGCTTTATGTAAAATAAGTGGTATTGTAAGTTTGTAAAATATTGTATAAAAGTTTGAACGCGAAATATTATTATAATCAGTTTTTCATATAGAATTGTAGTAGTTGAATTGTATATTAGCTACTAAGTATGAACTTAACGGGTAGATACTACCCGAATTTAAACTTATAAAACGCTAATATGAAGAAAAAGCTTTTATAAATGAGTTCATATTATGCTACGAAATACTATTAACTACTCTTAATATTCTGTATGATTAACTTGTTCCATTTAACTATTTTGAAGGAAATGGCACCGACTACTCGACACACCGTGAATATGAATGAAGAGGAATTCCGTACTTTTCTAGCTTCAAACATAGCCGCAGTACAGGCTGCGCTACATACCAACAATAACCTTAGATCTAGCAGTACAGGAAATCGTGTAGGATGCACCTACAAAGAATTCACTGCCTGCAAACCTTTGGAATTTGATGGAACCGAAGGACCGATCGGATTGAAACGGTGGACTGAGAAGGTCGAATCGGTGTTTGATATAAGTAAGTGTACTGAAGAGGACAAAGTGAAGTACGCTACGCATACCTTCACAGGTTCTGCGTTAACATGGTGGAATACCTATCTAGAGCAAGTGGGACAAGATGATGCTTACGCACTACCGTGGTCAGCATTCAAGCACTTGATGAACGAGAAGTACCATCCCCGAACCGAGGTCAATAAGCTCAAGACAGAACTTAGAGGGTTACGAATCCAAGGATTTGATATTACCACGTATGAAAGACGATTCACAGAATTGTGCCTATTGTGTCCGGGAGCGTTCGAAGATGAGGAAGAGAAGATCGACGCGTTTGTAAAAGGATTACCGAAAAGAATCCAAGAAGATATAAGTTCACATGAGCCCGCCTCCATACAACAGGCATGTAGAATGGCTCACAAACTAGTGAACCGGATTGAGGAAAGAATTAAAGAACGGACGGCTGAAGAGGCCAATATGAAGCAAGTCAAAAGAAAGTGGGAGGAAAACGGTGATAAGAATCACCAATACAACAACAACAGCAATTACAATAATAATCGCAACAATTATCCCAACAATCGCAACATCAATCGCAACTACAACAAACGGCCCAACAACAACAACAACAACAACAGCAGCAACTATAACAATCGTTCCAACAATAATAACAATCGCAACAACAACAACAATCAGAAGCAGCTATGCCAAAGGTGTGAAAAGTATCACTCGGGGTTCTGCACCAAATTTTGCAACAAGTGTAAAAGAAATGGTCATAGCACGGCGAAGTGTGAGGTCTACGGACCAGGGGTTAACAGAACGAAAGGAACAAATGGTGTCGGAACGAGTAATGTTGGAGCAAGTAGTGTCGGAGCAAGTTATGCCAATGTAGTTTGTTATAAATGTGGAAAATCGGGCCACATTATTAGAAATTGCCCGAACCAGGAGAACACGAATGGACAAGGCCGCGGAATAGTTTTCAATATTAATGCGGCAGAGGCACAGGAAGATCCGGAGCTTGCTACGGGTACGTTTCTTATTGACAATAAATCTGCTTACGTTTTATTTGATTCGGGTGCGGATAGAAGCTATATGAGTAGAGATTTTTGTGCTAAATTAAGTTGTCCATTGACGCCGTTGGATAGTAAATTTTTACTCGAATTAGCAAATGGTAAATTAATTTTAGCAGATAATATATGTCGGAATCGAGAAATTAAACTGGTTAGCGAAACATTTAAGATTGACTTGATACCAGTAGAGTTAGGGAGTTTTGATGTGATAATCGGTATGGACTGGTTGAAAGAAGTGAAAGCAGAGATCGTTTGTTACAAAAATGCAATTCGCATTATACGAGAAAAAGGAAAACCCTTAATGGTGTACAGAGAAAAGGGCAACACGAAACTACATCTTATTAGTAATTTTAAGGCACAAAAAGTAATAAGAAAAGGTTGCTATGCTGTTCTAGCACACGTCGAGAAAGTACAAACTGAAGAAAAGAGCATCAATGATGTTCCCGTCGCAAAAGAATTTCCCGATGTATTTTCGAAAGAATTACCGGGATTACCCCCACATCGATCCGTTGAATTTCAAATAGATCTTGTACCAGGAGATGCACCAATAGCTCGTGCTCCTTACAGACTCGCACCCAGCGAGATAAAAGAACTGCAAAGCCAATTACAAGAACTTTTAGAGCGTGGTTTCATTCGACCAAGCACATCACCGTGGGGAGCTCCTGTTTTGTTTGTCAAGAAGAAAGATGGTACATTCAGGTTGTGTATCGACTACCGAGAGTTGAACAAACTTACCATCAAGAACCGCTACCCACTACCGAGAATCGACGACTTATTTGATCAACTACAAGGCTCGTCTGTTTATTCAAAGATTGACTTACGTTCCGGGTATCATCAAATGCGGGTGAAAGAAGATGATATTCCAAAGACTGCTTTCAGAACACGTTACGGTCATTACGAGTTTATGGTCATGCCGTTTGGTTTAACTAATGCACCAGCTGTATTCATGGACCTTATGAACCGAGTGTGTGGACCATACCTTGACAAGTTTGTCATTGTTTTCATTGATGACATACTTATTTACTCAAAGAATGACGAAGAACACGGTGAACATTTGAGAAAGGTGTTAGAAATATTGAGGAAGGAAGAATTGTACGCTAAATTTTCAAAGTGTGCATTTTGTTTGGAAGAAGTTCAATTCCTCAGTCACATAGTGAACAAAAAATGTATTAAGGTGGATCCGGCAAAGATAGAAACTGTTGAATAGTGGGAAACCCCGAAAACTCCAAAACACATACGCCAGTTTTTAGGACTAGCTGGTTACTACAGAAGGTTCATCCAAGACTTTTCCAGAATAGCAAAACCCTTGACTGCATTAACGCATAAAGGGAAGAAATTTGAATGGAAGGATGAACAAGAGAAAGCATTTCAGTTATTGAAGAAAAAGCTAACTACGGCACCTATATTGTCATTGCCTGAAGGGAATGATGATTTTGTGATTTATTGTGATGCATCAAAGCAAGGTCTCGGTTGTGTATTAATGCAACGAATGAAGGTGATTGCTTATGCGTCTAGACAATTGAAGATTCATAGAAAAATTATACGACGCATGATTTGGAATTAGGCGCGGTTGTTTTTGCATTAAAGACTTGGAGGCACTACTTATATGGGGTCAAAAGTATTATATATACCGACCACAAAAGTCTTCAACACATATTTAATCAGAAACAACTGAATATGAGGTAGCGTAGGTGGATTGAATTGTTGAATGATTACGACTTTGAGACTCGTTACCACCCGGGGAAGGCAAATGTGGTAGCCGACGCCTTGAGCAGAAAGGACAGAGAACCCATTCGAGTAAAATCTATGAATATAATGATTCACACTAACCTTACTACTCAAATAAAGGAGGCGCAATAAGGAGTTTTAAAAGAGGGAAATTTAAAGAATGAAATACCCAAAGGATCAGAGAAGAATCTTAATATTCGGGAAGACGGAACCCGGTATAGGGCTGAAAGAATTTTGGTACCAAAATTTGGAGATATACGAGAAATGGTACTTAGAGAAGCTCATAAAAACCAGATACTCAATACATCCTGGAATGGGGAAGATGTACAAGGACCTTAAGAAACATTTTTGGTGGCCAGGTATGAAAGCCGATATTGCTAAATATGTAGGAGAATGTTTGACGTGTTCTAAGGTCAAAGCTGAGCATCAGAAACCATTAGGTCTACTTCAACAACCCGAAATCCCGGAATGGAAATGGGAAAACATTACCATGGATTTCATCACTAAATTGCCAAGGACTGCAAGTGGTTTTGATACTATTTGGGTAATAGTTGATCGTCTCACCAAATCAGCACACTTCCTGCCAATAAGAGAAGATGACAAGACGGAGAAGTTAGCATGACTGTATTTGAAGGAAGTCGTCTCCAGACATGGAATACCAATCTCTATTATCTCTGATAGGGATGGCAGATTTATTTCAAGATTCTGGCAGACATTACAGCAAGCATTAGGAACTCGTCTAGACATGAGTACTGCCTATCATCCACAAACTGATGGGCAGAGCGAAAGGACGATACAAACGCTTGAAGACATGCTACGAGCATGTGTTATTGATTTCGGAAACAGTTGGGATCGACATCTACCTTTAGCAGAATTTTCCTACAACAACAGCTACCATTCAAGCATTGAGATGGCGCCGTTTGAAGCACTTTATGGTAGAAAGTGCAGGTCTTCGATTTGTTGGAGTGAAGTGGGGGATAGATAGATTAAGGGTCCGGAGATAATACAAGAAACTACCAAGAAGATCATCCAAATTCAACAACGATTGAAAACCGCCCAAAGTCGACAAAAGAGCTACGCTGACATTAAAAGAAAAGATATAGAATTTGAAATTGGAGAGATGGTCATGCTTAAAGTTGCACCTTGGAAAGGCGTTATTCGATTTGGTAAACGAGGGAAATTAAATCCAAGGTATATTTGACCATTCAAGATTATTGATCGTGTCAGACCAGTAGCTTACCGACTTGAGTTACCTCAACAACTCGCGGCTGTACATAACACTTTCCACGTCTCGAATTTGAAGAAATGTTTTGCTAAAGAAGATCTCACTATTCCATTAGATGAAATCCAAATCAACGAAAAACTTCAATTTATCGAAGAACCGGTCGAAATAATGGATCGTGAGGTTAAAAGACTTAAGCAAAACAAGATACCAATTATTAAGGTTCGATGGAATGCTCGTAGAGGACCCGAGTTCACCTGGGAACGAGAAGATCAGATGAAGAAGAAATACCCGCATTTATTTACAGAAGATACGTCAACACCTCCAACTGCTTAAAATTTCGGGACGAAATTTATTTAACGGGTAGGTACTGTAGTGACCCGAACTTTTCCATGTTTATATATATTAAATGAAATTGTTATTTACATGATTAAGTGTTTCCAACATGTTAAGCAATCAAACTTGTTAAGACTTGATTAATTGAAATAGGTTTCATATAGACAATTGACCACCCAAGTTGACCGGTGATTCACGAACGTTAAAACTTATAAAAACTATACGATGACATATATATGGTTATATATATAGCTAACATGATTTTATTATAAGTATGTATCTCATTAGGTATTTTAACAATGAGTTATATACATAAAAATGAGACTATTAATTTAAGAAACTCGAAAACGATATATATAACGATTATCGTTATAACAATGTCTTACTAGGTACATATGAATCATATTAAGATATTGATACACTTGGTTAATTATGTTAAATGATAAGTAAATATATTATTAAGTGTATTAACAATGAAGTACATATGTAAAAATAAGACTACTAACTTAATGATTTCGAAACGAGACATATATGTAACGATTATCGTTGTAACGACATTTAACTGTATATACATCATACTAAGATATATTATATATCATAATATCATGATAATATAACAATTTAACATCTCATTTGTTAAAATAAACAATGGGTTAACAACATTCAACAAGATCGTTAACCTAAAGGTTTCAAAACAACATTTACATGTAACGACTAACGATGACTTAACGACTCAGTTAAAATGTATATACATGTAGTGTTTTAATATGTATTCATACACTTTTGAAAGACTTTAAGACACTTATCAAAATACTTCTACTTAACAAAAATGCTTACAATTACATCCTCGTTCAGTTTCATCAATAATTCTACTCGTATGCACCCGTATTCGTACTCGTACAATACACAGTTTAGATGTATGTACCATTGATATATACACTCCAATGATCAGTTCTTAGCAGCCCATGTGAGTCACCTAACACATGTGGGAACCATCATTTGGCAACTAGCATGAAATATCTCATAAAATTACAAAAATATGAGTAATCATTCATGACTTATTTACATGAAAACAAAATTACATATCCTTTATATCTAATCCATACAACAACGACTAAAAACACCTACAAACACTTTCATTCTTCAATTTTATTCATCTAATTGATCTCTCTCATGTTCTATCTTCAAGTTCTAAGTGTTCTTCATAAATTCCAAAAGTTCTAGTTTCATAAAATCAAGAATACTTCCAAGATTGCAAGTTTACTTTCAAGTTTTCTAAATCCATTCCAAGTAATCATCCAAGATCAAGAAACCTTTGTTACTTACAGTAGGTTATCTTTCTAATACAAGGTAATAATCATATTCAAACTTTAATTCAATTTCTATAACTATAACAATCTTATTTCGAGTGGAAATCTTACTTGAAATTGTTTTCATGTCATGATTCTGCTTCAAGAACTTTCAAGCCATCCAAGGATCCTTTGAAGCTAGATCTCTTTTAATCATTTCCAGTAGGTTTATCCAAGGAACTTGAGGTAGTAATGATGTTCATAACATCATTCGATTCATACATATAAAGCTATCTTATTCGAAGGTTTAAACTTGTAATCACTAGAACATAGTTTAGTTAATTCTAAACTTGTTCGCAAATAAAAGTTAATCCTTCTAACTTGACTTTTAAAATCAACTAAACACATGTTCTATATCTATATGATATGCTAACTTAATGATTTAAAACCTGGAAACACGAAAAATACCGTAAAACCGGATTTACGCCGTCGTAGTAACACCGCGGGCTGTTTTGGGTTAGTTAATTAAAACTATGATAAACTTTGATTTAAAAGTTGTTATTCTGAGAAAATTATTTTTATTATGAACATGAAACTATATCCAAAAATTATGATTAAACTCAAAGTGAAAGTATGTTTTCTAAAATGGTCATCTAGACGTCGTTCTTTCGACTGAAATGACTACCTTTACAAAAACGACTTGTAAATTATTTTTCCGACTATAAACCTATACTTTTTCTGTTTAGATTCATAAAATAGAGTTCAATATGAAACCATAGCAATTTGATTCACTCAAAACGGATTTAAAATGAAGAAGTTATGGGTAAAACAAGATTGGATAATTTTTCTCATTTTAGCTACGTGAAAATTGGCAACAAATCTATTCCAACCATAACTTAATCAACTTGTATTGTATATTATGTAATCTTGAGATACCATAGACATGTATACAGTGTTTCGACCTATCATGTCGACACATCTATATATATTTCGGAACAACCATAGACACTCTATATGTGAATGTTAGAGCTAGCTATACAGGGTTGAGGTTGATTCCAAAATATATATAGTTTGAGTTGTGATCAATATTGAGATACGTATACATTGGGTCGTGGATTGATTCAAGATAATATTTATCGATTTATTTCTGTACATCTAACTGTGGACAACTAGTTGTAGGTTACTAACGAGGACAGCTGACTTAATAAACTTAAAACATCAAAATATATTAAAAGTGTTGTAAATATATTTTGAACATACTTTGATATATATGTATATATTGTTATAGGTTCGTGAATCAACCAGTGGCCAAGTCTTACTTCTCGACGAAGTAAAAATCTGTGAAAGTGAGTTATAGTCCCACTTTTAAAATCTAATATTTTTGGGATGAGAATACATGCAGGTTTTATAAATGATTTACAAAATAGACACAAGTACGTGAAACTACATTCTATGGTTGAATTATCGAAATCGAATATGCCCCTTTTTACTAAGTCTTGTAATCTAAGAATTAGGGAACAGACACCCTAATTGACGCGAATCCTAAAGATAGATCTATTGGGCCTAACAAACCCCATCCAAAGAATCGGATGCTTTAGTACTTCGAAATTTATATCATATCCGAAGGGTGTCCCGGAATGATGGGGATATTCTTATATATGCATCTTGTTAATGTCGATTACCAGGTGTTCACCATATGAATGATTTTTATCTCTATGTATGGGATGTGTATTGAAATATGAAATCTTGCGGTCTATTGTTACGATTTGATATATATAGGTTAAACCTATAACTCACCAACATTTTTGTTGACGTTTAAAGCATGTTTATTCTCAGGTGAATACTAAGAGCTTCCGTTGTTGCATACTAAAATAAGGACAAGATTTGGAGTCCATGTTTGTATGATATTGTGTAAAAACTGCATTCAAGAAACTGATTTCGATGTAACATATTTGTATTGTAAACCATTATGTAATGGTCGTGTGTAAACAGGATATTTTAGATTATCATTATTTGATAATCTACGTAAAGCTTTTTAAACCTTTATTTATGAAATAAAGGTTATGGTTTGTTTTAAAAATGAATGCAGTCTTTGAAAAACGTCTCATATAGAGGTCAAAACCTCGCAACGAAATCAATTAATATGGAACGTTTTTAATCAATAAGAACGGGACATTTCACGCTTGGCCAACGTGATTATATTGCGGTAATTCATATAGAAATTTCAATATCATGAAATATGGAATAGAAAGTGAATCAAAGAAAAATTTCCAATACATTAATTCAAAAAAAATCTCAATGTTATTACATGAAGGGTAATTATCATCTGATTTATAGATATATGAAGAGATCGTTTCCACCAAACTAGCTATCTCATACCCATGAGTAGATTAATAAATTCTTCTATGCCATAAACTGTAACAACCCGACATTTCAAATCCTAACTTGCTAGTACAACGTCCATCTCGCTTGATGATTGCTAAACACAACAAAAATCAATTAGCACAATGTTAGTTCATATAAATCAAGGCACTAACAATTCCCGATTAGACCCAAAGTCCTATAAGTCCCTAAGTCTAGGCACCTATCTCAAGTCGCCTAAATCCCTTAGACCATGCTCTGATACCACTTGTAACAACCCGACATCTCAAATCCCAAAAAAAAAAATTCTGGGCCTGACCATCTGGACGGCGTCCAGGTTTTGGGACGGCGTCCAGATTTTAAAACTGGGACGGCGTCCAAGAAATTGGGACGGCGTCCCAATGAACTGCCAGGGACTGACCTGGTGTCTCGTTTCACGTACGCGGAAAACCCGCTTCCCGACATTTTTAAACGAAAACCTTTTTACCACAAGTCAATATAAGTGAAACTAAGAGTTTTGCATAATCAAAACAAGTTTTACATCATTGGGCCCACGTCGCCTATTTTACGAGTTTCGTTCAAAAATACAAGTTTCGACCAAATACAAGTTTAAGTTCCAAACGACACTAGAGCATGGTGTTTGGGGTTAAACTACCCAATCTCGGTCGAACTCCAAAAGCTAACACCCAAAAGCATCCCCTATCAAAACGAGCGGGAGACCACTAATCCAATTGAACGCTCTTACCCTTGTCAACGCCCGAGCCTAAAAAAAGGTAAACAACGAGAGGGTAAGCAAAGCTTAGTGAATGCAACAATTATACGAATACATATATAATATACCTACTTGCAATCACTTACACAAATACAGCAAACATGCTAGCAAACATAATTAGCTTATCGTCACAAATACAAGCTATAACCTCCAATAATCAAGCTAGCATAACACAAGCGTATATAACATGAACAAAGTAATATGCTTACACTACAACACAATGACCATGGTTAACCAATCGTACAAGGAACGGTGTTTAAAGACCGTCGGTGTTCACAACAACCATTAGTGCACTTAACACTTCGCACACTAACCTCACGGGTGGTATCTTAACACTTCGATGCTTCACCCCGGGTGGCACCTTAACACTTCGGCACTTCACCCCAAGTGGTGTCTTAACACTTCGACACTTCACTCTTCACCTTACTTGGAGTGGCATCTTAACACATCGATACTTCCCTCCCGAGTGGCGTCTTACCACATCGACACTTCACTCGCCATGTGGACGTGGTGTCTTACCACATCGACACTTCACATCTCACACTACACAAATAAACACATTATATATCTACGTATATAATTATTCCACTCACCTTAGAGTCTTCGTGAAAGATAACCGAACTTGCAACTTCAATGTAACGTACCTATTACACTTTAGCACATAATCAATTCACAACTCAAGTCGGTCAAGCAACTCACTCAAAAATCTAGAGTCTTTTGACCCAAGGTGCAATCCCGACCCATTTTGCACCCTTAACCCTAATAATGGGTTAACTTCACCAAAAACCCTAATTCTAGCCATTAAGGTCTTAACACACATTTAATCACCAAGTTGACTCGTTTTCATACATGCAAGACAACCTAGGTCATCAAAGACCCATTTGACCCATTTCAAGGTCAACACACCCATTTGGGTCACCCACAACCCAAATGACACCCACTAACATTAACTATAAGTGTACTAGTGATTTGCTAGGCCTTTAAGACCCATTTACCCTTTCAAAACCCTAGGTTAGTCACAATTTGGGTCTTAATGACCCAAACTTACCCAAAAACCCCCAAATTACTCACAAATGGGTTTTATGTGCAACACTAACCCAAACCCTAACCCTTAAACACATTAAACTAAGGTACTCAAGTTTAGGGCTTACCACCATAATCAAAACGAAGCTAACGAGGAGATGAACAACTTTAATGCTCGAGCTAGAACCCGAAACAAGCTTCTTCCTCTCCTATTTGAGCTTTCTCACACTTAAATGCACTCTCACTCTAGAATTGAAGTGGATGAGGTTTGGTAGTTGGAAATGGAGTAATGAAGCTCAACAAAACTGATCTAGGGCCTTTAATTCGTCCACAAAGTGAAATTACCAAAATGCCCATCTAAAATTTATAAAAAACAAAAAGGCTTGTCTGCCAGCCATTCTGGATGGCGTCCAGAAAGTTGGACGGCGTTCAGGTGTGATGACCCGGGAATTTCCGACCAAATTTAAACTTAATCTTATATGAATTCGACACGATAAGCAGAGTCGGTAATGTTGAAATCTTAAAAACTTTAAACTGTGTTTAATATATTCAATTGACCTTTGACTGATTCCGACAATTCACGAGTAATTGTTTGTAACTAAATATGTATACCTATATATATATAAATATATGTATATATATATAATGATTTGAAACTTTAAGATATAATATGAACATCAAAATTAAATATGTAAAATAGGACATAACATAATTAAGTTGTACTTAGAATGAACTAATATTTAAATATATGATTTCTATGAATAATTATTAGTATATGTATATTATAATATATATATATAATTTATAAATAATATAAAATTCAATAAAGGTTATCATATACTATGTGATCATTAAATAAAATATAATATAAGTTAAAAATATAGAGGTTATATTAAATAATAACATTAATATAAATATCTGTATGAGTAATAATATTAATTATATGAAATTTGATTTGTATAGATTGATATATTACTAATATTATTATCATTAATATTATTACAATTAGTATCATTATTAGTATTATGAATAACATTATTATTACCATATGTATAGTTATATCATTATAATTATCAACTATAATTAATATAATTATTATTAGAATTATTATTGGTAATATTAGCATATCTATTATTAATATTTATTAGAAAATAATACCTTTTATTATTGCTAACACTAATAATATTATTATCAATTTTATTATCATTACTATCAATATTATTATTTATTATTAATTATTATTACTAAAAATATTATTATTATTATTAATATATATATTTATACAAATACACTTATATACAAATTTACATATATAAAAAAATTACGTATTTAAGCATAAGAGAATCAAAGCAGTTTTATATCCTTTTTAAACTATATTTATTTAAATCTTCCTGGATCTGATTATTGAAAATTATTCATAGATTGGTACGATTCAATTACAGTCCCTTTCTTCATTCTATTTTTTTTAGTTTATTTTCTATTTAATAATTCTTGTCGACTCAAATTTGACTATGAAACAAATTTGAACGAATCTTGCTGTAGCAATCATTCAACAATACATTATTCATGTCATTCACTGCTTTTAAAATAAATAAATAAATAAATAAAGGGAATCAAAATTAAGAAAAATCTACACACACCCATTTCTTCTCTTTGTTTTTGTTTAAGAACCGAGAATCAATTGTACCAATCGAACCACCTTTCCTCTTGTAAACCGTCACCACCATGGACCATCGTGACCTTATTGTTGCTAACCGAGAACAACTATCTATACACCCTTCCATGACCACCAACCATCATCGTACCATCCTCAAAAACGTACACTATCTTTGTTGCTACTATGAACTCGTATTCGACTAAGAATCAAACCCGAATAACCTGGTTGTTGTGCTGCTACGTAGACCACAGCCACGACTAAACCACCATCCTTGTTGTCACCTTTGAACACCACTACAAACCCATATTGCTACCATCACTTGAGCCCTTCTACCATGGTGAACCATCTTGTTTTTCTCCTCTATTTATCTGACTTGCATACAACATCAATCATCACCATATAATCACCACCACAAACTACCCAACAACCCATCAACTTCACAATTACGTTGCTACTGTTAGCGAGTTGTTTTGTCTTTAATTCTCAACTCAAATACCACCAGCTACAGCTCGATTCCTTTTGTTTACAGCCACCACATGAAACTACAGTTTTTTTTTTTCTTTCTATTCCGTTTACAGTTCGAACCAAACACCACTACTTTCACAATCATAACCTGTTGTAGCTATTCGATTTATGTCTCTATATTATTCCTGTTACACTAGGAATGATGATGATAACGATTATAGAATTTAAGTTAAGAATATGATGATTAAAGATGATGTTAAAGAAGATGTAGAGGATGGAAAGCAAAAGAAAATGGCTATTGTATAATCTCAGTTTTAATTATAACCACTACACCACTGACGTTTTTTTCTTTTCCTATTCGGTTCCTTTACAGCTCACTCAAAATAAACTTCAAACCCTATTATTTTTTCTTCTTACGCCGCTGTAGTATGATCCTGAGTTGGATCGATTAAGGCTCCACTATGGATATTAGTGGACTATACAACTGAATGATATGTTTGGGCTGAGAAACTTGGGCCTCGGTTTATAATGCATCGAATGTGTTCTATGTGAAGAAATACAGAAAATATGGGTTATAAATTTAAGTTTGTGTTTTAAAACAGAAAGAAAACAAACGGATTAGTGGTTAAGGTGTTTGTGTGTATGCGAGAGGTCAGGGGTTCGAGTCCCTAATGGAGCATTTCTTTTTAACAGCCTTTTTATTTATGGTAGTTCTTTTTTTTTTTTATCATTTCATTTATTATTACTATTGTTGTTGTTATTATTATTATTATTATTATTATTATTATTATTATTATTATTATTATTATTATTATTATTATTATTATTATTATTATTATTATTATTATTATTATTATTATTAGTATTATTATTATTATTATTATTATTGATATTGATAAAAGTATTATTATTATTATGATTATTATTACGAACACAAAAATACTTTTAACTTAATATATTAACATAGCTAATCTATTTTTTTTATATTAACTACTTATTTATAATACTGAAAATAAATATATATTAAACCTTAACACATCAGATGATACTTCTGAATATCAAAAATAGAATATTTCTAATAGATGACTCAACATATACTTTAAATTTGATATACATGTATATATACATATATATAGATACAAGTTTTTAAGTATTAAAAATATACAAATGAATATAGTTAATAAATTATTAATTTAATGAGCATATTAACAATATAAATAAATAAACTTATTTAATTACAATTATGCGTATTAATATATAAACAAATGATATAGGTTCGTGAATCCGAAGCCAACCCTGCATTGTTCAGTTTCGTCGTATGAATATTTTTACCACAAAATATTGTACAGTGAGTTTCATTTGCTCTCTTTTTACTCTTTACGTTTTTGGGCTGAGAATACATGCAAATGCTTTATTAACTTTTTTACAATATTTATATGCGTGAGTTTCATTTGCTCCCTTTTTACTCTTTACGTTTTTGGGCTGAGAATACATGCAGATGCTTTATTAACTGTTTTACAATATTTGTATGCGTGAGTTTCATTACTCACTTTTTAAATGCTTTTGCAATATATATTTTTGGGACTGAGAATGCATGCGCTGTTTTTATAAATGTTTTACGAAATGGACACAAGTGATTGAAACTACATTATATGGTTGAATGATCGAAATCGAATATGCCCCTTTTTATATAGTCTGGTAATCTAATAATTAGGGAACAGAAACCCTAATTGACGCGAACTCTAAAGATAGATCTATCGGGCCCAACAAGCCCCATCCAAAGTACCGGACGCTTTAGTACTTCGAAATTTATATCATGTCCGAAGGAGGATCCCAGAATGATGGGGATATTCTAATATACATATTGTGAATGTCGGTTACCAGGTGTTCAATCCATATGAATGATATTTTTGTCTCTATGCATGGAACGTATGTTTATGAGAAATGGAATTATGAAATCTTGTGGTCTATTAAAATTATGAAATGATTATTTATGTTAAACTAATGAACTCACCAACCTTTTGGTTGACACTTGAAATCATGTTTATTCTCCGGTATGAAAGAAATCTTCCGCTGTGCATTTGCTCATTTTAAGGATATTACTTGGAGTCATTCATGACATATTTCAAAAGACGTTGCATTCGAGTCATCGAGTTCATCAAGATTATTATTAAGTTAATTATAGTTAGATATATTATGAAATGGTATGCATGCCGTCAACTTTCAATGTAATGAAAGTTTGTCTTTTCAAAAACGAATGCAATGTTTGTAAAATGTATCATATAGAGGTCAAGTACCTAGCGATGTAATCAACTGTTGTGAATCGTTTATAATCGATATGGACTTCGTCCGGATGGATTAGGACGGGTCCTTTCAGTTGGTATCAAAGCGGTGGTCTTAGCGAACCAGGTCTTGCATTAGTTAGTCTAACTGATAGTCGTTAGAATGCATTAGTGAGTCTGGACTTCGACCGTGCCTGCATGTCAAAAGTTTTGCTTATCATTAGTGTCGAAAATTATTTGCTTATCATCCTTAAAGTCTAGACACGTCTTACTGCCTCTATTGCATAGACAGTGTATAGATAAATTCATATCTTAGCGTATCTGCTACTTCATATCTTAGCGTATCTGTTACTGTAACTTTGCCTGACAACTTTCGTAGATTCCTCCGTAACTTATGGGATTTTAGTATTATATATGCATATGTAACTTATGTATTGCAGGGTACTAATCTACATCCTATAATCTATTTCTTATCAAAAATCCTTCATCTAATCGTATGAGATGAATCCTGCAACCGGTTCGAGTCCCTCAGATTCCGATAGTTATTCCGACAGCTATTCCGACATAGATGTTCACCTAAGCTCCGAAAACAGCGTCATCGGCATAAATCAACCAATCAGCCATTATCAATTCATCTGATGGTTTCGTAGTCGACTTAATTAATGGAAACGCGCTGAAGGCAATCCCTTCCATCAACCGAATTCACCTCTTGACAATGAACTTGAAGCGTTTACCGGCGAACCTATTCGAGACACCATTTTCAGTCTCATTTCCAGGGTAACTCGACAAGATTATATTCTATCCACAATTCTGAACCTTATTTATCCGCTCGTTCCGACCGACAATCATCCTAGAGTAATAAGTCAACGAACTTCGCGCTCGAATAATCAATTCGGAGAATATGGTGAAAAATGTACCAACTTCAGCAACATCACCGGCACCAACAGTACCATCAATAACAGCCCCAGTACCATCAACAATCCATGCTTCAATATCATCATATGTACTTTGAGTATGATCTTCGTTCTACGTATCGTTCTACCTCATTTATCTTCGTTCGACATGAAGAATATGTAATCTCTAAAGTTTTAGAGATTATTTATTCCAATTCCAACAGAAAACTAAATGAGTTTAATTTCCCATTGACTCATTAAATCCATGATTATGTCTGAAGAAAATATATATGTATATATGTTTTCATAGAGATTGTAATTAAAATTTTTATTGTAAAAACTGTTAATGGTGAAAATATTTTAACGGGTAGGTAACACCCGAGGAATATTTAGATTCTACATTAATAAGTTACACTGTACATTCTTCGAATCTGATTCAACATTCATTTACTATCCTACTTACAGCCACCGATATACAAATCCGTTCATCACAGAATAACCATTTTCGTCCAATTATATATTTGGATTTTGATTTATCAGAATCCATCAAGTGGCATAACGAAGAAATAATGGACACAATAAAAAAAATTAATTAGAAACAGATTAATTAACAATATGAAATTCTATTAAGAATCCACGCTAACAAAATCATAGCTAACTGTTCCTAGCTAACTGTTAATTCCGTATTACCATTTAATTATCGCAATTTATTTATCGCAATTTATTTTATCGCAATTTAATTATCGCAATTTTAATTATTGTCATTTAATTTCTGTTATTTACTTTACGTATTTTATTTATCGTCATTTAATTTCTGTATTTATTTTGCGCACTTTAAATATCGGGACACGTATACAAGGTTTTGACATATCATATCGACGCATCTATATATATTATTTGGAATCACCATAGACACTCTATATGCAGTAATGATCGAGTTCTCTATACAGGGTTGAGGTTGATTCTCAAATAATATATATACTTTGAGTTGTGATCGAGTCTGAGACGTATACGGGTCACGATACGTATTAATTAATTCGAATATTATATATTAAACTATATATGAATTATTGGACTGTTAAATGTGGACTATCGACTGTGGACTAATGACATTGGACAATTAAAATGAATTGAAATATTGAATATAACATATGAAACTAAACATTCCTTCAAGTTGCCACTTGATTTCATCTTAAATCTCATTGTATCTTGACGATTACAATCTGCGTTCAAACCTTTCATGATTTCTGTAAACACCTCAATCGAGAGAATGAACCAACCGCACTTCATCTACGGAAGAAAAGATCGATGCATATAGTTACGCACCTGAAAACATTCAGAACTTGAGTAAACGTTTAACACGTGTCAATGTTAGCTCCTTTGGCATTGTTATTACCGAAAATAACATTGCAAATCTTTGTCAAATTAGCCAATTTTATCACAGCTTCAACAAATCAACTTCAACTTCTACTCGAATCAGCCTTATTATAATCTCGATATATAAGTTTACTTGTCGTCATCGTTATCGGGGAACCTTTTATATTCCACCATATTACCGTCAGTGTTTAATCATTTAAAAACACAATTCTCTTAAAAACCACCTCGGATCGATAACCAATGATTCAGATATAGTAGCAGTAAATGTAGAGGAATCAGCAATCAATATTTCGAATCTCGTAACAATTCTACATCAATAGTTATATGTATACATATAACAATTATCTCCTAGAATTACGATCTTCAATTCTGAAATTCTGAAAAGCACTCAGTCACAAATCAATACTCTGAATGTTGAAAAAAAATAGCTGAATGAAGCAGCAGAAACTGTAGGCAACCGTAAACGACCGTAGTCATCGGAAGTTTGATGATAAAGATTAATATGTTGGAAAAGCTCAGAAAAGTTAAAACTGGAAAACGGATTGACCTAACCACGAAGGAGACAAAGGACAAATACAAGTACCATACCATATATTCAAAGAATCCAGGTAATTCTGGATCTGATGAAACCTTCAACGAATATCTTGCTCTGTACTCATGTTAAAATCTTACGAAAAATCTTCCTCATCAACCATTGAACTTAGAAATTCCAAAATATCATCATCAATATCTTCGATATTCTGAGGATATTTTCATAAATATTCTCGTCTGAAATTATATACCTCTTCGTGCTTCCTGTGTATCATTATATTGGAAACATTCAATAGAAAATTTAGTACCGAAAAGCAGATTATGCGAAACTATGAAAGAAGCCGTGGATAAATCACAAAGAATAAGTTTGACTTCAAAGAATCTAAATGATTCAATGCCTGCTGAAGTCTTTAGCAAATATTTTGCTCATTACTCTAAACCCTTGCGGACAATAGTCTCCATCATCCTCCGATCTTAGATATTCAAAGATATTATCGTATATTCCATTACAAATATTCTCCATATTTTTGAAGATATTTTCATAACTATTCTTATCTGAAATCAATAATCTCTCGTGCTATCAGTGTTACATCATATAGAAACTGTTAGTTTCTATATTCTGTAAACTTTCGAGCTTAAAATATGAATGTTATTGAAGTAATGTTGAGAACTGATGCATGAGTTAGTATAATATAATGACACTTGATCAACGTGATTATATTACAGTAAGTCATGCTGAGTTCTAATGGGACATGATGGTTCACAGTAGATCATACCACCATCATGTGTCATGTTACATAACTCTTTCATTCTAATTAACTTCTGAACATATCAAGAAAGTATATTTTTAATAGCTCTATTCTCAATGATTCTAGTAATTTGACGAATCAAATCGTGCTATTATGTTCTTTATTGATTATAATATTAATTTCATTCGAAACTCCATACTTACAAATTCTAGACCATTACTCGTTTTATTAGAGATCGAGAGGAGATTAAAAAGACGAAGAGCTCCGAAACATAAAGGAAGATATAAAACTCGACAACAACACTGAAATTACAATAATTAAAAATTAAAACATCACGACAATTAAAAATTAAAAGATTACAATCAAACTACTCGTCGTTGTCAATTGTCATCTGCAAAGTAGCGTTCACCAGTCATTTCACCATCCGTGAGGTACTCTGGAGACATCGGTATTTCTCTTGATGCCTCAACTGCTGCTTCAGCTGATTCATCGAGGTAACGATAACCCAACGTCTCTTCATCTTCAAGAACCACATACAAAGAAATGCGTTTACCGCGATCTTCAATGGTATCTTTTATAAAGTACCATTGATCATCGGTATAGAGAAAACTTGCCCTACAATCCGCATCATAATCGTCTTTATAAAAGAACACAGACGTGAATTCACACGGAACTTTTTCCTCCAGAAAGGATAGCAAGTCTTGTAAACCAACATCATGAATGTCGATATCTTCAAACGAAATACTGTCGGCCCCCTTATATTCCTTCATTTGATTACGGAAATCACCTCCGAAATGAACATCGAATGAAACAATCATTGGGGGAAGTGTTAACATTTTGCAGTTTGGGAATGTTTGATTTTGATTTTGAGAAAGATGGAAATATAAAAGAAATATATGTTTGAGTGTATAAAATGAAGTATATGGTTGGTGTTTTTATAGTGTAAAAGTGACCGTTGGGATAGCCATTGAAGGTGGACGATGACCGTTGGGACCTCTCTCATGATAGTTTCATTCGTGCTCTTCGAATAATCGAATTATTTTATCTGTATTATTCTGTAATGATGAAAACTCTATTTATCAGCTCGTATTCGTCAAGAAAAACATATTTATTGTTAGCCATGACGACCTCACTCAAATTTCAGGACGAAATTTCTTTAACGGGTAGGTACTGTGATGACCCGGGAATTTCCGACCAAATTTAAACTTAATCTTATATAAATTCGACATGATAAGCAGAGTCGGTAATGTTGAAATCTTAAAAACTTTAAACTGTGTTTAATATATTCAATTGACCTTTGACTGATTACGACGATTCACGAGTAATTGTTTGTAACTAAATATGTATACCTATATATATAAATATATGTATATATATAATGATTTGAAACTTTAAGATATAATATGAACATCAAAATTAAATATGTAAAATAGGACATAACATAATTAAGTTGTACCTAGAATGAACTAATATTTAAATATATGATTTCTATGAATAATTATTAGTATATGTATATTATAATATAGTTATATATATATAATTTATAAATAATATAAAATTCAATAAAGGTTATCATATACTATGTGATCATTAAATAAAATATAATATAAGTTAAAAATATAGAGGTTATATTAAATAATAACATTAATATTAATATCTATATGAGTAATAATATTAATTATATGAAATTTGATTTGTATAGATTGATATATTACTAATATTATTATCATTAATATTATTACAATTAGTATCATTATTAGTATTATGAATAACATTATTATTACCATATGTATAGTTATATCATTATAATTATCAACTATAATTAATATAATTATTATTAGAATTATTATTGGTAATATTAGCATATCTATTATTAATATTTATTAGAAAATAATACCTTTTATTATTGTTAACACTAATAATATTATTATCAATTTTATTATCATTACTATCAATATTATTATTTATTATTAATTATTATTACTAAAAATATTATTATTATTATTAATATATATATTTATACAAATACACTTATATACACATTTACATATATAAAAAAATTACGTATTTAAGCATAAGAGAATCAAAGCAGTTTTATATCCTTTTTAAACTATATTTATTTAAATCTTCCTGGATCTGATTATTGAAAATTATTCATAGATTGGTACGATTCAATTACAGTCCCTTTCTTCATTCTATTTTTTTTAGTTTATTTTCTATCTAATAATTCTTGTCGACTCAAATTTGACTATGAAACAAATTTGAACGAATCTTGCTGTAGCAATCATTCAACAATACATTATTCATGTCATTCACTGCTTTTAAAATAAATAAATAAATAAATAAAGGGAATCAAAATTAAGAAAAATCTACACACACTCATTTCTTCTCTTTGTTTCTGTTTTAGAACCGAAAATCAATTGTACCAATCGAACCACCTTTCCTCTTGTAAACCGTCACCACCATGGACCATCGTGACCTTATTGTTGCTAACCGAGAACAACTATCTATACACCCTTCCATGACCACCAACCATCATCGTACCATCCTCAAAAACGTACACTATCTTTGTTGCTACTATGAACTCGTATTCGACTAAGAATCAAACTCGAATAACCTGGTTGTTGTGCTGCTACGTAGACTACAGCCACGACTAAACCACCATCCTTGTTGTCACCTTTGAACACCACTACAAACCCATATTGCTACCATCACTTGAACCCTTCTACCATGGTAAACCATCTTGTTTTTCTCCTCTATTTATCTGACTTGCATACAACATCAATCATCACCATATAATCACCACCACAAACTACCCAACAACCCATCAACTTCACAATTACGTTGCTACTGTTAGCGAGTTGTTTTTTCTTTAATTCTCAACTCAAATACCACCAGCTGCAGCTCGATTCCTTTTGTTTACAGCCACCACATGAAACTACAGTTTTTTTTCTTTCTATTCCGTTTACAGTTCGAACCAAACACCACTACTTTCACGATCATAACCTGTTGCAGCTATTCGATTTATGTCTCTATATTATTCCTGTTACACTAGGAATGATGATGATAATGATTATAGAATTTAAGTTAAGAATATGATGATTAAAGATGATGTTAAAGAAGATGTAGAGGATGGAAAGCAAAAGAAAATGGCTATTGTATAATCTCTGTTTTAATTATAACCACTACACCACCGACGTTTTTTTTTCTTTTCCTATTCGGTTCCTTTACAGCTCACTCAAAATAAACTTCAAACCCTATTTTTTTTTCTTCTTACGCCGCTGTAGTATGATCCTGAGTTAGATCGATTAAGGCTCCACTATGGATATTAGTGGACTATACAACTGAATGATATGTTTGGGCTGGGAAACTTGGGCCTCGGTTTATAATCCATCGAATGTGTTCTATGTGAAGAAATACAGAAAATATGGGTTATAAATTTAAGTTTGTGTTTTAAAACAGAAAGAAAACAAACGGATTAGTGGTTAAGATGTTTGTGTGTATGCGAGAGGTCAGGGGTTCGAGTCCCTAATGGAGCATTTCTTTTTAACAGCCTTTTTATTTAAGGTAGTTCTTTTTATTTTTATTTTTTTATCATTTCATTTATTATTACTATTATTATTATTATTATTATTATTATTATTATTATTATTATTAGTATTATTATTATTATTATTATTATTATTATTATTATTATTATTATTATTATTATTATTATTATTATTATTATTATTATTATTATTATTATTATTATTGATATTGATAAAAGTATTATTATTATTATGATTATTATTACTAACACAAAAATACTTTTAACTTAATATATTAACATAGCTAATCTATTTTTTTATATTAACTACTTATTTCTAATACTGAAAATAAATATATATTAAACCTTAACACATGAGATGATACTTCTGAATATCAAAAATAGAATATTTATAATAGATGACTCAACATATACTTTAAATTTGATATACATGTATATATACATATATATAGATACAAGTTTTTAAGTATTAAAAATAAACAAATGAATATAGTTAATAAATTATTAATTTAATGAGCATATTAATAATATAAATAAATAAACTTATTTAATTACGATTATGCGTATTAATATATAAACAAATGATATAGGTTCGTGAATCCGAAGCCAACCCTGCATTATTCAGTTTCATCGTATGAATATTTTTACTACAAAATATTGTACAGTGAGTTTCATTTGCTCCCTTTTTACTCTTTACGTTTTTGGGGTGAGAATACATGCAAATGCTTTATTAACTGTTTTACAATATTTATATGCGTGAGTTTCATTTGCTCCCTTTTTACTCTTTACGTTTTTGGGCTGAGAATACATGCAAATGCTTTATTAACTGTTTTACAATATTTATATGCGTGAGTTTCATTACTCCCTTTTTAAATGATTTTGCAATATATATTTTTGGGACTGAGAATGCATGCGCTGTTTTTATAAATGTTTTACGAAATGGACACAAGTGATTGAAACTACATTATATGGTTGAATGATCGAAATCGAATATGCCCCTTTTTATATAGTCTGGTAATCTAAGAATTAGGGAACAGAAATCCTAATTGACGCGAACTCTAAAGATAGATCTATCGGGCCCAACAAGCCCCTTCCAAAGTACCGGATGCTTTAGTACTTCGAAATTTATATCATGTCCGAAGGAGGATCCCGAAATGATGGGGATATTCTAATATACATATTGTGAATGTCGGTTACTAGGTGTTCAATCCATATGAATGATATTTTTGTCTCTATGCATGGGACGTATGTTTATGAGAAATGGAATTATTAAATCTTGTGGTCTATTAAAATTATGAAATGATTATTTATGTTAAACTAATGAACTCACCAACCTTTTGATTGACACTTGAAAGCATGTTTATTCTCAGGTATGAAAGAAATCTTCCGCTATGCATTTGCTCATTTTAAGGATATTACTTGGAGTCATTCATGACATATTTCAAAAGACGTTGCATTCGAGTCGTCGAGTTCATCAAGATTATTATTAAGTTAATTATAGTTAGATATATTATGAAATGGTATGCATGCCATTAACTTTCAATGTAATGAAAGTTTGTCTTTTAAAAAACGAGTGCAATGTTTGTAAAATGTATCATATAGAGGTCAAGTACCTCGCGATGTAATCAACTGTTGTGAATCGTTTATAATCGATATGGACTTCGTCTGAATGGATTAGGACGGGTCCTTTCACCAGGCCTTTAATCTGGGACGGCGTCCCGCCCATTTGGACGGCGTCCCACCAGTATGAGGAAACCGGATCTTACATAAACACTGTAAAACTTTGTATTTTATCTTTCTTAAACAACCTATCTCTTTATCTTTAACGCATAATTATCACATCCCCGCTGGAAGGAAGGATGCCTGTTCTTAAGTGACCTGAAGTGACACCCCCAGAATTTCTTCAAAGCATGCTTCCTGTTATCTGTAATTACGCTCCTAGTGTAGATTTTCATAAACCCGTTTGGAAACCCGTCGAAGATAAGCGAAAACCACTTGCAAAATTTTCATTTGAATATTCCAACGAAGATATTATAAACACCACATTCACTATCACATTCTCTGTGCCGAGATGGTCAATATCTCACGGGCATAACCACATGAAGGATAGGACCTTCCAACAAGTACCTTTTGATTACCATAACCAAGGAAAACTTTTTGTGCACATGCATTTAATACTTTGCACCATGCAATAATCGATCACTGTCAATTCAAAATCTAGGGTTAGATACACCACCTAAAGTTTTTCCATCTTCTCGCGAGCTGTGGCTTGAGTTAAACCCCCTAATCACATTTGAAAACTACGATAACAATTAAAAGAACCCCATCATACTCTAGTGGATAGTATCCACATTCCTGGCCAGTTAAGGCTGAAGTATACATATATTTCCATTACCATATTGAAAAGCACGTGATTCCTCACACGCTTCATATGATCAAAGGTAGCATTGATGTGTTTATCATTAAGTTACTAATGGTCAAACACCTCGTGATTTGTTGTACCTAAACAATAAGTCGCGACCTTTGAATCGTTAACCAATTTTCTGAAAAATCTTACGATTTCGCTGTAGTGACCCGAACTTTTCCATGTTTATATATATTTAATGAATTTGATATTTACATGATTAAGTGTTTCCAACATGTTAATCAATCAAACTTGTTAAGACTTGATTAATTGAAATAGGTTTCATATAGACAATTGACCACCCAAGTTGACCGGTGATTCACGAACGTTAAAACTTGTAAAAACTATATGATGTCATATATATGGATATATATATATATATATATATATATATATATATATATATATATATATAGTTAATATGATATTATGATAAGTAAACATATCATTAAGTATATTAACAATGAACTACATATGTAAAAACAAGACTACTAACTTAATGATTTTGAAACGAGATATATATGTAAGGATTATCGTTGTAACGACATTTAATGTATATATATCATATTAAGATATATTAATATGAAATGTCCCGTTCATATTGATTATAAACGTTCCATATTAATTGATTTCGTTGCGAGGATTTGACCTCTATATGAGACGTTTTTCAAAGACTGCATTCATTTTTAAAACAACCATAACCTTTATTTTATCAATAAAGGTTTCAAAAGCATTATGTAGATTATCAAATAATGATAATCTAAAATATACTGTTTACACACGACCATTACATAATGGTTTACAATAGATATATATTACATCGATATATGTTTCTTGAATGCAGTTTTTACATAATATCATACAAACATGGACTCCAAATCTTGTCCTTATTTTAGTATGCAACAGCGGAAGCTCTTAATATTCACCTGAGAATAAACATGCTTTAAACGTCAACAAAAATGTTGGTGAGTTATAGGTTTAACCTATATATATCAAATCGTAACAATAGACCACAAGATTTCATATTTCAATATACATCCCATACATAGAGATAAAAATCATTCATATGGATTGAACACCTGGTAACCGATATTAACAAGATGCATATATAAGAATATCCCCATCATTCCGGGACACCCTTCGGATATGATAAAAATTTCGAAGTACTAAAGTATCCGGTACTTTGGATGGAGTTTGTTAGGCCCAATAGATCTATCTTTAGGATTCGCGTCAATTAGGGTGTCTGTTCCTTAATTCTTAGATTACCAGACTTAATAAAAAGGGGGCATATTCGATTTCGATAATTCAACCATAGAATGTAGTTTCACGTACTTGTGTCTATTTTGTAAATCATTTATAAAACCTGCATGTATTCTCATCCCAAAAATATTAGATTTTAAAAGTGGGACTATAACTCACTTTCACAGATTTTTACTTCGTCGGGAAGTAAGACTTGGCCACTGGTCGATTCACGAACCTATAACAAATATGTACATATATATCAAAGTATATTCAAAATATATTTACAACACTTTTAATACATTTTGATGTTTTAAGTTTATTAAGTCAGCTGTCCTCGTTAGTAACCTACAACTAGTTGTCCAACGTTAGATGTACTGAAAAAAATTGATATATATTATCTTGAATCAATTCACGACCCAGTGTATACACGTCTCAGGCTAGATCACAACTCAAAGTATATATATATTTTTGGAATCAACCTCAACCCTGTATAGCTAACTCCCACATTACTACATATAGAGTGTCTATGGTTGTTCCAAATAATATATACACATGGGTCGATATGATATGTCAAAACATTTGCATACGTGTCTATGGTATCCCAAGATTACATAATATATTAGAATACACGTATAATACAATATAAGTTAGCTAGGATATGATTAATATAGATTTGTTACCAATTTTCACGTTGCTACAACAAGAAAAATTATCCAATCTTGTTTTACCCATAACTTCTTCATTTTAAATCCGTTTTGAGTGAATCAAATTGCTATGGTTTCATATTGAACTCTATTTTCTGAATCTAAACAGAAAAAGTATAGGTTTATAGTCAAAAATATAAGTTACAAGTCGTTTTTGTAAAGGTAGTCATTTCAGTCGAAAGAACGACGTCTAGATGACCATTTTAGAAAACATACTTACACTTTGAGTTTAACCATGATTTTTGGATATAGTTTCATGTTCATAAGAAAAATCATTTTCCCAGAACAACAACTTTTAAATCAAAGTTTATCATAGTTTTTAATTAACTAACCCAAAACAGCCCGCGGTGTTACTACGACGGCGTATGTCCGATTTTACAGTGTTCTTCGTGTTTCCAGGTTTTAAATCATTAAGTTAGCATATCGTATAGATATAGAACATGTGTTTAGTTGATTTTAAAAGTCAAGTTAGAAGGATTAACTTTTGTTTTGCGAACAAGTTTAGAATTAACTAAACTATGTTCTAGTGATTACAAGTTTAAACCTTCGAATAAGATAGCTTTATATGTATGAATTGAATGATGTTATGAATATCATTACTACCTCAAGTTTTCTGGATAAAGCTACTGGAAATAAGAAAAATGGATCTAGTTTCAAAGGATCCTTGGATGGCTTGAAAGTTCTTGAAGCAGAATCATGACACGAAAACAAGTTCAAGTAAGATTTCCACTCGAAATAAGATTGTTATAGTTATAGAAATTGAATAAAAGTTTGAATATGAGTATTACCTTGTATTAGAAAGATATCTTACTATAAATAATAAAGATTTCTTGAGGTTGGATGATCACTCTACAAGATTGGAAGTAAGCTAGCAAACTTGGAAGTATTCTTGATTTTATGAAACTAGAACTTGTAGAATTTATGAAGAACACTTAGAACTTGAAGATAGAACTTGAGAGAGATTAATTAGATGAAGAAAATTGAAGAATGAAAGTGTTTATAGGTGTTTTTGGTCGTTAGTATATGGATTAGATATAATGGATGTGTAATTTTGTTTACATGTAAATAAGTCATGAATGATTACTAATATTTTTGTAATTTTATGAGATATTTCATGCTAGCTGCCAAATGATGGTTCCCACATGTGTTAGGTGACTCACATGGGCTGCTAAGAGCTGATCATTGGAGTGTATATATCAATAGTACATACATCTAAAAGCTATGAATTGTACGAGTACGAATACAGGTGCATACGAGTAGAATTGTTGATGAAACTGAACGAGGATGTAATTGTAAGCATTTTTATTAAGTATAAGTATTTTGATAAGTGTCTTGAAGTCTTTCAAAAGTGTATGAATACATACTAAAACACTACATGTATATACATTTTAGCTGAGTCGTTAAGTCATCGTTAGTCGTTACATGTAAGTGTTGTTTTGAAACCTTTAGGTTAACGATCTTGTTAAATGTTGTTAACCCATTATTTATTAAATCAAATGAGATGTTAAATTATTACATTATCATGATGTATTAATATATCTTAATATGATATATATATACATTAAATGTCGTTACAACGATAATCGTTACATATATGTCTCGTTTCAAAATCATTAAGTTAGTAGTCTTGTTTTTACATATGTAGTTCATTGTTAATATACTTAACGATATGTTTACTTATCATAATATCATGTTAACTATATATATATCCATATATATGTCATCATATAGTTTTTACAAGTTTTAACGTTCGTGAATCGCCAGTCAACTTGGGTGGTCAATTCTCTATATGAAACCTATTTCAATTAATCAAGTCTTAACAAGTTTGATTGCTTAACATGTTTGAAACATTTAATCATGTAAATATCAATTTCATTTAATAGATAAAAATATGGAAAAGTTCGGGTCACTACATAATACATCATGATATCATGATAATGTAATAATTTAACATCTCTTTTGATATAATAAACAATGGGTTAACAACATTTAACAAGATCGTTAACCTAAAGGTTTCAAAACAACACTTACATGTAACGACTAACGATGACATAACGACTCAGTTAAAATGTATATACATGTAGTGTTTTAATATGTATTCATACACTTTTAAAGACTTCAATACACTTATCAAAATACTTCTACTTAACAAAAATGCTTACAATTACATCCTCGTTCAGTTTCATCAACAATTCTACTCGTATGCACCCATATTCGTACTCGTACAATACACAGCTTTTAGATGTATGTACTATTGGTACATACACTCCAATTATCAGCTCTTAGCAACCCATGTGAGTCACCTAACATATGTGGGAACCATCATTTGGCAACTAGCATGAAATATCTCATAAAATTACAAAAATATTAGTAATCATTCATGACTTATTTACATGTAAACAAAATTACACATCCTTTATATCTAATCCATATACCAACGACCAAAAACACCTATAAACACTTTAATTCTTCAATTTTCTTTATCTAATCTCTCAAGTTCTATCTTCAAGTTCTAAGTGTTCTTCATAAATTCTATAAGTTCTAGTTTCATAAAATCAAGAATACTTCCAAGTTTGCTAGCTTACTTCCAATCTTGTAAAGTGATCATCCATCCTCAAGAAATCTTTATTATTTATAGTAAGATATCTTTCTAATACAAGGTAATACTCATACTCAAACTTTGATTCAATTTCTATAACTATAACAATCTTATTTCGAGTGGAAATCTTACTTGAACTTGTTTTCGTGTCATGATTCTGCTTCAAGAACTTTCAAGTCATCCAAGGATCCTTTGAAGCTAGATCTATTTTTATCATTTCCAGTAGGTTTATCCACAAAACCTAAGGTAATAATGATGTTCATAACATCATTCGATTCATATATATAAAGCTACCTTATTCGAAGGTTTAAACTTGTAATCACTAGAGCATAGTTTAGTTAATTCTAAACTTGTTCGCAAATAAAAGTTAATCCTTCTAAATTGACTTTTAAAATTAACTAGACACATATTCTATATCTATATGATATGCTAACTTAATGATTTAGAATCTAGAAACACGAAAAACACCGTAAAACCGGATATACGCCGTCGTAGTAACACCACGGGCTGTTTTGGATTAGTTAATTAAAAACTATGATAAACTTTGATTTAAAAGTTGTTCTTCTGGAAAAATGATTTTTCTTATGAACATGAAACTATATCCAAAAATCATGGTTAAACTCAAAGTGGAAGTATGTTTTTCAAAATGGTCATCAAGACGTCGTTCTTTCGACTTAAATGACTACCTCTTATAAAAATGACTTGTAACTTATATTTCCGACTATAAACCTATAATTTTTATGTTTAGATTCATAAAATAGAGTTCAATATGAAACCATAGCAATTTGATTCACTCAAAACGGATTTAAAACGAAGAAGTTATGGGTAAAACAAGATTGGATATTTTTTGATTGTTGTAGCTACGGGAAATATTGTAACAATTGTAACATCCCGCCTTTTTTCCGTTTACTTTTCCGTTTAATTATTTAAAGTCCGTTATATGATTATAACATCCCTCATTAATACGCATTTTAAAAATATCTCATTTAGGTAATTCACGCACCCGCAACCGAACTCGAGGGACTAGTTTCACCAAGGGAGCAAAGATGTGACTAGCTTTTGACTAGTCAACACCCCCCTCCCTTCTTTTTCATTTTCATTTCTCTTTTCTTTCACTACTTCCATATTTTCTTTCAATCATCCATTTCCAAGATTCATCATCTAAATCACATCTAGCAAGCTTCAATCAAAACAAATTACATATTTGGAATCCTTGCAACTTCCTCTTCGATTCCATACCGATTTCATCAAGTTTGGGTAACTTTCTAAAATCACTAGATTTTGTATTCTTGATGTTTTTAACTTATAAAGTTGTTAATTAGTGTCTATGGCTCAAGTCTAACATGAATATATGATTTATATGTTCGATTTTCTTATTTGAAGTAACTAGCATGAACATAAACTTTGGTGTCTTTGATTTGGTGATTTGGTTGTTTGAATGAGGTTAAATATTATAAATGCATGTATTAAATGTGTTCCTAACATCACTAGCTTCAATTTGATGTGTAGGTTGCTTTAGAAAACTCCATAAACTTGATTAGTAATTTTGGTGAATTTGAGTTAGGGTTTTGATGAACTTTAAATGCATTTTTGATGTATTGAATGCCATGAATTGTTGTTGGTAAGTGGTTAGTTAGATTGTATATTTGATTACCTACGAAACGGCATGTCATATGCATGCATTTAATTTTCCCGAATCATAAATGTGCATTTATGAATTTGAAGCATTTATGGTGTGCATTGATTGATCATTTAACTTGGAAAGTCGATTGTTGCAAATGATATTTTTGGTTGGTGAGATGTATTTAGTTGTGTTCTTTGTCAAATTACCTTTCTAACGATATAAAATACGAGTTCTAAGTGTTAGCGGTTTGTGATTTATGCTTGAAAGAGTTTTGATTTGAGACTTGGACATTTGAGACTGACCAGGTACCAGCACATGTTAAATGCCGCGGCGTGGAAGTCTTGGGTCGCGGCACGACCTAAGGCGTGTCTAGGTTCTGACCTACATGGTCAAAATTCGAAAAATGTTTGCTATGCTACGCACCTCCGATTCACATGTAACTTGTTCTAACATGCTTATATATGAATAAAAACCTCAGAAAAATAGTTCAGGACCCGACCCGAATGTGTTGACTTTTTTGTTGACTTTGACCCGACCAAAGTTTGAATTTTTGTCAAACTTAACCAAATACTTATACAAGCATTCTAACATGCTTTTATACTTGTACCTTGCATGAAACTTGATAATTTGATTCACATGCTATAATGATCGAGTCGTAACGAGCCATAGGACTAACTGAACACTTTGACCTATCGTGTTTACCGTTATTGATACAATCTATTTGTTTAGGTCAAGACTAGCATTCGTTCTTGCATACGTTTACTTGTTGAAGTACTTTTACATACGTGCACTCAAGGTGAGATCATAGTCCCACTTTTACTCTTTTGAACTTACATTTGGGATGAGAAAACATAAACATTTCTTTTTACTAAGTGAACACAAGTACAGGAAAACAAACATTCTACATATGAGTTTGAACAAAAATCCTCAATTCGATTATCATTAGTTACACTTGCCGGGTGTAAGCGAGAACTTATGTTATATGGCCATATGGGTTTGACAAACCCTCATTCAAACGGTTCGCTACCATTTACGAATGAAATATATTTTCGAGAAACAATGTATGTTCTAACACTATTGTGGTGGAGTTCTATGAAAGGAATGTTAAGCATTGATAATTGGGTGCTCGTGAAATAAACTTTTGGAATGTATTACTATTATATCAATGTTACAAATCTTGTGGTTCACTTGTACTTACTTAAACCTATGATTTCACCAACATTTTTGTTGACAGAGTTCTATGTTTTTCTCAGGTCCTTGAACGTTTTGTGATACATGCTTCTGCTCATTACTTTTGATACTTGCTTGGATGTCGAGTATATACATGCATACATGGAGCATCTTTTGGCTACTTTTAAATCGTGTCACATAGATTTCAATTGTACTTATAACTTTGTAACGTAACTTTTGGATGAACGATTCTTCTAAACTTGGGAACAAATCTTAACTTTTGAAATAAATGCGACATATTTTAGGTCAAACGTTATTTTAAAGACTTAGGACTACGTAATGGGACCCAAGTAGTCGGCGCCGTCAATGACGATTTTGTCAGGTCGCTACAGATGGTATCAGAGCGTTGGTTGTAGGGATTTAGAGTCATTGGTGTCAATCCCTTGTCATAGGGTACATTAGTGAGTCTAGACTACAACCGGCATATAGACATGAAGTAGGAATTACTTGACTACTTGTGCATTTATACTCGAACGTTTCTACTCATATCTACTCTTTGTTCATCTTAATCTCACGTTGTTTAATTTGATTGACACGCCACCTTGACTATATGAAATGATGTCGAATGCACATATGAATCAGGGTAATATAATTTCCGGGATTATATTACGGTGACTCATATGAACGTTCCGACATTGTGGCATAAAGAATTTAAGGCGAGTCAAGGAAAATTTTTCCCTCTATCCTTATTCCATATCATGATTAGTATTATTGAAATTACTAATCAACAGTATTCTTGTGTTTTGAAGGAACAATGCCTCCTCGTCGTGTGACTTGCCATGAGACTCCCGAACAAGCTCTACAACGAATTTTAGCCACCGCCGTGGATGCGGCCATGGCCGGTCACTCCTCCAACAATAACAATAACAACAACCACAACAACAACAATCAAGGAGCCGGTAACTCAAGCAAGGGGTGCTCCTACAATGCCTTCATGGGGTGCAAACCTCATACTTTTGATGGGACCGGGGGACCAGTTACTCTCACTCGATGGTTCGAACAAACGGAGGCCGTCTTTAGCATAAGCGGTTGTCGGGAACAAGATAAGGTCAAATACTCTACTCACACTTTCTCCGGTGTCGCCCTCACATGGTGGAACACCTATGTACAATCGGTGGGTACCGATGAAGCTCACGCCCTCTCTTGGGCCGACCTAAGGGAAAAGATGATCGTCAAATCTTTCCCTCGTGAAAAAACCCGAAGGCTCGAATAAGAGCTAAGAACTTTGAAAGTGGTCGGAAACGATCTCAAGGCTTATAATCAACGATTTTCCGAACTAGCCTTGATGTGCCCAAACCTTGTGAACCCCGAAGCTTTAAGGGTTAAACTTTACATGGATGGTCTCTCAAAGAGCATCAAACACGAGGTAATGTCATCCAAACCCACTAATCATCAAGAAGCTTTGAACATGGCCCGCAAGTTGATAGAAACGGTGGACGAAATTGTAGTGCCGGCACCTAAAGCCGAGGATAAGTCGGGTAACAACAAAAGAAAATGGGAAACCCCCCAATCAAGCAACAACAACTTTGCCCAGAAGCCTTACACCTCCGACGGCAAGAAAGGTTATGCCGGAAACCTACCTCTTTGCAACAAATGCAACAAGCACCACTTTGGTGAATGTGGCAAGCTAATTTGCCATCGGTGCCAAGGAGTTGGTCATAAGGCCAACGAATGTAAAAGTGTCGCCCCCATCGCTCGAAAGGGGCCCAATGCACCAAAAACGGGCACTTGTTACGAATGTGGCCAAACGGGCCATTATAGAAATGCATGCCCGAAGAAGAAAGATTGAAATGTCCCGTTCTTATTGATTAAAAACGTTCCATATTAATTGATTTCGTTGCGAGGTTTTGACCTCTATATGAGACGTTTTTCAAAGACTGCATTCATTTTTAAAACAAACCATAACCTTTATTTCATAAATAAAGGTTTAAAAAAACTTTACGTAGATTATCAAATAATGATAATCTAAAATATCATGTTTACACACGACCATTACATAATGGTTTACAATACAAATATGTTACATCAAAATCAGTTTCTTGAATTCAGTTTTTACACAATATCATACAAACATGGACTCCAAATCTTGTCCTTATTTTAGTATGCAACAGCGGAAGCTCTTAGTATTCACCTGAGAATAAACATGCTTTAAACGTCAACAAAAATGTTGGTGAGTTATAGGTTTAACCTATATATATCAAATCATAACAATAGACCACAAGATTTCATATTTCAATACACATCCCATACATAGAGATAAAAATCATTCATATGGTGAACACCTGATAACCGACATTAACAAGATGCATATATAAGAATATCCCCATCATTCCGGGACACCCTTCGGATATGATATAAATTTTGAAGTACTAAAGCATCCGGTACTTTGGATGGGGTTTGTTAGGCCCAATAGATCTATCTTTAGGATTCGCGTTAATTAGGGTGTCTGTTCCCTAATTCTTAGATTATCAGACTTAATAAAAAGGGGCATATTTGATTTCGATAATTCAACCATAGAATGTAGTTTCACGTACTTGTGTCTATTTTGTAAATCATTTATAAAACCTGCATGTATTCTCATCCCAAAAATATTAGATTTTAAAAGTGGGACTATAACTCACTTTCACAGATATTTACTTCGTCGGGAAGTAAGACTTGGCCATTGGTTGATTCACGAACCTATAATAATATATACATATATATCAAAGTATGTTCAAAATATATTTACAACACTTTTAATATATTTTGATGTTTTAAGTTTATTAAGTCAGCTGTCCTCGTTAGTAACCTACAACTAGTTATCCACAGTTAGATGTACAGAAATAAATCGATAAATATTATCTTGAATCAATCCACGACCCAGTGTATACGTATCTCAGTATTGATCACAACTCAAACTATATATATTTTGGAATCAACCTCAACCCTGTATAGCTAACTCCAACATTCACATATAGAGTGTCTATGGTTGTTCCGAAATATATATAGATGTGTCGACATGATAGGTCAAAACATTGTATACGTGTCTATGGTATCTCAAGATTACATAATATACAATACAAGTTGATTAAGTTATGGTTGGAATTGATTTGTTACCAATTTTCACGTAGCTAAAATGAGAAAAATTATCCAATCTTGTTTTACCCATAACTTCTTCATTTTAAATCCGTTTTGAGTGAATCAAATTGCTATGGTTTCATACTGAACTCTATTTTATGAATCTAAACAGAAAAAGTATAGGTTTATAGTCAAAAAAATTAGTTACAAGTCATTTTTGTAAAGGTAGTCATTTCAGTCGAAAGAACGACGTCTAGATGACCATTTTAGAAAACATACATCCACTTTGAGTTTAACCATAATTTTTGGATATAGTTTCATGTTCATAATAAAAATCATTTTCTCAGAATAACAACTTTTAAATCAAAGTTTATCATAGTTTTTAATTAACTAACCCAAAACAGCCCGCGGTGTTACTACGACGGCGTAAATCCGATTTTACGGTGTTTTTCGTGTTTCCAGGTTTTGAATCATTAAGTTAGCATATCATATAGATATAGAACATGTGTTTAGTTGATTTTAAAAGTCAAGTTAGAAGGATTAACTTTTATTTGCGAACAAGTTTAGAATTAACTAAACTATGTTCTAATGATTACAAGTTTAAACCTTCGAATAAGATAGCTTTATATGTATGAATCGAATGATGTTATGAACATCATTACTACCTCAAGTTCCTTGGATAAACCTATTGGAAATGAGAAAAATAGATCTAGCTTCAAAGGATCCTTGGATGGCTTGAAAGTTCTTGAAGCAAAACCATGACACGAAAACAATTTCAAGTAAGATTTCCACTCGAAATAAGATTGTTATAGTTATAGAAATTGAATTAAAGTTTGAATATGATTATTACCTTGTATTAGAAAGATAACCTACTGTAAGTAACAAAGGTTTCTTGATCTTGGATGATTACTTGGAATGGATTTAGAAAACTTGGAAGTAAACTTGCAATCTTGGAAGTATTCTTGATTTTATGAAACTAGAACTTTTCGAATTTATGAAGAACACTTAGAACTTGAAGATAGAACTTGAGAGAGATCAATTAGATGAAGAAAATTGAAGAATGAAAGTGTTTGTAGGTGTTTTTGATCGTTGGTGTATGGATTAGATATAAAGGATATGTAATTTTGTTTTCATGTAAATAAGTCATGAATGATTACTCATATTTTTGTAATTTTATGAGATATTTCATGCTAGTTTCCAAATGATGGTTCCCACATGTGTTAGGTGACTCACATGGGCTGCTAAGAGCTGATCATTGGAGTGTATATACCAATAGTACATACATCTAAAAGCTGTGTATTGTACGAGTACGAATACGGGTGCATACGAGTAGAATTGTTGATGAAACTGAACGAGGATGTAATTGTAAGCATTTTTGTTAAGTAGAAGTATTTTGATAAGTGTCTTGAAGTCTTTCAAAAGTGTATGAATATATTAAAACACTACATGTATATACATTTTAACTGAGTCGTTAAGTCATCGTTAGTCGTTACATGTAAATGTTGTTTTGAAACCTTTAGGTTAACGATCTTGTTGAATGTTGGTAACCCATTGTTTATTATAACAAATGAGATGTTAAATTGTTATAGTATCATGATATTATGATATATAATACATCTTAGTATGATATATATACAGTTAAATGTCGTTACAACGATAATCGTTACATATATGTCTCGTTTCGAAATCATTAAGTTAGTAGTCTTATTTTTACATATGTATTTCATTGTTAATACACTTAATAATATATTTACTTATCATTTAACATAATTAAACAAGTGTATCAATATCTTAATATGATTCATATGTACCTAGTAAGACGTTGTTATAACGATAATCGTTATATATATCGTTTTCGAGTTTCTTAAATTAATAGTCTCAGTTTTATGTATATAACTCATTGTTAAAATACCTAATGAGATACATACTTATAATAAAATCATGTTAACTATATATATAACCATATATATGTCATCGTATAGTTTTTACAAGTTTTAACGTTCGTGAATCACCGGTCAACATGGGTGGTCAATTGTCTATATGAAACCTATTTCAATTAATCAAGTCTTAACAAGTTTGATTGCTTAACATGTTGGAAACACTTAATCATGTAAATAACTATTTCATTTAATATATATATAAACTTGGAAAAGTTCGGGTCACTACACTACCTACCCGTTAAATAAATTTCGTCCCGAAATTTTAAGCAGTTGGAGGTGTTGACGTATCTTCTGGAAATAAATGCGGGTATTTCTTCTTCATCTGATCTTCATGCTCCCAGGTGAACTCGGGTCCTCTACGAGCATTCCATCGAACCTTAACAATCGGTATCTTGTTTTGTTTAAGTCTCTTAACCTCACGATCCATTATTTCGACGGGTTCTTCAATGAATTGAAGTTTTTCATTGATTTGGATTTCGTCCAATGGAATAGTGAGTTCTTCTTTAGCAAAACATTTCTTCAAATTTGAGACGTGGAAAGTGTTATGTACAGCCACGAGTTGTTGAGGTAGCTCCAGTTGGTAAGCTACTGGTCCGACACGATCTATAATCTTGAATGGTCCAATGTACCTTGGATTTAGTTTCCACCGTTTACCAAATCGAACAACGCCTTTCCAAGGTGAAACCTTAAGCATGACCATTTCTCTAATTTCAAACTCTATATCTTTTCTTTTACTGTCCGCGTAGCTCTTTTGTTGACTCTGGGCGGTTTTCAATCTTTGTTGAATTTAGATGATTTTCTGGGTAGTTTCTTGTATTATCTCGGGACCCGTAATCTGTCTATCCCCCACTTCACTCCAAAAAATCAGAGACCTGCACTTTCTACCATAAAGTGCTTCAAACGGCACCATCTCAATGCTTGAATGGTAGCTGTTGTTGTAGGAAAATTCTGCTAACGGTAGATGTCGATCCCAACTATTTCCGAAATCAATAACACATGCTCGTAGCATGTCTTCAAGCGTTTGTATCGTCCTTTCGCTTTGCCCATCAGTTTGTGGATGATAGGCAGTACTCATGTCTAGACGAGTTCCTAATGCTTGCTGTAATGTCTGCCAGAATTTTGAAATAAATCTGCCATCCCTATCAGAGATAATAGAGATTGGTATTCCATGTCTGGAGACGACTTCCTTTAAATACAGTCGTGCTAACTTCTCCATCTTGTCATCTTCTCTTATTGGCAGGAAGTGTGCTGATTTGGTGAGACGATCAACTATTACCCAAATAGTATCAAAACCACTTGCAGTCCTTGGCAATTTAGTGATGAAATCCATGGTAATGTTTTCCCATTTCCATTCTGGGATTTCGGGTTGTTGAAGTAGACCTGATGGTTTCTGATGCTTAGCTTTGACCTTAGAACACGTCAAACATTCTCCTACGTATTTAGCAACATCAGCTTTCATACCCGGCCACCAAAAATGTTTCTTGAGATCCTTGTACATCTTCCCCGTTCCAGGATCTATTGAGTATCTGGTTTTATGAGCTTCTCTAAGTACCATTTCTCTCATATCTCCAAATTTTGGTACCCAAATCCTTTCAGCCCAATACCGGGTTCCGTCTTCCCAAATATTAAGATGCTTCTCCGATCCTTTGGGTATTTCATCCTTTAAATTTCCCTCTTTTAAAACTCCTTGTTGCGCCTCCTTTAATTGAGTAGTAAGGTTATTGTGAATCATTATATTCATAGATTTTACTCAAATGGGTTCTCTGTCCTTCCTGCACAAGGCGTTGGCTACCACATTTGCCTTCCCCGGGTGGTAACGAACCTCAAAGTCGTAATCATTAAACAATTCAATCCACCTACGCTGCCTCATATTCAATTGTTTCTGATTAAATATGTGTTGAAGACTTTTGTGGTCGGTATATATAATACTTTTGACCCCATATAAGTAGTGCCTCCAAGTCTTTAATGCAAAAACAACCGCGCCTAATTCCAAATCATGCGTCGTATAATTTTGCTCGTGAATCTTCAATTGTCTAGACGCATAAGCAATCACCTTCGTCCGTTGCATTAATACACAACCGAGACCTTGCTTTGATGCGTCACAATAAATCACAAAATCATCATTCCCTTCAGGCAATGACAATATAGGTGCCGTAGTTAGCTTTTTCTTCAATAATTGAAACGCCTTCTCTTGTTCATCCTTCCATTCAAATTTCTTCCCTTTATGCGTTAATGCAGTCAAGGGTTTTGCTATTTTGGAGAAATCTTGGATGAATCTTCTGTAGTAACCAGCCAATCCTAAAAATTGACGTATATGCTTCAGAGTTTTTGGGGTTTCCCACTTTTCAACGGTTTCGATCTTTGCCGGGTCCACCTGGATACCTTCTTTGTTCACTATGTGACCGAGGAATTGAACTTCTTCCAACCAAAATGCACACTTTAAAAACTTAGCGTACAGTTTTTCTTTCCTCAATACTTCTAGCACTTTTCTCAAATGTTCTTCGTGCTCTTGATCATTCTTTGAGTAAATAAGTATGTCATCGATGAAAACAATGACAAACTTGTCAAGATATGGCAAACACACTCGGTTCATAAGGTCCATGAACACAGCTGGTGCGTTAGTCAATCCAAACGGCATAACCATAAACTCGTAATGACCATAACGCGTCCTAAAACCAATTTTTGGAATATCATCCTCCTTTACTCGCATTTGATGATATCCAGAACGTAAATCGATCTTCGAATAAACCGACGAGCCTTGTAGTTAATCAAATAAGTCGTCAATTCTCGGCAGTGGATAATGGTTTTTGATGGTAAGTTTGTTCAACTCTCTGTAGTCAATACACAACCTAAATGTACCATCCTTCTTCTTGACAAACAAAACAGGAGCTCCCCATGGTGATGTGCTTGGTCGAATGAAACCACGTTCTAATAGTTCTTGCAATTGGCTTTGCAGTTCTTTCATCTCGGTGGGTGCGAGTCTATAAGGAGCACGAGCTATTGGTGCAGCTCCTGGTACAAGATCTATTTGAAATTCAACAGATCGATGTGGAGGTAGTCCCGGTAATTCTTTCGGAAATACATCAGGAAATTCTTTTGCGACGGGAACATCATTGTTGCTCTTTTCTTCAGTTTATACTTTCTCGACGTATGCTAGAACAGCATAGCAACATTTTCTTATTAGTTTTTGTGCCTTCAAATTACTAATAAGATGTAGCTTCATGTTGCCCTTTTCTCCGTACACCATTAAGGGTTCTCCTTCTTCTCGTACAATGCGAATTGCATTTTTATAACATACGATCTCTGCTTTCACCTTCTTCAGTAGTCCATGCCAACTATTACATCAAAACTCCCTAACTCTACTGGTATCAAATCAATCTTAAATATTTCGCTACCCAGTTTAATTTCTCGATTCCGGCATATATTATCTGCTGAAATTAATTTACCGTTTGCTAATTCTAGTAAAAATTTACTATCCAATGGCGTTAATGGACAACTTAATTTATCACAAAAATCTCTACTCATATAGCTTCTATCCGCACCCGAATTAAATAAAACGTAAGCAGATTTATTGTCAATAAGAAACGTACCCGTAACAAGCTCCGGGTCTTCCTGTGCCTCTCCCGCATTAATATTGAAAACTCTTCCGCGGCCTTGTCCATTCGTGTTCTCCTGGTTCGGGCAATTTCTAATAATGTGGCCCGGTTTTCCACATTTATAACAAACTACATTAGCATAACTTGCTCTGACACTACTTGCTCCGTCATTACTCGTTACCATTTGTTCCTTTCGTTCTGTTAACCCCTGGTTCGTAGACCTCACACTTCGCCGCGCTATGACCATTTCTTTTACACTTGTTGCAAAATTTGGTGCAGAACCCCGAGTGATACTTTTCACACCTTTGGCATAGCTGCTTCTGATTGTTGTTGTTGTTGTTGCGGTTGTTATTGTTGTTGGGATGATTGTTGTAGTTGCTGTCGTTGTTGTTGTTGTTGTTGTTGTTGTTGTTGTTGTTGTTGGGCCGTTTGTTGTAGTTACGATTGATGTTGCGATTGCTGGGATAATTGTTGCGATTATTATTGTAATTGCTGTTGTTGTTGTATTGGTGATTCTTATCACCGTTTTCCTCCCACTTTCTTTTGACTTGCTTCACATTGGCCTCTTCAGCCGTCTGTTCTTTAATTCTTTCCTCAATCTGGTTCACTAGTTTGTGAGCCATTCTACATGCCTGTTGTATGGAGGTGGGCTCGTGTGAACTTATATCTTCTTGGATTCTTTCTGATAATCCTTTCATAAATACGTCGATCTTCTCTTCCTCATCTTCGAACGCTCCCGGACACAATAAGCACAATTCTGTGAATCGTCTTTCGTACGTGGTAATATCAAATCCTTGGGTTCGTAACCCTCTAAGTTCTGTCTTGAGCTTATTGACCTCGGTTCTGGGACGGTACTTCTCGTTCATCAAGTGCTTGAATGCTGACCACGGTAGTGCGTACGCATCATCTTGTCCCACTAGCTCTAGATAGGTATTCCACCATGTTAACACAGAACCTGTGAAGGTATGCGTAGCGTACTTCACTTTGTCCTCTTCAGTACACTTACTTATGGCAAACACCGATTTGACCTTCTCGGTCCACCGTTTCAATCCGATCGGTCCTTCGGTTCCATTAAATTCCAAAGGTTTGCAGGCAGTGAATTCTTTGTAGGTGCATCCTACACGATTTTCTGTACTGCTAGATCCAAGGTTATTGTTGGTATGTAGCACAGCCTGTACTGCGGCTATGTTTGAAGCTAGAAAAGTACATAATTCCTCTTCATTCATATTCACGGTGTGTCGAGTAGTCGGTGCCATTTCCTTCAAAATAGTCAAATGGAACAAGTTAATCATACAGAATATTAAGAGTAGTTAATAGTATTTCGTAGCATAATATGAACTCATTTATAAAAGCTTTTTCTTCATATTAGCGTTTTATAAGTTTAAATTCTGGTAGTACCTACCCGTTAAGTTCATACTTAGTAGCTAATATACAATTCAACTACTACAATTCTATATGAAAAACTGATTATAATAATATTTCGCGTTCAAACTTTTATACAATATTTTACAAACTTACAATACCGCTTATTTTACATAAAGCATGAAATATAGCACACAATAACTTTGATACAAGATAGTTGTGAAGATAATTCTAGCTAGTACACAAGTCGTTCAGCAAAGGCAATAAAGACACGTAATTCATACGTCCAGAAACAAGTCATGCATTCTGGTTTTACTAGGACTACTTCCCATCCTTGGTCTTGTGGAACATAACCGTTATGGCCGTTGATAAGACATCGTGTTGTAACGTCGTCAAAGGGACGAGGGTTACGTAATGACCAACAGTCTCGTAATAACCTAAAAACCTCATTTCTTACCCCAATTACCTACTCCGTCACTTGTGGGAACGTTTTGTTTAATAGTTGTAGCCCGATGTTCTTTTTCTCACTTTGGTGAGAAGCGAACATTACTAACCGGTAAGCATAGCATGCTTCTTTATGTTGCATGTTAGCCGCTTTTTCTAAATCATGAAGTCCTATATTCGGATACATTGAGTCGAAATAATTTCTTAACCCGTTGCGTAAAATAGCATTTGGGTTCTCCGCAATATCTGCGTCAAAGTAAACACATCGTAACTTATGGGTTTCCCAATGTGATATCCCCCATCTTTCAAACGAAAGTCTCTTATAAACCAAGACATTCTTGGAACGTTCTTCGAATGTCTTACAAACTGATTTCGCCGTAAATAGTTGTGCCGAAGAATTCTGACCGACTCTAGACAAGATTTCATCAATCATGTCTCCGGGTAGGTCTCTTAAAATATTGGGTTGTCTATCCATTTTGTGTTTTTATACTGTAAAATAGACAAGAGTTAGATTCATAAAAAAAATACTTATTAATACAAGCAATTTTTACATATATCATAAAGCATAAGCACACTATATTACATATATTACACCACACGAATACAACTATCTTATTCCGACTCGCTCATTTCTTCTTCTTCGATTTTGGTTCGTTTTGCCAAGTTTCTAGGGATATATGATGTTCCCCTAATACGAGCTGTCGTTTTCCACAACGGTTTAGAAAAACCTGGTGGTTTAGAGGTTCCCGGGTCATTGTTACAACTTAAGGGCTTCGGGGGTTGACGATACATATAAAGTTCATCGGGTTTGGAATTAGATTTCTGTATTTTTATGCCCTTTCCCTTATTATTTTCTTTTGCCTTTTTAAATTCAGTTGGGGTAATTTCTATAACATCATCAGAATTCTCGTCGGAATCCGATTCATCGGAGAATTGGTAATCCTCCCAATATTTTGCTTCCTTGGCAGAAACACCATTGACCATAATTAACCTTGGTCGGTTGGTTGAGGATTTTCTTTTACTTAACCGCTTTATTATTTCCCCCACCGGTTCTATTTCCTCCTCTGGTTCCTCCTCTTCCGGTTCTGATTCTTCTTCCGGTTCTTCTTCGGGAACTTGTGAATCAGTCCAATATATATTCAACTGTTCGTTATTATTAGGTGAGTTAATGGGATTTGTGCTAGAGGTTGACATCTATCACACAATATCAAACATGTTAAGAGATTAATATATCACATAATATATACATGTTAATAATATATAGTTTCCAACAAAAATGTTAAGCAATCATTTTTAAAGAAAACACGGTCGAAGTCCAGACACACTAATGCATCCTAACAACCTCGATAAGACACACTAATGCAAATTTTCTGGTTCTCTAAGACCAACGCTCGGATACCAACTGAAATGTCCCGTTCTTATTGATTAAAAACGTTCCATATTAATTGATTTCGTTGCGAGGTTTTGACCTCTATATGAGACGTTTTTCAAAGACTGTATTCATTTTTAAAACAAACCATAACCTTTATTTCATAAAAAAAGGTTTAAAAAACTTTACGTAGATTATCAAATAATGATAATCTAAAATATCCTGTTTACAGACGACCATTACATAATGGTTTACAATACAAATATGTTACATCGAAATCAGTTTCTTGAATGCAGTTTTTACACAATATCATACAAACATGGACTCCAAATCTTGTCCTTATTTTAGTATGCAACAGCGAAAGCTCTTAGTATTCACCTGAGAATAAACATGCTTTAAACGTCAACAAAAATGTTGGTGAGTTATAGGTTTAACCTATATATATCAAATCATAACAATAGACCACAAGATTTCATATTTCAATACACATCCCATACATAGAGATAAAAATCATTCATATGGTGAACATCTGGTAACCGACATTAACAAGATGCATATATAAGAATATCCCCATCATTCCGGGACACCCTTCGGATATGATATAAATTTCGAAGTACTAAAGCATCCGCTACTTTGGATGGGGTTTGTTAGGCCCAATAGATCTATCTTTAGGATTCGCGTCAATTAGGGTGTCTGTTCCCTAATTCTTAGATTACCAGACTTTATAAAAAGGGGCATATTCGATTTCGATAATTCAACCATAGAATGTAGTTTCACGTACTTGTGTCTATTTTGTAAATTATTTATAAAACCTGCATGTATTCTCATCCCAAAAATATTAGATTTTAAAAGTGGGACTATAACTCACTTTCACAGATTTTTACTTGTAAGACTTGGCCACTGGTTGATTCACGAACCTATAACAATATATACATATATATCAAAGTATGTTCAAAATATATTTACAACACTTTTAATATATTTTGATGTTTTAAGTTTATTAAGTCAGCTGTCCTCGTTTGTAACCTACAACTAGTTGTCCACAGTTAGATGTACAGAAATAAATCGATAAATATTATCTTGAATCAATCCACGACCCAGTGTATACGTATCTCAGTATTGATTCACATATAGAGTGTCTATGGTTGTTCCGAAATATATATAGATGTGTTGACATGATAGGTCGAAACATTGTATACGTGTCTATGGTATCTCAAGATTACATAATATACAATACAGGTTGATTAAGTTATGGTTGGAATAAATTTGTTACCAATTTTCACGTAGCTAAAATGAGAAAAATTATCCAATCTTGTTTTACCCATAACTTCTTCATTTTAAATCCGTTTTGAGTGAATCAAATTGCTATGGTTTCATACTGAACTCTATTTTATGAATCTAAACAGACAAGGTATAGATTTATAGTTGGAAAAATAAGTTACAAGTCGTTTTTGTAAAGGTAGTCATTTCAGTCGAAAGAACGACGTTGATGTGAAGCGAGGTGTATATAAAATAGTTATTATTTTACTGGGAAAACACTATTAAATACGATACAATTTTACACAAGATATTTATTTATTTATAGAATGGATATACTTAAACCTTGCTACAACACTTATAGGCAGTGTACCTAATCGTACAGTAGTGTAGTTTTTAGTAAGTCCGGTTCGTTCCACAGGGAAATCTTTAAACAAAGCTCAACGCTATATTAGTTTACTTTTATAAAAATACAAATATATATATAAGTAATATTATTATTATAAAGGGGGGTTTTTACCGTTTAATGACCGGTTTGTCGATTTTAAGACTTTAGTGGAAGTTAAAACCTAATGTAAAATATAAAATAAATACAAGACTTAAATTAAAGCGTAAAGTAAATAACGATAATGAAATTGCGAATAATAAAAATGCGATAAAATAAAATTGCGATAATTAAAAAGTACGATAATTAAAAGTGCGATAAAATAAAATAAATAAAAGTGCGATAATTAGAAGTGCAATTAAATATAAAATAAAGGAAATTAAATATGAAATAAAAGAATTATGCTTATTTAAACTTCCGTAATCATGATGTTTGACGTGTTGATTTTAGTTTTATGCCTATGGGTTAATTGTCCTTTGTCCTAGATTATTTAATATGTCCGTCTGGTTTTTGTCCATAACAGTCCATCAGTCATAAATATAAATTGCAAGTGTCCTTGTCAAATTATTATTATACCCGAAGTTAAATATTCCAACTAATTGGGGATTCGAATTGTAACAAGGTTTTAATACTTTGTTTAATGAATACACCAGGTTATCGACTGCGTGTAAACCAAGGTTTTACTACTTTGTTAACAATTACACCAATTACCCTTGAATGTAATTTCACCCCTGTTTTAATTATTCTAGTGGCTATTAATCCATTCCCGTGTCCGGTTAAATGAACGATTATTCGTACATATAAATACCCCGCCCATCGTGTCCGATCGAGTGTATATGGTAATTTATAGGGACGCCCAATTGTAATTCTTTATATTAACATTAACAAACTTTCATTTAGTTAAACAAATATAAAGCCCATTAATAGCCCATAGTCTAGTTTCCACAAGTGTCGTTCTTTATCCAAACCCCAATTATGGTACAAAGCCCAATTACCCAATTTTAGTAATTAGCCCAACATCATGATTACTTCGTTTTAAATAAGCATAATAATAACTTAGCTACGAGACATTAATATAAAAAGGTTGAACATAACTTACAATGATTAAAAATAGCGTAGCGTTACACGGACAGAATTTCGACTTACACCCTTACAACATTCGCTAACATACCCTTATTATTAGAATTATAATTAAAATTAAAATTAAAATATAAATTATATATATATTACGTATATATTGAGAGAGAGATTGAGAAATAAGATATGAAATTTGATCAGAATTCGGTTTGCTTTATAGCCAGACTTGATTTTTAGGGCTCCGCGACTCGCGGCAAAATGCCCTTCAAACTCCGCGAGTCGCGGAGATATATTTACAGCTCACACCCTTGGAGTTTTCTCTGCCGACGGTTTTTAATATATATATATATAATATATATATAATTAATATAATTAATTATATATTATATTATATTTATATACATAGTTAACTTGTAATTTTTAGTCCGTTGCGTCGAGCGTTAAGAGTTGACTCTGGTTCCGGTTCCGGATTTTCGAACGTCCTTGCGTACAATTTTATATTTTGTACTTTGCGTTTTGAATCTTGTACTCTTGTGATTTCGAGACGTTTCTTATCAATAATTGGAACCTTTTCGATTGTCTTTTGTACTTTTGAACTTTTTGGTCGTTTGCGTCTTCAATTCGTCGAATCTGTCTTTTGTCTTCACCTTTTATTATTTAAACGAATATCACTTGTAAATAGAACAATTGCAACTAAAAGCTTGTCTTTCTTGAGGAATAATGCTATGAAATATATGTTCGTTTTTAGCATTATCAGACGTCTAGATGACCATTTTAGAAAACATACTTCCACTTTGAGTTTAACCATAATTTTTGGATATAGTTTCTTGTTCATAATAAAAATTATTTTCTCAGAATAACAACTTTTAAATCAAAGTTTATCATAGTTTTTAATTAACTAACTCAAAACAGCCCGCGGTGTTACTACGACGGCGTAAATCCGGTTTTACGGTGTTTTTCGTGTTTCCAGGTTTTAAATCATTAAGTTAGCATATCATATAGATATAGAACATGTGTTTAGTTGATTTTAAAAGTCAAGTTAGAAGGATTAACTTTAATTTGCGAACAAGTTTAGAATTAACTAAACTATGTTCTAATGATTACAAGTTTAAACCTTCGAATAAGATAGCTTTATATGTATGAATCGAATGATGTTATGAACATCATTACTACCTCAAGTTCCTTGGATAAACCTACCGGAAATGAGAAAAATAGATCTAGCCTCAAAGGATCCTTGGATGGCTTGAAAGTTCTTGAAGCAAAACCATGACACGAAAACAATTTCAAGTAAGATTTCCACTCGAAATAAGATTGTTATAGTTATAGAAATTAAACTAAAGTTTGAATATGATTATTACCTTGTATTAGAAATATAACCTACTGTAAGTAACAAAGGTTTCTTGATCTTGGATGATTACTTGGAATGGATTTAGAAAACTTGGAAGTAAACTTGCAATCTTGGAAGTATTCTTGATTTTATGAAACTAGAACTTTTGGAATTTAGGAAGAACACTTAGAACTTGAAGATAGAACTTAAGAGAGATCAATTAGATGAAGAAAATTGAAGAATGAAAGTGTTTGTAGGTGTTTTTGGTCGTTGGTGTATGGATTAGATATAAAGGATATGTAATTTTGTTTTCATGTAAATAAGTCATGAATGATTACTCATATTTTTGTAATTTTATGAGATATTTCATGCTAGTTGCCAAATGATGGTTCCCACATGTGTTAGGTGATTCACATGGGCTGCTAAGAGCTGATTATTGGAGTATATATACCAATAGTACATACATCTAAAAGCTGTGTATTGTACGTGTACGAATACGGGTGCATACGAGTAGAATTGTTGATGAAACTGAATCAGGATGTAATTGTACGCATTTTTGTTAAGTAGAAGTATTTTGATAAGTGTCTTGAAGTCTTTCAAAAGTGTATGAATACATATTAAAACACCACATGTATATACATTTTAACTGAGTCGTTAAGCCATCGTTAGTCATTACATGTAAATGTTGTTTTGAAACCTTTAGGTTAACGATCTTGTTGAATGTTGTTAACCCATTGTTTATTATAACAAATGAGATGTTAAATTGTTATATTATCATGATATTATGATATATAATACATCTTAGTATGATATATATACAGTTAAATGTCGTTACAACGATAATCGTTACATATATGTCTCGTTTCGAAATCATTAAGTTAGTAGTCTTAGTTTTACATATGTATTTCATTGTTAATACACTTAATAATATATTTACTTATCATTTAACATAATTAACCAAGTGTATCAATATCTTAATATGATTCATATGTACCTAGTAAGACGTTGTTATAACGATAATCGTTATACATATCATTTTCGAGTTTCTTAAATTAATAGTCTCATTTTTATGTATATAACTCATTGTTAAAATACCTAATGAGATACATACTTATAATAAAATCATGTTAACTATATATATAACCATATATATGTCATCGTATAGTTTTTATAAGTTTTAACGTTCGTGAATCACCGGTCAACATGGGTGGTCAATTGTCTATATGAAACCTATTTCAATTAATCAAGTCTTAACAAGTTTGATTGCTTAACATGTTGGAAACACTTAATCATGTAAATAACAATTTCATTTAATATATATATAAACATGGAAAAGTTCGGGTCACTACAAAGATAACCCCAATACGCGCGGCCGAGCTTTCAACATCAACACCGAGGAAGCCCGAGATGACAATAAATTAGTCACGTGTACGTTTCTTCTCAACAACACTTATGTTACTTGTTTATTCGATTCAGGTGCCGATAAATGCTTTGTATCCAAGACTTTGATTCATTCTTTTAGCACTCCACCACTCCCACTAGATACCACTTATACCATTGAAGTGGCCAACGGGAAACTATTGAGTGCCGACATAAATTACCGGGGGTCTACGTTAAACATTTTGGGTAATGAGTTTGAAATTGACTTGATACCCATGGAACTAGGAAGCTTCGATGTAATAATCGGTATGAATTGGCTAGCCAAAAAGAAATCTCACATCCTTTATGATCTTAACGCAATCCGGATTCCTATCGAGAATGGTGAACCTTTGATTGTTTATGGCGATAAGAGTTGCACCGGGCTCAACCTCGTTTCATGCATTAAAGTTAGAAAACTACTCCGTAAGGGTTGTTTTGCGATCCTTGCTCACGTTAAGAAAGTCGAGTCCGATGAGAAGCACATCGATGATGTGCCAATTGTTAGTGACTTTTCCGATGTATTTCCCGACGAATTGCCGGGTCTTCCACCTCATCGACCGGTTGAATTCCAAATCGATCTTATTCCGGGAGCCGCACCCGTAGCATGTGCACCATATAGACTCAATCCATCCGAAATGCAAGAATGGCAAAGTCAAATCCAAGAACTACTTGATCGTGGTTTTATCCAACCTAGCTATTCACCTTGGGGTGCTCCGATTTTATTCGTTAAGAAGAAAAATGGATCCCTACGAATGTGCATTGACTATCATGAACTAAACAAATTGACGGTTAAGAACCGATATCCTCTTCCGCGCATCGATGACCTCTTTGATCAATTACAAGGATCACGTGTATATTCAAAAATCGATCTCTTCTCGGGTTATCATCAATTAAGGGTTAAGGAGGAAGATGTCTCCAAAACTGCTTTCCGAACTCGTTATGGTAGTTATGAATTCCTTGTCATGCCATTTGGTCTCACTAACGCACCGGCGGTATTCATGGACCTTATGAACCGCGTGTGCAAACCGTATCTTGATAAATTCGTCATTGTGTTCATCGATGACATCTTGGTCTATTCTAAAAGCGAAGAAGAACACGAACAACATCTCCGACTTGTGATTGAACTCTTGAGACAAGAACGACTCTATGCCAAATTCTCCAAATGTGAATTTTGGTTGAAGGAAGTTCAATTTCTTGGTCATGTTGTAAGTGATCAAGGTATTAAAGTCGATGTGATGACCCGGGAATTTCCGACAAAATTTAAAATTAATCTTTATATGATTTCGACGATAATCAAAGTTTGTAATGTTGAAGTCTAAAAATTTTGAACTCTTTCATATATTCAATTGACCTTCGACCATTCCCGACGATTCATGAACAACTATTTATAAATAGATATATATGTATATGTTAATTTGGAATATAAGGAGCTTATAAACATAGACTACATTGATAAAAAAAAAAAAAATTCATTCATAACACGCATGGCTATATATAAAGCCAACATAAGGCAGTAAACTAATATTATAGAAACTATCTAAATTACTTACTTTAATATCGGTCTACTTTCTTTTCTCTGTCTAGATGCCTTTAACTATCTAGGAAATTTTAATAGTTGAATGATCTTGGTTACGTAAAAATAAATGGCAATAACATAAGTTTAGATTTATTATATTTTGTCTATTAATAATAATAATAATAATAATAATAATAATAATAATAATAATAATAATAATAATAATAATAATAATAATAATAATAATAATAATAATAATAATAATAATAATAATTTGTAGCTTAAATTAATAGTATGAATTGGTAGTAGTTGGCTGAAAGTTTGAGCATGAATATGTGGTCAATAATAAAATAGCTAGTTGTGGTTTCTGTTGCTACTTTAAAGGACATTATTTGTATGCATGTGACTATATATAGTGTGATGACTCGGAAATTTCTGACCAAATTTAAACTTAATCTTTGTATGATTAACATTTCCGACACGATAAGCAAAGTCTGTAAAACTGAATCTCAAAATTTTTGAACTACTTTTATATATTTAAATACCCTTCGGTTGTTTTCAACGATTCGCGAACAATTATATGTAAATATATACTATAACTTGAAAAGGTAACAATGTATTAATTGTTTGATACCGTACATTAAATTTATTGGTTTAAATATCTATTTGAATATATATGATAAGTTGAAATATTTATTATTAAATTTTATGTGTATTTAAAAACTGATTTATGTATATTAAAAAGATATATACATATATATAATTTCAAGTTATTTAGTAAACGATAGTAACATTCGTTTATTGATTCGATTGATATTTAGATAAGTTAACTAAAGCGTTTAAGATGAACCAGTAAAATACTAATTTGCTACAGTATTTTCAAATTGTTACAGTACCCAAAATGCTACAGTGTTTTCGAAAATCACTATTTGTTTCATGTTTGTTCATAGCTCTTTCGAAGAACTGCCGTAACTTCTGCTTCTGTACAAACAAAGTATCAATCGAAGTGGGTTTTGCTATTTTGGGATTCTTTTATTTTAAATGGGCTACATCTTGGGCTGCTAGCAAAAACCCATTTAATTTCGATTTTGATTGGAGCCCAATCCAATGCTACAGCATCCATACGCTGTTGTGTTTATTCATGCGTGATAATGATGATGTTAAACGAGATTCGGTTTTATATATTAAATAATTAAAAGCGCGGGATATTACGACAAAGTGATTAGCAGAGCAGTGGTTGAGCGTGTATTTGTTAAGCGAGAGATCGTGTGTTCGAGTCTTGGCAGTGTCATTATTTTTTTTAAAAACATGGAAGCTACACACTTGAGGTAGTATTATCTTTAATGTTGTATTTATTGTTATTATTGTTGATATTATTATCATTATTATTATTATTATTATTACTATTACTATTATTATTATTATTATTATTATTATTATTATTATTATTATTATTATTATTATTATTATTATTATTATTATTATTAATATTATTATTATTATTCTGATTATTACTGTTGTATTTAGTATTAGAAGTATTATTATTATGAGTAATGTTAATAATATGGTTAATATGAGTGTTAGTAGTATTATTAAGTAATAATAATATTATTATTATTATTAGTATTATTATTATTAAGTAGTATGAAGATCAAATATTATTATTACTATCAATATTATTATTCTTATTATTATTAGTATTGTAAAACTTATTATTATCACTATCAATTTTATAAAGGTTATCATTAAAATTATCAGTAATATCTATATCAGTGATATTAAAAGTATCATAACTATCATAATAAAAGTTTTAAAGATACTATTATTAAGATTATAAATATATATATAAATATATAGATTTAAAAACTATGAATAAAATTATGATCTAAGTGAATTACTAATTATTGATATGATTATCGTCAATATTATTACTAAACTATTCATATTATTAAAAACTACTAATATTATCATTATGAAATCTATAATTAAAAACTATCGTCAATAGTATTATTAACAAAATTATTAACTTTAACATTTTTGTTAGTATCATTAAGCATTATCATTATTATCATTTTTTTTATAACAAGTAATATTATGGTATTATTATAATTACTATATTTTAACAAACAAACGATATATATATATATACTTAATACATATAACATGATAGAAACTTATATTTTTATATAACAAAAGGAATATAAGAAACATACACATAATATTAATATAAAAAGAACATAATTAATAAATTTATATATATTTGTTCGATTACAATAATGTATATTAATAAATATACAAATGATATAGGTTCGTGAATCCGAGGCCAACCCTGCATTGTTCAGTTGTTTAATGTCGTCACATGTATTTTTACTACAAAATACATTAGGTGAGTTTCATTTGCCCTTTTTCTTTTTACGTTTTTGGGCTGAGAATACATGCAAATACTTTATTAACTGTTTTACAATATTTTGAAGCGTGAGTTTCATTACTCCTTTTTTTTTAAATGCTTTTGCAATATATATTTTTGGGACTGAGAATGCATGCGCTTTTATAAATGTTTTACGAAATAGACACAAGTAATCGAAACTACATTATATGGTTGAATGATTGAAATCGAATATGCCCTTTTTATTAAGTCTGGTAATCTAAGAATTAGGGAACAGACACCCTAATTGACGCGAACTCTAAAGATAGATCTATCGGCCCAACAAGCCCCATCCAAAGTACCGGATGCTTTAGTACTTCGAAATTTATATCATGTCCGAAGGAGGATCCCGGAATGATGGGGATATTCTTATATGCATATTGTGAATGTCGGTTCCCAGGTGTTCAATCCAAATGAATGGTATTTTGTCTCTATGCATGGGACGTATATTTATGAGAAATATGAAATCTTGTGGTTTGTTAAAATAATGGAAATGATTGTTATGATAAACTAATGAACTCACCAACCTCTTGGTTGACACTTTTAAGCATGTTTATTCTCAGGTGTGAAAGAAACCTTCCGCTGTGCATATGCTCACTTGCATGGAGTCGTTTATGGCATATAGAAGTCAGATCATCTCTCTGGAATCAAAGGTTGAAGACTTCGTCCGGATGGATTAGGACGGGTCTTTACAGTTGGTATCAGAGCGGTGGTCTTAGTGAACCAGGTCTTGCATTAGTGTGTCTAACTGATAGTCGTTAGGATGCATTAGAGAATCTGGACTTCGACCGTGTCTGCATGTCAAAATTTTTGCTTATCATTTTTGTCGGAAATCATCTGTTTATCATCCTTAGGAATTTACCTACTTATCATTCTTAGTCTAGACACATCTTACTGCAATGATTGCATGAATAGTGTATAGACAAAATTCGTATCTTAGCATATCTGTTACTGTAGACTTTGCATGACAGATTCCGTAGATTCCTCCATAACTTGTGGGATTTTAGTATTATATATACATATGTAAACTATGTATTACAAGCAGTGTTGTAAATCTCTCGAGATCTCCCCGAGATCTCCCCCGAGATCTCTTTTTAGAAGGCAACCGAGACGAGATGTTCATCTCCCGAGATTTCTCGGTCTACGGGTTCAAACTTAGTCAAAGCCACGATTTCTCGAATTTTCTTGCTAATTTGTAAGATTTTCTTGTAAAATTCATATAATTTAAGATTTTCTCGCTCATTTCTCGGATATTTTTGTATAATCTCGTAAAAGCATATATAAATATACATATATTTATGTTTTTATGTATATTTTTATTAAAAAACTATAAAGTCAATGTAAGTCAACGTCCGAGATCTCCCCGAGATTATTTCGAGATGCCGAGATCTCCCTAAAAAAGTCCAAACGAGATCTCCCCGAGATCCGAATTCTCCAACCTTGATTACAAGGTACTAATCTACATCCTATAATTTATTACTTATCGAAAATCCTTCATCTGGTTGTACGAGATGAATCCTACAACCAGTTCGAGTCCCTCAGATTCCGATAGCTATTCCGATAGTTATTCCGACAGCTATTCCGACATAGATGTTCACCTAAGCTCCGGAAACAACGTCATCGGCATGAATCAACCAATCAACCATTATCAATTCATCTGATGGGTTCGTAGTCGACTTAATTAATGGAAATGCGCAGAAGGCAATCCCTTCCACCAACCGAATTCACCTCTTGACAATGAACCTGAAGCGTTTACCGGCGAACCTATTCGAGACACCATTTTCAGTCTCATTTCCAGGGTAACTCGACAAGATTATATTCTATCCACAATTCTGAACCTTATTCATCCGCTTGTTCTGACCGACAATCATCCTGGAGTAATAAGTCAACGAACTTCGCGCTCGAATAATCAATTCGGAGAATATGATGCAAAATGTACCAGCTTCAGCAACATCACCGGCACCAACAGTACCATCAATAACAGCACCAGTATCATCAACAATCCAGGATTCAATATCATCATCTGTACTTTGAGTATGATCTTCGTTATACGTATCGTTCTACCTCATTTATCTTAGTTCGACATGGCGAATATGTAATCTCTAAAGTTTTAGAGATTATTTATTCTAGTTTCAACCGAAAAGCAAATGAGTTTAATATCATATTAACTCATTAAATCCATGAATACATCTGAAGAAAATATATATGTATATATGTTTTCATAAAGATTGTAATTTAAAATTCTTTCGTACAAAGTGTTAATTGTGAAAATATTTTAACGGGTAGGTAAACCCGAAGAATATTTAGATTTCACATTAATAAATTACACTGTACATTCTTCGAAGCTGATTCAACAGTCATTTACTATCCTACTTACATCCATTGATATACAAATCCGTTCACCACAGAATAACCATATTCATCCAATTTCATATTTGGATTTTGATTTATCAGAATTCAACAAATGGCATAATGAAGAAATAATGGACACAATAAAAATTGATTAGAAACAGACTAATTGACAATATGAATTTTTGTTAAGAAACCACGCTAACAAAATCCTAGCTAACTGTTCCTAGCTAACTGTTAATTCCATATTACATTTTATTTATCACAATTTATTTTATCGCAAAATTTAATTCTCGCAATTTTATTTATCGTTATTTAATTTCTGTTATTTACTTTACGCATTTTATTTATCGTCATTTAATTTCTGTTATTTATTTTATGCACTTTAAATATCGGGACACGTATACAAGGTTTTGACATATCATATCGACGCATCTACATATATTATTTAGAATCACCATAGACACTCTATATGCAGTAATGATCGAGTTCTCTATACAGGGTTGAGGTTGATTCTACAATAATATATATAGTTTGAGTTGTGATCGAGTCTGAGACGTATACGGGTCACGATACGTATTAATTAATTCAAATATTATATAGTAACTTATAGATGAATTATTATTTGTACACTGCTAACTGTGGGTTATCAACATTGGACAATTAAAATGAATTAAAATATTAATTATAACATATGAAACTAAATAATTCTTCAAGTTTGCCACTTGATTTCATCTTAAACCTCATTGGTATCTTGACGATTACAATCTGCATTCAAACCTTTCATGATTCTTGAAAACACCTCAACCGATAGGATGAACCAACCGCACTTCATCTACGGAAGGAAAGATTTATGCATATAGTTATGCACCTGAGAAACTCTCGGCAACTGAGTAAAAGTTTAACACGTAGCCACGTTAAATCCTTTGGCACTTTTTAGCAAAAATAACTTTGCAATCCCTTTTCAAGATAGCAAATTTTGTCACAGCTTCAACAAATCAACTTCGAATTTTCGTTCGAAATAACCTTATTATCACCTTGACTTATATGTATGTTCTTTTATTGTTACCGGGGAACCTTTTATATTCCACCATATTACCGTCAGAGTTTAATCATCTAAAAACACAATTCTCTTGAAATCACCTCGGATCGATAACTAATGATTAAGATATGGTAGCAGTAAATGTAGAGGAATCGGCAATCAGTACTTTGAAAACTCACAGCATATCTACATCAACAGTTATATGTATAACATTTATCTTTTAGAATAATGATCTTCCATTCTGAAATTTTGAAAAGCACCCAGCCTACGAATTAATACATTGAACTTTGAAAAAGCTGAATGAAGCAGCAGAAACTGTAGATAACCGTAAACGACCTTAATCGTCAGAAGTTTGATGATAGAGAATAATATGTTGGAAAAGCTCAGAAATGTTGGAACTGGAAAACGGATAAAGTTAACCATGAAGGAGACCAAGGACAAATACAAGGACCATACCCTATATTCAAAGAATCCAGATAATTCTGGATCCGTTGAAATCTTTAGAGAATATCTTGCTCCGAAGTTATGTTAAAATCTTGCAGAAAATCTTTCTCCATCAACCATCGAACTTAGAAATTCCAAAATATCATCATCAATATCTTCGATATTTCTGAGGATATTTTCATAAATATTCTCGTCCGAAATTATATACCTCCTCGTGCTTCCTATGTATCGTTATATTAGAAACATTCAATAGAAAATTTAGTACTGAAAAGAAGATTATGCGAAACTATGAAGAAATCCGTGGACAAATCACAAAGAATAAGTTTGACTTCAAAGAATCCAAATGATTCAATGTCTGCTGAAGTCTTTAGTGAATATCTTGCTCCTTACTCTAAACCCTGGCGGACAATAGTTTCTATCATCCTCTGATCTTAGATATTCCGAGATATTATCGTATCTTTCATTATAAATATCCTCGATATTTCTGAATATATTTTCATAACTAATCTTATCTTAAATCAATAATCTCTTCGTGCTATCAGTGTTACATCATATAGAAACTGTTAGTTTCTATATTCTGTAAACCTTCAAGTTTAAATTATGAATGATTTTGAAGTAGTGTTGGAAATTGATGCATGAGTTAGTATAATATAATGACACTTGATCAACGTGATTATATTACAGTAAGTCATGCTGAGTTTCTAATGGAACGTGATGATTCACAGATCATAACATTATCATGTGCCATGTTACACGACTCTTACATTTTATCTGATATATAAACATATCAAGAACATATTTTCTTGATAATTCTATCTTTCTCAGATATTCTGGTAATTTGACAAAAATAAATCGTGCTACTACCTTTTCTTTCTACCTTGTATATTATGATAATTCGAAACTCCATACCTATGAATTTTGGACCATTACTTGCGAAAAGTAAACAAAAGCATGAAGCTCCGAAATAGAAAGGGGATATAAATCGCAGTAAATAAGAGAGCACATTAACTGTGGATGACAATAATTATAGGAGACAGAAGCTGGGACATTGAAATATAAGGCAAGATATAAAATCCAACAACAACACAGAAATTACAAACCATGGATATTAATACAAATAGCAATACAAAGACATGGTATAATTAAGAATAGTATCACTCCAAGGTAATAGTAGGAGTAGACAGATTCTTCTGATGGAAGATTGAAAAGAAGGATGACAGAAATAATAATTAGGAAAATATTAGGGATCAGAACTGGACTAAGCATTTTCACAATCTTCTGGATATATGAACTAAGAAAAAAAATATAGGAATGGTGAGAATAATGGAACGGAAGAGCTCAATTTATAATGGAAATATCAGACACAGTAATCGAGGCAGATCACCGTATTTAATTATAGAGATCTTAATTTCCTTACTCGCCGAAGAATTAAATCTTTTAGATTCGAAGATTTTCTTTAAATCCCTTGAATTTCGGAATTTAACCATAACTCTGCCAAAAGTTAAGGCGAATCTTTACTTTTCCTATTTCAATCTTATGTGATAGCTTCATTCGTACTCTTCGAATAATCGAATTGTTTTATCCATATTACTCAAAGATGATAAAACTATACTTATCAACTCATACTCGTCATGAAAACATTTTTATTGTTAGCCATGACCACCTCACTCAAATTTCGGGACGAAATTTCTTTAACGGGTAGGTACTGTGATGACCCGGGAATTTCCGATCAAATTTAAACCTAATCTTCTATGATTTCGACACGATAAGCAAAGTCTATTAAACTAAGTCTCATAATGTTTGAACTATTTTCATGGATTCATTTGACCTTTGACTGTGTACAACGATTCACGAACCTTTGATTGTAAACAGAAAGGTATGTATCGATAATTATGTGTAAATAGTTATACATAATAAATTAAATATATTAATAAATTATTATGTGATTTAATTATTATGAAAGTTAATTTAAAACTAAAACTTGTTATTTTGAATGCATAGAGTATATTAAATATAAAGAAGTTCGAACATAATGGATCAACGATAACAAAATATAAAACGTATAGTATTATATTATGAGTTTATTTATTCAAAATATATCTAATTAATATATTGTGATATTAAAAACATAATAGCTTGAGTTTACACATAATCTTTATACATAATCATTATTACAAGTATATTGTTAAAATGTATAAATGTTATATATAATATAAACATAAACATTAAATGTTATATCAGTAATATAATATATAATATTAATTACAAGTCAAAATATAGTTACTATATTAATAATGTTATCATTATTATTATTCATATCACTGTTATCATTAATAACATCAATGATATATTAAGTAGTGTTATCACTAACATTATTATTATCATTATGATTATTATCCTTAAAAATAATATTATTATTAGATTATTGTTATTGTTATTATTATTATAAATTTTTTTTGTTCATCATGTATAATATCAAAAGTATTACTATTATTAACATATTTATTAATTAGTAAGATTAATGAATTATATTACATCACAAATAAATATAAACATAAATATAAATAAGTATAAACAGATATATAAATATAAACACAAATAAATAAGTACAGATATATAAATATGATACATGATACGCGTAATATTTATATATGTATATCACTATCAGATTTATATATATATATATATATATATATATATATATATATATATATATATATATATATATATATATATATATATATATATATATATATATATATATATATATATATATTCTATCCATCCATGCTATTATACCCGTGAATTCAATCAACCCCATCTTCACTACAAAACAATACGCGATCAAATCCTGTCTCTGCATCATTTATTCGATGGCATAACATATAGTACAGACAAAAATTTCGATGGCTTTAACAGCAAATTTAAATTACAGTTATTTCATCTCTGTTCTTGAACTCAAATGGCAAAGGAACGATTCTGTTTTGTTTTTCAAAATCTAATAGTGCAGACTTGTTAGGTTTGATCTATTTAAACTATCTTCAAAATTACAGCTCTCAATTCCTTTTATCAAGCTTTAATTTTTGAGTCAAAGAGTTAATTTAAAAAGGTCAAACAGTTTGATTCTTGAGAAATTCGAACTCCCTATTATGTTTTAAGTTTAATTGACGATCCAGGAAGTTTCTAGGATTGATTTAGAATCTCTTTCGTGTAGGAATCAGGGGCTAAAACCATCTTGAAGTCAAAATCAGGGTTTGAGTTCATGGGATTGAGTCGTGAACTGTTTACAGCATTTTTTTATTTATTTTTTTCTATTATTTTTTCTTTCGCTGGTAATCCCAACCATCAAAATAAATTGTCTCTATTTCGTAATTACAATTTCTAATTCAATTCATGTTATGTGTATAAGGTAAAACGTTTGATAAATTGTTTTTGGTATTGGAGTTTCATCTTGTTCATCGTGGTATTTTTTCTCTGATTAGTTATTATTATTATTTTTTTCTTTTCTCTTTTCCTTTCTGTAATTAATCCATTTTCCCACAAATTAATAATTTTGTTTCATTTACAAATACAAAACGCATCCTTTTGAACTGCTATTTTAATCTATTGGATTTGGTCTGATCGACTGATTTGCAAGGAAGAAAGGGTAAACAGATGAGTTCGAGATATAAAGAATTAGAAGGAAACATAAAGCAGAAACTTGACAACAGCCCGATGGTTATGAGTGTTAGTGAGTATCCGAGAGGTCACGGGTTCGAGACCCAGCATGGTCATTTGTTTTTTTTTTAGGCTCAATTCATTTAGGTAGTCTTATAAATACTTTATTATTATTATTATTATTATTATTATTATTATTATTATTATTATTATTATTATTATTATTATTATTATTATTATTATTATTATTATTATTAATATTATTATTATTATTCTAATTATTACTGTTGTATTTAGTATTAGAAGTATTATTATTATGAGTAATGTTAATAATATGGTTAATATCAGTGTTAGTAGTATTATTAAGTAATAATATTATTATTATTAGTATTATTATTATTAAGTAGTATGAAGATCAAATATTATTATTACTATCAATATTATTATTCTTATTATTATTAGTATTGTAAAACTTATTATTATCACTATCAATTTTATAAAGGTTATCATTAAAATTATCAGTAATATCCATATCAGTGATATTAAAAGTATCATAACTATCATAATAAAAGTTTTAAATATACTATTATTAAGATTATAAATATATATATATAAATATATAGATTTAAAAACTATGAATAAAATTATGATCTAAGTGAATTACTAATTATTGATATCATTATCGTCAATATTATTACTAAACTATTCATATTATTAAAAACTACTAATATTATCATTATGAAATCTATAATTAAAAACTATCGTCAATAGTATTATTAACAAAATTATTAACTTTAACATTTTTATTAGTATCATTAAGTATTATCATTTTTTATAACAAGTAATATTATGGTATTATTATAATTACTATATTTTAACAAACAAGCGATATATATATATACTTAATACATATAACATAATAGAAATTAATATTTTTATATAACAAAAGGAATATAAGAAACATACACATAATATTAATATAAAAAGAACATAATTAATAAATTTATATATATTTGTTCAATTACAATAATGTATATTAATAAATATACAAATGATATAGGTTCGTGAATCCGAGGCCAACCCTGCATTGTTCAATTGTTTAATGTCGCCACATGTATTTTTACTACAAAATACATTAGGTGAGTTTCATTTGCCCTTTTTCTTTTTACGTTTTTGGGCTGAGAATACATGCAAATGCTTTATTAACTGTTTTACAATATTTTGATGTGTGAGTTTCATTACTCCCTTTTTTTTAAATGCTTTTGCATTATATATTTTTGGGACTGAGAATGCATGCGCTTTTATAAATGTTTTACGAAATAGACACAAGTAATCGAAACTACATTATATGGCTGAATGATCGAAATCGAATATGCCCTTTTTATTAAGTCTGGTAATCTAAGAATTAGGGAACAGACACCCTAATTGACGCGAACTCTAAAGATAGATCTATCAGGCCCAACAAGCCCCATCCAAAGTACCGGATGCTTTAGTAATTCGAAATTTATATCATGTCCGAAGGAGGATCCCGGAATGATGGGGATATTCTTATATGCATATTGTGAATGTTGGTTACCAGGTGTTCAATCCATATGAATGGTATTTTGTCTCTATGCATGGGACGTATATTTATGAGAAATATGAAATCTTGTGGTCTATTAAAATAATGGAAATGATTGTTATGATAAACTAATGAACTCACCAACCTCTTGGTTGACACTTTTAAGCATGTTTATTCTCAGGTGTGAAAGAAACCTTCCGTTGTGCATATGCTCACTTGCATGGAGTCGTTTATGGCATATAGAAGTCAGATCATCGCTCTGGAATCAAAGGTTGAAGACTTCGTCCGGATGGATTAGGACGGGTCTTTACAGTTTTGATGAACTTTAAATGCATTTTTGATGTATTGAATGCCATGAATTGTTGTTGGTAAGTGGTTAGTTAGATTGTATGTTTGATTACCTACGAAACGGCGTGTCATATGTATGCATTTAATTTTCCCGAATCATAAATGCGCATTTATGAATTTGAAGCATTTATGGTGTGCATTGATTGATCATTTAACTTGGAACGTCGATTGTTGCAAATGATGTTTTTGGTTGGTGAGATGTATTTAGCGGTTTGTGATTTATGCTTGAAAGAGTTTTGATTTGAGATTTAGATATTTGAGACTGACCAGGTACCAGCACACGTTAAATGCCGCGGCGCGGCAGTCTTGGGTCGCGGCGCGACCTAAGACGTGTCCAGGTTCTGACCTACATGGTCGAAATTTGAAAAATGTTTGCTATGCTACGCACCTTCGATTCACATGTAACTTGTTCTAACATACTTATATATGAATAAAAACCTCAGAAAAATAGTTCGGGACCCGACCCGAACGTGTTGACTTTTTTGTTGACTTTGACCTGACCAAAGTTTGACTTTTTGTCAAACTTAACCAAATACTTATACAATCATTCTAACATGCTTTTATACTTGTACCTTGCATGAAACTTGATAATTTGATTCACATGCTATAATGATCGAGTCGTAACGAGCCATAGGACTAACTGAACACTTTGACCTATCGTGTTTACCGTTATTGATACAATCTATTCTTTAGGTCAAGACTAGCATTCGTTCTTGCATACGTTTACTTGTTGAAGTACTTTTACATACGTGCACTCAAGGTGAGATCATAGTCCCACTTTTACTCTTTTGAACTTACATTTGGGATGAGAAAACATAAACGTTTCTTTTTACTAAGTGAACACAAGTACAGGAAAACAAACATTCTACATACGAGTTTGAACAACAATCCTCAATTCGATTATCATTAGTTACACTTGCCGGGTGTAAGCGAGAACTTATGTTATATGGCCATATGGGTTTGACAAACCCTCATTCAAACGGTTCGCTATCGTTTACGAATGAAATATATTTTCGAGAAACAGTGTATGTTCTAACACTATTGTGATGGGGTTCTATGGAAGGAATGTTAAGCATTGATAATTGGGTGCTCGTGAAACAAACTTTTGGAATGTATTACTATTATATCAATGTTACAAATCTTGTGGTTCACTTGTACTTACTTACTTAAACCTATGATTTCACCAACGTTTTCATTGACAGATTTCTATGTTTTTCTCAGGTCCTTGAACGTTTTGTGATACATGCTTCCACTCATTACTTTTGATACTTGCTTGGATGTCGAGTATATACATGCATACATGGAGCATCTTTTGGCTACTTTTAAATCGTGTCGCATAGATTTCAATTGTACTTATAACTTTGTAACATAACTTTTGGATGAACGATTCTTGTAAACTTGGGAACAAATCTTAACTTTTGAAATGACTGCGACATATTTTCGGTCAAACGTTATTTTAAAGACTTATAACCACATAATGGGACCTAAGTAGTCGGCGCCGTCAATGATGATTTTGTCGGGTCGCTACAACAATTCTATACAAATCATATCCTAGCTAACTTATATTGTATTATACATGTACTCTAATATATTATGTAATCTTGGGATACCATAGACACGTATGCAAATGTTTTGACATATCATATCGACCCATGTATATATATTATTTGGAACAACCATAGACACTTTATATGCAGTAATGTTGGAGTTAGTTATACAGGGTTGAGGTTGATTCTAAAAATATGTATACTTTGAGTTGTGATCTAGCCTAAGACGTGTATACACTGGGTCGTGGATTGATTCAAGATAATATATATCAATTTATTTCTGTACATCTAACTTTGTACAAATAGTTGTAGGTTACTAACGAGGACAGCTGACTTAATAAACTTAAAACATCAAAATGTATTAAAAATGTTGTAATTATATTTTGAGCATACTTTGATATATATGTACATATTTATAGGTTCGTGAATCGACCAGTGGCCAAGTCTTACTTCCCGACGAAGTAAAAATCTGTGAAAGTGAGTTATAGTCCCACTTTTAAAATCTAATATTTTGGGATGAGAATACATGCAGTTTTGAAAATGATTTACAAAATAGACACAAGTATTGAAACTACATTCTATGTTGAATCGTTATACCGGATATCGCCCTTGTTGAACTTGATAACCTAAGAATTGGTGTTTATTATAATTGCCACCAATTGACGTGAATCCTAAAGATAGATCTATGGGCCATTGACAAGCCCCAGTCAGAGAATTTGAACTGCTTTAGTACTTCGATATTTATATATGGGGATATTCTAGATGCATTTGTTAATGTCGGTTACTAGCTGTTCAACCATGCGAATGATTTTTATGCAGATTGCATGTTATTGAAAGATGAAATCTTGTGGTCTATTATTACAATTTGATATATAGGATAAACCAATAACTCACCAACATTTTTGTTGACGTTTAAAGCATGTTTATTCTCAGGTGATTATTAAGAGCTTCCGCTATTGCATGCTAATATATGGACAAGATTTGGTGTCAGCATGCTTGTATAATATTGTTTAAAACTACATTCGAGATTTACTTTGTTGTAACATATTAATATTGTAAACCAATATGTATTGGTAGTGTGTAAGTGTGATATTTTTAGATTATCATTTCTGATAATCTAGGTGGTGTCCTTTTAACCTTGTCGATAAAATAAAGGTTATGGTTTGTTTTAAAAACGAATGCAGTCTTTGTAAAACATCTCATATAGAGGTCAAAACCTCGCAACGAAATCAATTAATATGGAACGTTTATAATCAATATGAACGGAACATTTCAGTTGGTATCCGAGCGTTGGTCTTAGAGAACCAGAAATTTACATTAGTGTGTCATATCGAGTTTGTTAAGATACATTAGTGAGTCTGGACTTCGACCGTGTTTTCTTTAAAAAAACGATTGCTTAACATTTTTTGTTGGAAACTATATATTATTAACATGTAAATATTATGTGATATATTAATCTCTTAACATGTTTGATATTGTGTGATAGATGTCTACCTCTAATACAAATTCCATCGACTCACCTAATAATAATGAAGAGTCGAATATACTTTGGGAAGATTCACAAATTACCGAAGAGAAACCGGAAGAAGAGGAACCGGAAGAAGAGGAATCAGAAGAGGAGGAACCGGAAGAAGAGGAATCAGAAGAGGAGGAACCGGAAGAGGAGGAACCGGAAGAAGAAGAGGAGGAACCGGAAGAAGAAGAGTTTTCGGAGGAAGAAATATTGATACCTACTGTAAATCGATTAAATAAAAGAAAATCCTCAACCAACGGACCAAAGTCAATAATGGTCAATGGTGTTTCCGCGGAGGAAGCAAAATATTGGGAAGATTACCAATTTTCTGATGAATCGGATCCCGATGAGGATTCCGATGATGTTATAGAAATTACCTCGACCCAATTTAATAAGGCAAAAGAAAATAATAAGGGAAAAGGTATAAAAATAGAGAAACCTGATTCCAACCCCGATGAACTTTATATGTATCGGCAACGTCCGTATTTCCTAAAATGTAACAATAACCCGGGAACCTCTAAACCACCAGGTTTTTCTAAACCATTGTGGAAAACGACGGCTCGTATTAGAGGAACACCGTATATCCCTAGAAAATTAGGAAAATGAACCAAATCCGAAGAAGAAGAAACCAGTGATTCAGATTAGAGGGTTGTAATCATGTTGTGTATTATATGTATTGTAGTGTGCTTGTACTTTTATGTTCTATGTAAAAATTGCTTGTATTGTTTATTAATTATCTTTTACGAATCTAACCCTTGTCTATTTTACAGTATAAAAACACAAAATGGACGTTAAGGATAGACAACCAAAAATTTTAGAAGACCTACCAGGATATATGATTGATGAAATCTTGTCTAGAGTTGGGCAGAATTCATCAGCACAATTAGTTATGGCAAAATTAGTTTGTCAAACGTTTGAAAGACATTCCAGGCTTGCCTTAATATATAAAAGGCTTTCCTTTGATAGGTGGGGTATATCACATTGGGGAGACCGTAAATTATGCTGTGTTTTCTTAAAAGCGTTAAATGCAGGGAACCTAAATGCAATTTTACGCTACGGGTTACGAACCTATTTTGACTCAACATATCCCAACATAGGATTTTGTGAGTTAGAAAGAGCTTCTAACATGCAATATAAAGAAGCATGTTATGCTTACGGGTTAATAATGTTCGCTTCTCATCAAATTGAGAAAAAGAACATTGGGTTGCAACTTTTAAATAAAACATTCCCACAAGTGACGGACTCAGTAGTTGAGATGAGAAACAAGGTTTTTAGATTGTTACGGGGCTGTTGGGCATTACGAAGCCCTCGTTCTTTTGACGACATTACAACATACTGCCTAGCCAATCATCATAACGGTTACTTTCCACAAGATCAAGGATGGGAAGTCGTCTTAGTAAAACCAGAATGCATGACTTGTTTCTGGACTTATGAATTACGTGTCTTTATTTCTTTTGCTGAACAACTTGCGTATTAACTAGAATTGCCTTTATAGCTGCCGTGTAGCAATGTTATTATGTATTATATTTCATCCTATATGCATTATAAGTGGTATGGTATGTTTGTAAAATATTGTATAAAAGTTTAAACGCGAATTATTATTGTAATAAGTTTTTTCATATAAAATCGTTGTAGTTGAATTGTATAGTGGCTACTAAGTATGAACTTAATGGGTAGGTACTACCCGAATTAAAACTATAAAATGCTAATACGAAGAAAAAGCTTTTATAAATAAGTTCATATTATGCTACGAAATACTATTGACTACTCTTAAATTCTATATGATTAACTCAATTTTTTTGGCTATTTTTGAAGGAAATGGCACCGGCAACTCGTCAGAATTTGAACATGAGTGAGGAAGACTTCCGTGTTTTCCTTGCATCAAACATAGCCGCAGTACAGGCTGCGATGAAAAATAACAATAACTCTGGATCTAGCAGTAGAACTAATTCCACAAGAAATCGTGTAGGATGCTCCTACAAAGAATTCACTGCCTGCAAACCTTTGGAATTTGATGGAACTGAAGGACCAATTGGATTGAAACGGTGGACCGAGAAAGTCGAATCGGTGTTTGCCATAAGTAAGTGTACTGAAGAGGAAAAAGTTAAGTACGCTACGCATACCTTCACAGGAACGGCGTTAACATGGTGGAATACCTATCTCGAGCAGGTAGGACAAGATGCTGCTTACGCACTACCATGGTCAGCATTCAAGCAATTGATGAACGAGTAGTATCATCCCAGAAACGAGGTCAATAAGCTCAAGGTAGAGCTTAGAGGATTACGAACGCAAGGTTTCGATATCACCACGTACGAACGACGATTCACAAAATTATGCCTATTGTGTCCCAGAACGTTCGAAGACGAAGAAGAGAAGATCGACACATTTGTAAAAGGGTTATCGGAAAGAATTCAAGAAGATGTGAGTTCACACGAGCCCGCCTCCATACAAAAGGCAAGTCGAATGGCTCACAAATTAGTGAACCAGATTGAAGGAAGGATTAAGGAACAGACGACCGGAGAGGCTAACATGAAACAAGTCAAGAGAAAGTGGGAGGAAAACAATGACAATAGTCACCAATACAACAACAACAATCACAAGCACAATCGCAATAACTATCCCAATAACCGCAACATCAATTGCAACAACAATTTCAACAAACGTCCCAACAACAACTACAATAATCGTCCTAACAACAATAACAATCCCAACAACAACCTTAATAACAACAATGGCAACAAAAACCAAAAATGCCAAAGGTGTGAAGAGTACCACCAGAATGGGTTCTGCATGACATTTTGCACCAAGTGTAAAAGAACTGGCCATGGTGCGAAAAAGTGTGAGGTCTACGGACCAAAGTTTAATAGAACTAAAGGAACAAATAGTGGCGAAACAAGTAATGCCGCCTTTGTTTGTTATGGATGTGGAAAACCGGGCCACATTAGAAGTAATTTCCTGAATCAGGGGAATATTAATGGGCAGGGCCGCGGAAGAGTTTTCAATATTAATACGGCAGAAGCGCAGGAAGACCTGGAGCTTGTTACTGGTACGTTTCTTATTGATAATAAATCTGCTTATGTTTTATTTGATTCGGGTGCGGATAGAAGCTATATGAGTAGAGATTTTAGTGCTAAACTAAGTTGCTCACCGACGCCCTTGGATAATAAATTTTTACTCGAATTAGCAAATGGTAAATTAATTACAGCAAATAATATATGTCGAAATCGAGAAATTAAACTGGTTAGCGAAACATTTAAGATTGACTTGATACCAGTAGAGTTAGGGAGTTTTGATGTGATAATCGGTATGGACTGGCTGAAAGAAGTGAAAGCAGAGATCGTTTATTACAAAAATGCAATTCGCATTATACGAGAAAAAGGAAAACCTTTAATGGTGTACGGAGAAAAGAACAACGCGAAATTAAATCTTATTAGTAGTTTGAAGGTGCAAAAACTAATAATAAAAGGTTGTTACGTTATTCTAGTACACATCGAGGAAGTTAAACCTGAAGAAAAGAACATCAGTGATGTTCCCGTCGCAAAAGAATTTCCCGATGTATTTTCGAATAGACCTTGTACCAGGAGCTACACCAATAGCTCGTGCTCCATACAGATTCGCACCCAGTGAAATGAAAGAATTACAAAGTCAGTTACAGGAACTTTTAGAGCGTGGTTTCATTCGACCAAGCACATCACTGTGGGGAGCTCCTGTTTTGTTTGTCAAGAAGAATGATAGTACATTTAGGTTGTGTATCGACTACCGAGAGTTAAACAAACTTACCATCAAGAACCGTTACCCACTACTGAGAATCGACGACTTATTTGATCAACTACGAGGCTCGTCGGTTTATTCAAAGATTGATTTACGTTCTGGGTATCATCAAATGCGGGTGAAGGAGGATGATATTCCAAAGACTGCTTTTAGGACGCGTTACAGTCATTACAAGTTTATGGTTATGCCGTTTGGGTTGAATAATGCACCAGTTGTGTTCATGGACCTCATGAACAGAGTGTGTGGACCATACCTTGACAAGTTTGTCATTGTTTTCATCGATGACATACTTATTTACTCAAAGAATGACCAGGAGCATGAAAAACATTTGAGAAAAGTGCTAGAGTTGTTAAGAAAGGAAAAACTGTACGCTAAGTTTTCAAAGTGTGCATTTTGGTTGGAAGAAGTTCAATTCCTCGGTCACATTGTGAACAAAGAAGGTATTTAGGTGGATCTAGCAAAGATTGAAACCGTTGAAAAGTGGGAAACCCCAAAAACTCCGAAGCACATACGCCAATTTTTAGGGCTGGCTGTTTATTACAGGAGATTCATCCAAGATTTTTCCAAAATAGCAAAACCCTTGACTGCATTAACGCATAAAGGGAAGAAATTTGAATGGAAGGATGAACAAGAGAAAACATTTCAATTGTTGAAGAAAAAGTTAACTACGGCACCTATATTGACATTACCTGAAGGGAATGATGATTTTGTGATATATTGTGACTCCTCAAAGCAAGGTCTCGGTTGTGTATTAATGCAACGAACGAAGGTAATTGCTTATGCGTCTAGACAATTAAAGATTCACGAGCAAAATTATACGACGCATGATTTGGAATTAGGCGCGGTTGTTTTTGCATTAAAGACATGGAGGCACTACTTATATGGGGTCAAAAGTATTATATATACCGACCACAAAAGTCTTCAACACATATTTAATCAGAAACAACTGAACATGAGGCAGCGCAGGTGGATTGAATTGTTAAATGATTACGACTTTGAGATTCGTTACCACCCGAGAAAGGCAAATGTAGTAGCCGACGCCTTGAGCAGAAAGGACAGAGAACCCATTCGAGTAAAAGCTATGAATATAGTGATTCACAATAACCTTACTACTCAAATAAAGGAGGTGCAACAAGGAGTTTTACAAGAGGGAAATTTAAAGGATAAAATACCCAAAGGATCGAAGAAGCATCTTAATATTCAGGAAGACTGAATCCGGTATAGGGCTGAAAGAATTTGGGTACCAAAATTTGGAGATATGAGAGAAATGGTACTTAGAGAATCTCATAAAACCAGATACTCAATACATCTTGGAACGAGGAAGATGTACTAGGATCTCAAGAAATATTTTTGGTGGCCGGGTATGAAAGCCGATGTTGCTAAATATGTAGGAGAATGTTTGACGTGTTCTAAGGTCAAAGAGAAGCATCATAAACCATCAGGTATACTTCAACAACCTAAAAGCCTGGAATGGAAATGGGAAAACATTACCATGGATTTCATTACTAAATTGCCAAGGACTGCAAGTGGTTTTGATACTATTTGGGTAATAGTTGATCGTCTCACCAAATCAGTACACTTCCTACCAATAAGAGAAGATGACAAGATGGAGAAGTTAGCACGACTGTATTTGAAGGAAGTCATCTCCAGACATGGAATACCAATCTCTATTATCTCTGATAGGGATGGCAGATTTATTTCAAGATTCTGGCAGACATTACAGCAAGCATTAGGAACTCGTCTAGACATGAGTACTGCCTATCATCCACAAACTGATGGGCAGAGCGAAAGGACGATACAAACGCTTGAAGACATGCTACGAGCATGTGTTATTGATTTCGGAAACAGTTGGGATCGACACCTTTCGTTAGCAAAATTTTCCTACAACAATAGCTACCATTCAAGCATTGAGATGGCGCCGTTTGAAGCACTTTATGATAGAAAGTGCAGGTCTCCGATTTGTTGGAGTGAAGTGTGAAGGTATTTCGTATGCCCGAGAGACATATTAAATTAATGTGGCTAATGTGTTATGATCCAAGTCGGGTCATACCCAATAACAAACTTACCGACACCTTATACGTATTTAATCTTAACGATTGGATCATTGATTAAATACGCGACACTTGAAACTTAAGAAAAATAGTTTTCTTAAATATTACTTGATGGGTATATATATTATGGAATAATTTATATAATTTGGATTTAATTATTTATAGGTTAAATAATTAATAAATTTATGTTACATTTTATATAAATGGGTTTTATATAATAAAAATGTACGTAAAAATTATATAGAAGTTTTATAAATTAGTTTTTATAAAATCTAACTTTTATAAAACTAATAATATAAAACAAAATTGGAAGTGGCATTGGAGCCTTAAACTAGCATGCATTTGACTAGGCTTTAAGTGGTTACTTCCACATATTCCTTAAGCATATGAACCAAGACTTCTTGGAGACTTCACAACATATGCATACACATCAAAACAAGCAAAAAAACTGCATCAAACTCTCTCACTTTCTGCTGAACAGGCCGTGGCCTTTGTGAGGGTGTAAGGTGTTCTTTTTTTTTTTTTTTGCAAGCAATATTCAAGTGCAAGTAAATCCTAACCAAAGCTAGGGTGTTGGTGCACAAGTTTGGGGTATAACAACTTGAGGTTTCACACTTTTGAAGCTCCATTCATCATCATCTTCTTCATCATCAACTACATAGCTTGGAGAAGGTATAATCTCTTATCTATCTTGTAGTTTGTAAGTATGTTTCACAACTTGCTCCTAATTGGGATTTAACTTTAATTGGTTAAAGTTTAACAAGTAATAAAATTGGTAATTACATGCTTCCGCTAAGTTTGATTCTTATTATGTTTTAAGCATTTTGAAAATTGTTAAAACCCAACAATGGTATCTAGAGCCGAAGTTGTTGAAATATGCTTCGAGATGATTATTAAACTCACTATATATTTTGTATTTTATGTACATGCATGATTGTAAAATGCAAAAATTTATAGTTTTGGGTGGGTTTATTATATGGCCGAATTTATGGAGTCCCAAAAGTGGGTTTTGGTTCTCCCATTTGGTTCATACTTGGTTGTATGTTAAAGTTCACAATCTAAGCCTTTACCTTGTGTTTGGTTGCATGCATGGTTGATTTATATTTATTCAATTGGTTTGTAATAATATTTATTCATTTGGCATGTAATAATTCATTTGGTTATGTAATTTATTTTATATTTGGCATGTAAAATAGATTAGGTTGTAATTTCATTTTTTAGACAAAAATGAATTAGGATATATTTTGTAAAATGATGAAGATAATGAAGACTTGAAGAACACATGAAGAAGCATTTGGATTCAAGATTAAGTGGGAGATTTAAAATCTCCTACTTTGTGTAATTACCCCTTACCCGGTGGCATTTTGTTTTCGGCTAAACAAAATACTTACCAAAAGGCTTGATTGTGAATATGTTGTTTTGCATGCTTGGTTGTTTATTGTATGATTGTGGATTGTATGTATGCTACAAGTTAATCACACAAGTTAACAACAAACTAAAATGACAATTTAATTGGTTAAATTTAACATTATTAACACATGCAAAACTACAATTTAATTGGTTAAATTGAAATGGCAAATGACGTTAATAAATGGTTATTAAGAATTAGAAACGGATTGCACATATAAAATGGTTTATATCAAAGTAATAAAATTGGCATTGTTACATGACATGAAAATGGATTTTCATAAGAACCATACACTAAATGCATGTTGGTGTATGGCATAAAAGTTTTCTCAAACTAGAAATAATGAAAACTTAAAATCCCTTTAACAAACAAGGTAAACAAGTTAAACGCCATCCTTTTATGTGACACTTAGACATATTAGGCAACTCATGATGGGATAAAGGTCACCTAACCGTCATGAACAAACTAATATGATTAAGGTGAATTTCGCATGCTTGTGGGATAAAGGTCACCTAACCACTTGCATGTTAAGTTTACACGTTTACACAAGTAGGACGACTTGATTTGGAAATCATGAACTTAGGGTCACCGAAGCATGATGAGCAAATAGGCGTTGATGGGATAATATGCCATGCAAAAGGATTGCATGATCCCATAACTTAGAAGTTGCAAAAGGATTGCAATTGTCATATAATGACTACCTAGCTAAATCAAATGACGGGATAAAGGTCACCTAACCGAAATTTGGTTTATCGTTGGATTCTAAAATTTAATAAATATCAATTGGATTTAAAGGGTATTGATTGTTAAATTAAAATTGATACTTAAACAACTTTGTTAAATTTTGTAGATGGCCGCAAATAACAACAACATTCCGAACGCCCCTATTAACTTGAACAACCTATCATTAAGGTCTCTCCTCGAGAAAGACAAACTCAACCATACGAACTTTATAGATTGGTTCCGCAATCTTAGGATTGTCCTCAAACTTGAGGATAAGGCGTATGTGTTGGAAGACCCCATTCCCGATCAACCCGACGAGGATGATACGGAAGGCATGGCTTATTGGGATAAGTATTGCACCGATTCGGTGCAAGTCTCCTGCCTAATGCTTGGGACTATGATACCCGAACTCCAAAAGGATTTCGAGCATCATACTGCATACGACATGATCACGCAATTGAAGGAGATGTTCCTTTAACAAGCACGTGTCGAGCGCTTCGAGACCGTTCGAGCGCTTCATGCATGTCGTATGGACGACTCCCAATCCGTTTCATCTTATGTCCTCAAGATGAAAAGCCTCATTGATCGCGCAAACCGTCTTAATCTCAACATATCTAATGAGCTAGCCACAGATCTTATCCTAAACTCCTTGTCAAAGAGGCTTGACCAATTTGTAATTAATTACAATATGAATGGGATGGATAAGACCATTGGCGAACTTCATGGCATGCTTAGAACGGCGGAAACTAGCATGGGTAAGAGGGCTTCACCCGTGCTAATGGTCAATGATGGTGGGTCCAAGGTAATAACACCTCTAAGCCAAAGGCGACTAAGAGGAAAGGACCCGCCCATCAAGGCAAGGGAAAGGGGAAGATGGTTACCCCAACCAAAAACAAGAACAAGAAGCAAAAGGTTGCCAGACAAGCAAACCCCAAGGAAGACCCGTGCTACGGTTGCGGTGAAATGGGTCACTGGAAACGCAACTGCCCGGTCTACCTTAAGGAGTTGAAGGAAAAGAGGGATGCGGGGCAAACCTCAGGTAATATATATATGGTATATATAGAGCTTAGTATTACTTCTTCTAATACATGGGTATTAGACACTGGATGTGGAACTCACATTTGCAATTCTTTGCAGGGGTTCAAAAGAAGTAGCAAGCAAGCGGGAACATCAAGTCTCTTCATGGGTAATGGAGCCAAAGTGCAAGTGAAGGCTCAAGGAGACTTTGTATTAAAGCTTCCAAGTGGTTTGGAACTTATTTTGAACAATGTTTTGTATGCACCGGATTTATGTCAAAACATTATTTCAGTTTCCCGTTTAAAACAATGTGGGTTTTATCTTAATTTTGTTAATGATGATATCCACGTTTATTTAGATAATGTATTCTATTTTAAGGATTCGCCTTCAAATGGAATTTATGAATTGGTTCATGATGATACATCATCTACTAGCTCAATATACCATACTAGCACCAAGAAACTCAAAAGGGATTTGAGTGATTCCTACTTATGGCATTGTCGCCTTGGTCACATAAACAAGAATTGAATGCATACACTCCAAAATAATGGCCTTTTGAAATCAAATGAACTAGACTCGTTTGATGTATGTGAATCTTGTTTACAAGGCAAAATGACTAAAGCACCTTTCAAAGGGACCTACGAAAGGGCTAAATACTTATTGGGATTAATACATTCAGATGTATGTGGACCTTTTAAGCCCATAACTAGGAATGGTGAAAGATACTTCGTTACTTTCATTGATGACTTCAGTCGTTTCGGATATGTCTACTTGTTAAGACATAAGGACGAAACTTTTGAAGCATTCAAAGAGTATCAAAACGAAGTACAAAATCAACTCAATAAGACAATCAAGGTACTTCGTACCGATAGAGGAGGTGAATACCTAAGCGATGCCTTCCAAGATCATCTTAGAAGTTGTGGGATTATCTCGCAACTTACTCCACCCGGGACACCACAGCTTAATGGTGTGTCCGAAAGGAGGAACCGAACCCTAATGGATATGGTTCGATCTATGATGGCTAGAAGCTCGTTACCTCTATCATTTTGGGGTTATTGTCTATGCTCCGCGGCTCGTATTCTAAATATGGCCCCAACCAAGAAAGTGGAACGAACTCCTAATGAGATGTGGTTTGGAAAACCTCCATCTCTATCATACTTAAAGGTATGGGGATGTGAAGCTTATCCTAAGCGTTACGTCCCTAATAAGTTGAATGCTCGATCCACGAAGTGTATCTTCATAGGATATCCCAAGGATGATATGGGATATTATTTCTATGATCCATCCGAGCAGAATGTATTTGTTGCTCGAAAGGCTGAATTCCTTGAAACTAAGTTCCTAATGGAAGGAAATAGTGAAAGGAAGATATATCTTGAGGAGGTTCAAGATCAAGTAGATGATACACAATTGGTTGACACTAGCACTCAACATGAAAATGTTGAGAATGATCAAATGGATGATCAAAATACACAAGACATTCATAGATCTGGTAGGATTAGTAATCCTCCTGAGAGATATGGGTTTCTCATGGATGGTTGTTATGTGGTTGATTTGGATGAACCAACCAACTACCAAGATGCTTTATCAAGGATTGATAAAGATAAATGGCAGGAAGCCATGAACGCTGAGATGCAATCCATGTATGACAACCTAGTTTGGGAACTTGTTGCGCAACCTCTTGGCTCTAGGCTATTTGATTGTAAATGGCTTTTCAAAATGAAAACCGACATACATGGAAACTTGGATACATATAAAGCTAGACTTGTAGCAAAAGGTTTCACTCAAACTCAAGGGATTGACTATGATGAAACTTTTTCGCCTGTGGCAATGTTAAAGTCTATTAGGATATTACTTGCCATTGCTGCTCATTATGATTATGAAATATGGCAAATGGATGTCAAGACCTCTTTCCTGAATGGACATCTTGAGGAAGATGTCTATATGGTTCAGCCTGAAGGTTTTGTTGATCCAAAATATCCTAAAAAGGTATGCAAGTTAAAGAAGTCAATCTACGGATTGAAACAAGCATCTAGAATGTGGAATCATCGTTTTAATGAGGAAGCCAAGAAATTTGGCTTCATTAAAAATGGTGATGAAGCTTGTGTATACAAGAAGGCTAGTGGGAGCACAATCATGTTCCTTGTACTATATGTGGATGATATATTGTTATTTGGAAATGATATTCCTGCAATGCAAAGTGTTAAAACTTGGCTAAGTAAATGCTTCTCCATTAAGGATCTTGGAGAAGCACAATACGTTTTGGGGATTGGGATCTACAGGGATAGATCCAAGAAACTGATAGGTTTGAATCAAAGTGCATACATTGAAAAGATCTTGAAAAGGTTCAAGATGGAGAACTCTAAGAAAGGTTTGGTACCTATTCAAAAGGGAACACTTCTCAGTTCATCTCAGTGCCCCACCACGAAAGATGAACATGAGAGAATGAAGAAAGTCCCATATAAGTCTGCCATTGGGTCAATCATGTATGCAATGATATGCACTAGACCGGATGTGTCATGTGCTCTTAGCCTGACAAGTAGATACCAGAATAACCCAGGGAACAGTCATTGGATTGCTGTCAAAAGTATATTGAAATACCTTAGGAGGACTAAGGATATGTTTCTGATATATGGGTCTGGTGAGGAGGAACTCGCTGTAAAAGGTTACGTGGATGCGAGTTTCCAAACTGATCGAGATGATTCTAGATCATAATCCGGTTATGTCTTCACGTTAAATGGAGGTGCGGTCTCTTGGAAGAGTTCAAAACAGGATGTTGTTGCTTTATCCACTACAGAGTCGGAGTACATTGCCACATCATTGGCAGCTCAGGAAGCTGCATGGATGAAGAAATTCATCGACGACTTAGGAGTAGTCCCTTCCATTCAGGACCCTCTTGAGATCTTTTGTGACAACGAGGGTGCGATTGCTCAAATCAAAGAACCTCGTGCTCATCAAAAGACCCGTCACATTGATCGGAGATTCAACTACATAAGGGATGAAGTTGAAAAGGGAAAGATATGTATTCGCAAAGTTCACACAGATCTTAATATAGCGGATCCTCTCACGAAGCACTTACATGGATCAAAACATGCAGGACATGTTTGTGCATTAGGGCTTCGATATTCTAGTGATTGGTCATGATCTGTTTTAAGTATTGTAATGGAATGAAATAGTTTAAACTCATTAATATAATTATGGCATTAATTTATTTTGAGTTATGTTCCTATTTTGCATATTTTATCCATGAATAAGTAATTATTCTTAATTCCGTAGTCGATCACATTTGTGGGAACAAGTGTGAGGTTTAGACTATTGTGAACTTAGTTTGGTATACATTCACGGGATGAATGTGGGGAAAGGTTGCTACCAAGGTTCATAGATATTTGTGGGATACAAATATTGGAAGACCCGCCCTCAAGATTTACTAAACGGAACCTTTGTGGTTGATCACACATAATCTTGAGTAAAGGCGAATATCATTGTATCCTCTAACCTGAGATACATATTGGGTTCAGATATTTACCAAGTATTGTGCCTTGATTCTTTCCTTCACTATTCTGAAATATGGTAGTTCATAAGGAAGAGCTCAGGTATAATGCAAGGTATATATTTAGGACGTATGTAGTCAAGATGGAATTTGTCCCTCTTATTCGTTGAGAGTCAGATGTCTAAGGCCTGATAAAGTTAAATCTAGAAGAGAGTGATCAATCTGTGTCTCTTGGATTTAACATGACATCTAGGACGAAAGGATATAATGGAAAGATTCACCTATTCATATTCGAGATGGGAACTCGAAAGGGATGATGTTGTTGAATGGCACTAAGTCATAACATATTGGGGGTGATGGATGGTCATTAGGTGGTATCCATCACTTGCATTAATTTCTTATGTTTCTCGTGCAAGTGGGAGATTGAAGGTATTTCGTATGCCCGAGAGACATATTAAATTAATGTGGCTAATGTGTTATGATCCAAGTCGGGTCATACCCAATAACAAACTTACCGACACCTTATACGTATTTAATCTTAACGATTGGATCATTGATTAAATACGCGACACTTGAAACTTAAGAAAAATGGTTTTCTTAAATATTACTTGATGGGTATATATATTATGGAATAATTTATATAATTTGGATTTAATTATTTATAGGTTAAATAATTAATAAACTTATGTTACATTTTATATAAATGGGTTTTATATAATAAAAATGTACATAAAAATTATATAGAAGTTTTATAAATTAGTTTTTATAAAATCTAACTTTTATAAAACTAATAATATAAAACAAAATTGGAAGTGGCATTGGAGCCTTAAACTAGCATGCATTTGACTAGGCTTTAAGTGGTTACTTCCACATATTCCTTAAGCATATGAACCAAAACTTCTTGGAGATTTCACAACATATGCATACACATCAAAACAAGCAAAAAAACTGCATCAAACTCTCTCACTTTCTGCTGAACAGGGCGTGGCCTTTGTGAGGGTGTAAGGTGTTCTTTTATTTTTTTTTGCAAGCAATATTCAAGTGCAAGTAAATCCTAACCAAAGCTAGGGTGTTGGTGCACATGTTTGGGGTATAACAACTTGAGGTTTCACACTTTTGAAGCTCCATTCATCATCATCTTCTTCATCATCAACTACATAGCTTGGAGAAGGTATAATCTCTTATTTATCTTGTAGTTTGTAAGTATGTTTCACAACTTGATCTTAATTGGGATTTAACTTTAATTGGTTAAAGTTTAACAAGTAATAAAATTGGTAATTACATGCTTCCGCTAAGTTTGATTCTTATTATGTTTTAAGCATTTTGAAACTTGTTAAAACCCAACAAAGTGTGGGACAGACAGATTACGGGTCCGGAGATAATACAAGAAACTACCGAGAAGATCGTCCAAATTCAACAACGGTTGAAAACCGCCCAAAGTCGACAAAAGAGCTACGCTGACATTAAAAGAAAAGATATAGAATTTGAAATTGGAGAGATGGTCATGCTTAAAGTTGCACCTTGGAAAGGCGTTTTTCGATTTGGTAAACGAGGGAAATTAAATCCAAGGTATATTGGACCATTCAAGATTATTGATCGTGTCGGACCAGTAGCTTACATACTTGAGTTACCTCAACAACTCGCGGCTGTACATAACACTTTCCACGTCTCAAATTTGAAGAAATGTTTTGCTAAAGAAGATCTTACTATTCCGTTAGACGAAATCCAAATCAACGAAAATCTTCAATTCATCGAAGAACCCGTCGAAATAATGGATCGTGAGGTTAAAAAACTTAAGTAAAACAAGATACCAATTGTTAAGGTTCGTGGAATGCTCGTAAAGGACCTGAGTTCACCTGGGAATGAGAAGATCAAATGAAGAAGAAATACCCGCACTTATTTCCAGAAGATACGTCAACACCTCCAACTGCTTAAAATTTCGGGTCGAAATTTATTTAACGGGTAGGTACTGTAGTAACCCGAACTTTTCCATGTTTATATATATTTAATGAATTTGATATTTACATGATTAAGTGTTTCCAACATGTTAAGCAATCAAACTTATTAAGACTTGATTAATTGAAATAGGTTTCATATAGACAACTGATCACCCAAGTTGATCGGTGATTCACGAACGTTAAAACTTCTAAAAACTATATGATGTCATATATATGGATATATATATATATATATATATATAGTTAATATGATATTATGATAAGTAAACATATCATTAAGTATATTAACAATGAACTACATATGTAAAAACAAGACTACTAACTTAATGATTTCGAAACGAGATATATATGTAAGGATTATCGTTGTAACTACATTTAATATATATATATCATATTAAGATATATTAATACATCATGATATCACAATAATGTAATAATTTAAAATCTCTTTTGATATAATAAACAATGGGTTAACAACATTTAACAAGATCGTTAACCTAAAGGTTTCAAAACAACACTTACATGTAACGACTAACGATGACTTAATGACTCAGTTAAAATGTATATACATGTAGTGTTTTAATATGTATTCATACACTTTTGAAAGACTTCAATACACTTATAAAAATACTTCTACTTAACAAAAATTCTTACAATTACATCCTCGTTCAGTTTCATCAACAATTCTACTCGTATACACCCGTATTCGTACACGTACAATACACAGCTTTTAGATGTATGTACTATTGGTATATACACTCCAATGATCAGCTCTTAGTAGCCCATGTGAGTCACCTAACACATGTGGGAATCATTATTTGGCAACTAGCATGACATATCTCATAAAATTACAAAAATATTAGTAATCATTCATGACTTATTTACATGTAAACAAAATTACACATCCTTTATATCTAATCCATATACCAACGACCAAAAACACCTACAAACACTTTCATTCTTCAATTTTCTTCATCTAGTTGATCTCTCTCAAGTTCTATCTTCAAGTTCTAAGTGTTCTTCATAAATTCTATAAGTTCTAGTTTCATAAAATCAAGAATACTTCCAAATTTGCTAGCTTACTTCCAATCTTGTAAAGTGATCATCCAACCTCAAGAAATCTTTCTTATTTACAGTAATATATATTTCTAATACAAAGTAATACTCATACTCAAACTTTGATTCAATTTCTTTAACTATAACAATCTTATTTCGAGTGGAAATATTACATGAACTTGTTTTCGTGTCATGATTCTGCTTCAAGAACTTTCAAGCCATCCAAGGATCCTTTGAAGCTAGATATATTTTCCTCATTTCCAGTAGTTTTATCCACAAAACCTGAGGTAGTAATGATATTCATAACATCATTCGATTCATATATATAAAGCTACCTTATTCGAAGGTTTAAACTTGTAATCACTAGAACATAGTTTAGTTAATTCTAAACTTGTTCGCAAACAATAGTTAATCCTTCTAACTTGACTTTTAAAATTAACTAGACACATGTTCAATATCTATATGATATGCTAACTTAATGATTTAGAAACTGGAAACACGAGAAACACCGTAAAACCGGATATACGCCGTCGTAGTAACACCACGGGCTGTTTTGGGTTAGTTAATTAAAAACTATGATAAACTTTGATTTAAAAGTTGTTCTTCTGGGAAAATGATTTTTCTTATGAACATGAAACTATATCCAAAAATCATGGTTAAACTCAAAGTGAAAGTATGTTTTTCAAAATGGTCATCAAGACGTCGTTCTTTCGACTGAAATGACTACCTCTTACAGAAACGACTTGTAACTTATATTTTTGACTATAAACCTATACTTTTTCTGTTTGAATTCATAAAATAGAGTTCAATATGAAACCATAGCAATTTGATTCACTCAAAACGGATTTAAAACGAAGAAGTTATGGGTAAAACAAGATTGGATATTTTTTGATTGTTGTAGCAACGAGAAATATTGTAACAATTCTATATAAATCATATCCTAGCTAACTTATATTATATTATACATGTATTCTAATATATTATGTAATCTTTGGATACCATAGACAAGTATGCAAATGTTTTGACATATCATATCGACCCATATATATATATATTATTTTGAACAACTATAGACACTCTATATGCAGTAATGTTGGAGTTAGCTATACAGGGTTGAGATTGATTCTAAAAATATTTATACTTTGAGTTGTGATCTAGCCTGAGACGTATATACACTGGGTCGTGGATTGATTCAAGATAATATATATCAATTTATTTCTGTACATCTAACTTTGGACAACTAGTTGTAGGTTACTAACGAGGATAGCTGACTTAATAAACTTAAAACATCAAAATGTATTAAAAATGTTGTAATTATATTTTGAGCATACTTTGATATATATGTACATATTTATAGGTTCGTGAATCGGCCAGTGGCCAAGTCTTACTTCCCGACGAAGTAAAAATCTGTGAAAGTGAGTTATAGTCTCACTTTTAAAATCTAATATTTTGGGATGAGAATAGATGTAGTTTTGAAAATGATTTATAAAATAGACACAAGTATTGAAACTACATTCTATTTTGAATCGTTATACCGGATATCGCCCTTGTTGAACTTGGTAACCTAAGAATTGGTGTTTATTATAATTGCCACCAATTGAAGCGAATCCTAAAGATAGATCTATGGGCCATTGACAAGCTCCAGTCAGAGAATTTGAACTGCTTTAGTACTTCGATATTTATATATGGGGATATTCTAGATGCATTTGTTAATGTCGGTTACCAGGTGTTCAACCATGCGAATGATTTTTATGCAGATTGCATGTTATTGAAAGATGAAATCTTGTGGTCTATTATTACAATTTGATATATAGGATAAACCTATAACTCACCAACATTTTTGTTGATGTTTAAAGCATGTTTATTCTCAGGTGATTATTAAGAGCTTCCGCTGTTGCATGCTAATATATGGACAAGATTTGGTGTCAGCATGCTTGTATAATATTGTTTAAAACTGCATTCGAGATTTACTTTGTTGTAACATATTAATATTGTAAACCAATATGTATTGGTAGTGTGTGAGTGTGATATTTTTAGATTATCATTTCTGATAATCTAGGTGGTGTCCTTTTAACCTTGTCGATAAAATAAAAGTTATGGTTTGTTTTAAAAACGAATGCAGTCTTTGAAAAATGTCTCATATAGAGGTCAAAACCTCACAACGAAATCAATTAATATGGAACGTTTATAATCAATATGAACGGGACATTTCATTCACGTTGGTGTTAAAAGCATGCTAGATGTATCATTAAATGATCATATAACAACAGGCAAGTGACACCATGTCCTTACATCGCCCTTACTCATTGGGGAAATTCATACTATCCCGGCAATAATCACAGATTTATTGAGAACTTGACAAATTGATTTTCAATGATCATCACATAGTCGAAAGCCACTGCATTAGCGTGTCTTCACACTTGCTTATGTGAACATCAGATTATACATGCTCAAATTATTATGAAATCTTTGTGACCATCAGAATCAAGCAATCTATGCGTAGATATAACAAGGGCGCGTACTGCCAGTCTACCGACTCCAATAATAGTCATGACCAGTTGGCATTTCAAAGTCAACAGCGGATTTTATGTTCTCAAACTCTACCATTCATATCTCACTTGACAGCAATAGCTTCACACATGAACATTTTGAATTCCAAGAACATATGCCCCAATAATAGTCAACAACCGTAATTAAATACAATTGATTTCATTACCTCGCAACATTGTTGCTTAAAAATAACCCGAAATTTTTAAAATTTCTTCACCCGACCTTCATCAATCTTTTCCCAACTCGTAACCCTCGAAATATGAAAATTTTATTTACCAAATTTTCACACACACTATTTTACTGTGTGATCCTCTCGAAATTTTATAAAATAAATTTATTTACTGCCATTCTTGCAAATTTTATAAATCGTATATATTTACATAATAAAGTAAATAAAATTACCTTTAATTATTTTGACTAATATCAAATTATACCTTCACTTTTACAAATCAATTCTTTTTCTTTCAAAAGTTATTTTTACTTAAAATAAGACACGTTGCACATAACTCCAGTTTTACTAAGAACTTCATTTCACATCAAAATGTGTTAAACTTTTCCAAAATTTACTTTGACTTATTATATAAAAATTTTCGTATTACCTCACACTATGATTGGATCACATTTCTTCTTATCCTTCGTTCAAGAACAAAACATACCTCTTGCTCTCATCAACTATTCTTTTAGGGTTCGCTGTGGCATAAAACGCTCAAGATTTTAAATAAGCTTAGTAATGTTCATGGCACATTTCAGGTATCTGATTTACTGAAATGCTTGTAACATCACAGTCTCTTTTGAGAAAACCTAGTCAGGTGACACTCATATTATTCCTTTGAAATTACCTCCGCATTGATGATAAAATGCACTTCATAGAAGAACTTGTAGAATTTATGGATCGTGAGATCAAACGCTTGAAACAGGATAACAGTTCCTATTGTAAGACCCGATATAATTCACGTAGAGGCCCCGAGTATACCTGGGAACGTGAAGACCAGAAGAAATGGAAATATCCCCATCTCTTCTCAACCGTTGATGCATTTGAGAAGCCTACCTGAAACTTCGGGACGAAGTTTAAATTAACGGGGAGGTACTATAACAACCCTCACATTTCCATTCTGAATTTACTAAATTGCCCTTAGGGTTTCATTCTCATATTCTGTGAATTGGCACTAGGGTTGTTATCCGGATACAGTAAATGGAGTAATTAATACTAAAACTCTAATATTATTTAAAACCCTAAACCTAACCCTATACATTAAATATTAAACCCTAATACCATCTAATATTAAATAATAAACCCAAACCCTAATAACTATTATTATTATTAATGTTATTATTATGATCAAAATAAAATGTATAAATAATATATTTACAGTAAAAATATATAATAAATGTATTAACTATATAAACTATGATATATTTGGAAACAAATGAAGATAATTAAATTTATGGGACCAAAATAATAAATAAAATGATATCTATAATTAGTAAAAAGAAAATAATATAAATTATATAAATAATTATGTAAATTATCAAAAAACATATATATAAATAATATGTATATAATAGTGGGTCGGATTATAAAAAAATTGAAATAAACTTGATCACAAAGGAACCTCTCCTAGCCAAACTCTAACTCTTAATCCTTGATCTCCAAGCAATATGAGTGTGATTAGGAAACTAAGTTTATCTATAAAAAGGATTCAAGTATTCCCATAATTTTCACCACAAGATAATCACAAATTCCTTCCTAAATTGCTGCATTAGTTGACTGGGTTATCCAGTTTTCCCTCCTCTATTTTGTCGACTAAAAACCCTCTCCAAAAACCTGCTACAATTCGATACCTTCTGCAGTTTGGTTCTCATCACCATCGAATACCAAAACAACCCTCAACAGCCCTCCTAAACCTACAACCTACATAGACTAAAACCCCATCCATAACAGCTCCTGCAGTCGCTAAACCTGCTATTTCTCTGATGCCTTTTTCGAGCCCAACATGCTGCTGTATTACAGATGTGATTCACCATCTTCTACAGCCTTTTTCTTCTGTTTTTGACACCACAACAGCCCATTAACATGCTATCATCCTGCTGAAATTTACTATCTATTTCTTGCTGTATTCGTGACCCAAAACAGACAAAAGTTGGTCTATTGTTGCTGCTGTGTTACTGTCTTCCCGTCAAGCCTAAACAGACCCAATTGGGTCGAGATTGTTGCTGTTGGTTTACTACTTTTGTTTCAGTCTTCATTCATCAAATTCCTCTTGATCTTAACCTCTAAAGGTATACCAAAAACCCTAGTTCAATTTTGCTTTTAATCTCTTAAGTTACTTTAAGTAGTATGTTAACTATTATGAAATAATAAAAGTGAATCATGTATGAATAATGATTAATGAATTAGGAAAGAATAATGATAGTGATTATTAGTAATAAGGTTAAGATTGTTAAATTTAAAGTTATGGTTAATATGGTTATAATTATGAATAAGTCATGAAATTAGTTTAATGATTATGAGTAAGATGAGTATAATAAAAGACTATAGTTATTAGTAATAAGATTGAGCATGATTAGATTAAAAGTATTATGATTAATAAGTTAAGGTTGATTATATATGATTATGAGATAGATTATGAATATGAGTAGATTATGGTTAAAAAGATTAGGGTTATGAAAACGATTAAGTATTATGATTTATGGACTTGAATATAATAAAAAGTTTATGATTTTATGTGATGATGATTAATGTATTATGTTATGATTATGATAAAAAGTTATGGTTTTATAGATTAATAAGTTGTAATGATCATGATGTACATGCATGCATGCATGCATACGTACGTATGTGCATGTATACATTTGAAATGTCCCATTCATATTGATTATAAACATTCCATATTAATTGATTTCGTTGCGAGGTTTTGACCTCTATATGAGACATTTTTCAAAGACTGCATTCGTTTTTAAAACAAACCATAACCTTTATTTTATCGACAAGGTTAACAAGACACCTCTTAGATTATCCAGAAATGATAATCTAACAAATATCACACTTACACACTACCAATACATATTGGTTTACAAATATTAATATGTTACAACAAAATAAATATCGAATGCAGTTTTAAACAATATTATACAAGCATGCTGACACCAAATCTTGTCCATATAATAGCATGCAACAGCGGAAGCTCTTAATAATCACCCGAGAATAAACATGCTTTAAATGTCAACAAAAATGTTGGTGAGTTATAGGTTTAACCTATATTTATCAAATCGTAATAATAGACCACAAGATTTCATATTTCAATATACATCCCATACATAGAGATAAAATTCATTCATATGGTGAACACCTGGTAACCGACCTTAACAAGATGCATATAGAATATCCCCTATCATTCCGTGACTCCCTTCAGACATGATGAATTCGAAGTACTAAAGCATCCGGTACTTTGGATGGGGCTCGTTGGACCCAATAAATCTATCTTTAGGATTCGCGTTAATTAGGGTGTCTGTTCCATAATTCTTAGATTACCAGACTAAAAAGGGGCATATTCGGTTTAATAATCCAGCCATAGAATGTAGTTTCATTTACTTGTGTGTATTTTGTAACACATTTATAAAACTGCATGTATTCTCATCCCAAAATATTAGATTTTAAAAGTGGGACTATAACTCACTTTCACAGATTTTTACTTCGTCGGGAAGTAAGACTTAGCCACTGGTCGATTCACGAACCTATAACAAATATGTACATATATATCAAAGTATGTTCAAAATATATTTACAACATTTTTAATACGTTTTGCTGTTTTAAGTTTATTAAGTCAGCTGTCCTCTTTAGTAACCTACAACTAGTTGTCCACAGTTAGATGTACAGAAAATAAAGCAATATATATTATCTTGAATCAATCCACGACCACGTGTATACAAGCCTCAGGCTAGATCACAACTCAAAGTATATATATATTTTTTGGAATCAACCTCAACCCTGTATAACTAACTCCAACATTACTGCATATAGAGTGTCTATGGTTGTTCCAATATATATATATATAGATGGGTCGATATGATATGTCAAAACATTGTATTTGTGACAACCCGGAAATTTCCAACCAAATTTAAACTTTAATCTTTATATGTTTCCGACACGATAAGTAATATTTGTTAAGTTAAATTTCAAGAATTTTAAACTATGTTCATACATTCATTCAACCTCGACCAAGTTCCAACGATTCACGAACCATTAAAAGAATATGATTATATATGTATATGTGTATATATATTATAACTTGAAACGTAAACAAAATATTAGATTAAATACTTTATATGATTGTATCTGTTTCAAAATATTTATCAATGGAATTAGAAGATAAGATCAAATGATTGAATTATCAGATATATTGAATTATGATTACAAGTCTCTGTTGAAAGGCCCACGTTGATTTGAGAAATCTTTCCATTTTAACAATATTCAGAAAATGGTAAAGTGATTTATAAATAAGAACAAATTGTCAATCATTGAGAACTAGACAAAGGATAGTGGAAGATTGAATCTCATAAAGACTCGATTGATCTATTTAGTTTCAAACGTACAAAAACGTTTTCAGTTTAAAAAGAACTTTATTATTAAAACGTATATAACTTTTATAAATATCTAGAACCACTTTTGACAACTCATTACTTAACTAGTATGATAAAGATAACGATATTTATATTTTATTTTATTAAATATATATAACAATTTAAATTAATATTATATATATTTATACGCGTATTATACGTACATAGTTTTATACTTTTAATATACTTAAACTTTACCTTTACTTTATTTTTACTTTACTTTAACTTTAATAATTCACTTTAATAATTCATACTTTAATAATTCATACTTTAATAATTCACTTTAATAATTCATACTTTAATAATTCATACTTTAATAATTCACTTTAATAATTCAAAAATCTATTATAAATAGAATTCAATAGGTTTCATTATTTCATAGAAACTTGAAAATATTTTTCTATAAACTCTTTCAATCGATTTACATATATATATTTACTCCGTATTATTTCAAGATATTATTAGTATACATAAAATATTACGACGGAGTGCTGTCCGAGTGATTTCGAAATTGTTTTTCGAGTAGGATAGGATTGAGGAAATTATGGGTTATAGCTATGGAGGTGATTGAGTATTGTTCATGGGTATGCTCGTGAGGTCAATATAGTGTTTATCATTTCTGTTGCGTCTACGTACCTTTCCTGCAATATTGAATCTCAATATTGATACGTGAGTACTCATAATTTAACTTTTACATACTAATAGTGTATCCCTGACTAGTGCTCGAGTATTTAGGATTATGCATGCTTGTACTTTTGATATTGCCCTTAGACAGGTTAGGTTGAATCTTGAATTAGTTACACTTGCGATTGAGATAAGGTATAAGATATGCATGTCCTTGGAAAGCTAGCGAAAAATTAAGAACTTTTCCTTTAGATATCGAATGGTTTCGATGAACGGATTAGAAGTTATAATCAATTGAATTTTTGATATTTTTATTAAAAATGATTATTATTATCGTCGTTTTTATCGTCGTTCTAGTTTTATCTTATTATTATCATTATTATTATCTTTATCAATAAAATAGATTTATCATTAAAGATTGTTATTTTTTTTATTATTACTGTCGTTATTATCGTTAAAGTTATAATTAGTATTATTATTATTATCCAATTATTATTATTATTATTATTATTATTATTATTATTATTATTATTATTATTATTATTATTATTATTATTATTATTATTATTATTATTATTATTATTATTATTATCATTATTAATATATATATATATATATATATATATATATATATATATATATCATTATTTAAAAATGGTTATTGTTATTGTTATTATTATTATTACTATATTATCATTAAGATAATTATTAGTATTATCGTTAATAATGTTATAGTAACTATCATTATTAATATTAGTGTAATTAAAACAAATATTTGTAACACCTAATTATTTTGATTACTATTATTATCATTATTATGAACACGATATAAAAGAGGATTAAAAGCTATTAAACGAAATGATTAGGAAATAATGAGTAAGAGTATCATGATGAAATTAAAATATTATAAGATATTGATTTAGATAAAATTATCTTTCTTATTATTTTTATCATTACTATTATTATTAAAAGTATCGTTAGTATTAAAACTATCATTTTAACAAAAATTATCTTTTTAATAGAAATGTCATTGTTACTATAAAATATCATTATTATTATTATTTTAAATAGAATTATTATTTTAAAGATAATATTAAAAATTATCGTAAATATTAAAGTTATCATAATTAGAATTATCATTTTATCATAATGTCATCTTAGTAATTATAAATATTGATATTTTTATAATAATAATAATTATTATTATAAAATAATACAACTTTTACTTACTATCAATATAGATATTATTTTATCAAATAAATATGTGATACAAACATATTTTACTATGTGTAATAACTTACTTTAATAATACCTATCATATTATCTTTATGATATTAAATGAACCCTATAAATTTTATTACTTAATATATATAAAAGTATATTTTATTATATAAATTTAATATAAAATTTTATTTATTAATAAATAAATTATATTATTTACTCTAATAAATCTTTTAAAAATATTTAAAAATATAAAACGACGATATTTAAACTATATATTAATCATGTATAGATTTTTGGAAATTATTTTGAGTCAAATTTACTTTTGTTGACTTTTGCATATTAGTCTCGAGCATTAGGATTGTGGTACACTATGACTTGACCTAATTTGTTAGACAAATATTGACCAACACATAAATATGTATAATTAATTTAGGTTCGTGAATCCGAGGCCAACCTTGCACTCGTTCAATGACGTTATATGTATTTTTACTACGAAATACAGTATGGTGAGTTTCATTTGCCTTTTTACCCTTTATATTTTTGGGACTGAGAATACATGTGCTTTTATAAATGTTTGACGAAATAGACACAAGTAATTGAAACTACATTCTATGGTTGAATTATCGAAATCAAATATGCCCCTTTTTATTAAAGTCTGGTAATCTAAGAATTAGTGAACAGACACCCTAATTGACGCGAATCCTAAAGATAGATCTATTGGGCCTAACAAACCCCATCCAAAGTACCGGATGCTTTAGTACTTCGAAATTTATATCATGTCCGAAGGAGGATCCCGGAATGATAGGGGATATTCTTATATGTATCTAGTTAATGTCGGTTACCAGGTGTTCACCATATGAATGATTATTTTTGTCTCTATGAATGGGATGTATATTTATGAGAACTGGAAATGAAATTTTTGTGGTCTATTAAAATGATGGAAATAAATGATTATGATAAACTAATGAACTCACCAACCTTTTGGTTGACACTTTAAAGCATGTTTATTCTCAGGTGTTAAAGAAATCTTCCGCTGTGCATTTTCTCATTTTAAAGATATTACTTGGAGTCTTTCATAGCATATTTCGAAGAACGTTGCATTCGAGTCATTGAGTTCATTAAAGATTATTATTAAATCAATTTATAGTTGGATAGTGGATATTATGAAATGGTATGCATGCCTGTCAATTTTCGATGTAAAGAAAGTTTGTCTTTTAAAAACGAATGCAATGTTTGTAAAATGTATCATATAGAGGTCAAATACCTCGCAATGTAATCAACTATTGTGAATCGTTTATAATGTATATGAATGGGTCCTTTCAGTTGGTATCAGAGCGGTGGTCTTAGCGAACCAGGTCTGCATTAGTGTGTCTAACTGATAAGTCGATAGGATGCATTAGTGAGTCTGGACTTCGACCGTGTCTGCATGTCAAAAGTTTTGCTTATCATTTTGTGTTGAAAATTAACTACTTATCATCCTCAGGAAATTACCTGCTTATCATTTTTAGTCTAAGACACGTCTTGCTGCATTGATTGCATGAATAGTGTATAGACAAAAATTCATATCTTAGCATATGTGCTAAATCATATCTTATCGTATATGTAACTTTAAACTTTGCCTGACATATCCCGCAAAGTCCTCCGTAATCTACGAAATCTTTTGATCTATATATATATATATATATATATATATATATATATATATATATATATATATATATATATATATATATATATATATATATATATATATATATATATATATATATATATATATATTCTATGTAATTAGAATACCATCCGTTAGCCAAAATCATTTCATATCGAAAAAAAAAATCCTTTATCCAATCGTACGAAATGGAATTCGTCATCAGTTCAAGTCACTCAGATTCCGAAATGGAATCCTATTCAAGCTCCGAAAGCAGTGTGACCGGAATAGATCAACCAATCAGTCATCACCTATTCTGGATGAATTGGGGATGGGTTCGTAGCCTCCTCAATCATTGGAGACAAGAAGAAGGTGATCCCTTCCATCCACCACATTGCCCTCTTGACGAAGAACCTGAAGCACTTACCGGCGAACCTGTCCGAAACACCATTTTCTCGCTCATTTCCAGAGTATCTCGTCACGATTATATATTACATCAAATTTTAGATTGTATTTATCCGCTCGTCCGAACCGACAATCACCCTGGTGTAATAGAAGAAGTCAACGAGCTTCGCGCTCGGGTAGTGGCTTTGGAGAATATGGTGCAGAGATTACAAACACCAGCAGCAGCATCAGCAGCATAACCAGTACCACCATCATCAACGCCAACAGTACCATTACCACCTCCAACCACAACCGCGTCGTAAATCTCAACTTCACAATCTGTCCCACAAGCATCAACGTCATACGCACCATAGATACCAAGGAGTACCAACAACAATAACTGACGAAGTATTAATTCATAACTTCATTGGAGAAACATTCCACGGCGATTATGTAATCTCTAAAGTCTTAGAGATTATCTAATCTAGCCCTAACCATAAATCAGTTAAGCGAACCAAAATGATAGAAGGAAGAGTAGAAACCCTGACAAAAATGGTGTGTGATTAACAAGCTAAACTTGCTTTACCAACAGCATCAACAGTACCGTCAGCGTTACCAGCATCGTCAGTACAGTCAACATCCGAATCAACAACACCGATAACATCACAAACTCAGTCAGTTCAAGAATCACTGTGGACTTCATTACGAATCAATAACGTGTATATTGTATCAACGAGTTATGAAGAATTAACTCAATCCCTCTGAAGAAATTATATGTATATTTTATATATATATATATATATATATATATATATATATATATATATATATATATATATATATATATATATATATATATATATATTTTGAAATAAATCTTTCCGTGCTAAGCTATTGTGTGAGAATCTTAACTACTCTGTTAATTCATATTACAAATATGCAATAATGTACGTCCTTCAGCCGCAACTTAACCAGCGTTAACTACAATCTCTGTCGCAATTCAACAAATTCCAATTCATAATAAATCAAGTATATATTTGATTTTACACTTTCATCATCGATGTACCCGAAACTTTTCAGATAACATCATTCGTACTTTGCGAAATTCACAAGAATTCCACAAACCGAACATCATACATCAACAAATAACGAAGTATTGATTCATAATTTCAATGTCATTAAAGAAATACTGCGTAAAAGTGATGTACTTTTTAAAGCCTTTAGGGATTATTCAATTCTAGTTTCAACCGTAAATCAAATGAGTTTAATTTAACATTAACTCATTAAATCTATGTTACATCTGAAGAAAATATACATATATATATTTTCATAAAGACTGTAATAAAATTCTTTTGTACAAAATATTAATTGTGAAATTTTTTTTTAACGGGTAGGTAATACCCGAGAGATATATAAATTCAAAATTAATATGTTACATTCTTCGAATCTGATTCAGCAAATCATCCATTATACTCCCTACTTTCATAACAATATACATTCTTATATAGAAATCAAAACAACCATACTCATTCAAAATTTAATTACATATTCTGATTTTGAAATCTCAAAATTCAACTTGAGATATGACCAAAATCATCACTCTTAGATCCTTACATCTTTCACAAGCTATATTTTGACTTCAAAACTGTGTTAGAACATCAAATGTATGTTAACGATTACAATCTGTGTTCAAACCCTTCGAAAATTTCTAAAGACACTTCGAATGATGAGCAATCGAGATGATCCAACCACATGTTACCCACGGTTATGTACCCAAAAAACTCTTGAAACCAAAGTAAAAGTTTAAACAACGTATCCACGTCAGATTCTTTGGCATTTATTAGCAAAAATAACTTTGCGACTCCAATTCAAAGTAGCCAGTTTTGTCACAGCTCCAGCAAGTCAACTTTGACTTTTAAGTCAGACTAACCTTATTATAACCTTAAGATATACACCATCGTTACCAGAGAACCTTTTACATTCCACCACATTATTAGCAGATTTACCAACAACTTCATTACCCTTTGACTTTAGCCTCTCCAAAAAGTCATTATAATTATTCATTGAAACCCCATCATTTACTCATTCGCATCTTGTAATGAGAATTGCCATACGAATCATTGGGAATTAGCAATCAGTATTTTGAAATCTCGCAGCATGTCTACGCCAACAGTTATATGTGTATATATAACGTCTATCTTTTGGACTTAATTTGAATGTGAAGTTTCTGAAAAACACTCCGAACTACGAATTGGTTCTCCGAAAATGGAAAAAAAAATGCTGATGAAGCAGCAAAAATTATAAACGACTTTAAACGGTAAAAGCTGGATGATAATGATGAAGTGTGCTGGCAAAGCGCAGAAAAAGAGAAGTTTTGGAACTGTAAAACGGATTGAGCAAAGTAGGAAGGAGGCTGTGGACAAATTACAAAGACTGAACCTGACTTCAAAGGATCCAAATGATTCAGTACCTGCTGAAGTCATTAACGAATACCTTGCTCCTGATTCTAAACCCCTGCGGACAATATTCTTCATCATCCTTTGATATTAGAAATTCTAAAATATCATCATATCTTTCATTATAAATATCCTCCATATTCCTGAAGATATTTTCTTAATTTTTCTTATTTGAAATCATTTACCTCTTCGCACTATCTGTATTACATCATAAAAGAAACTATTTTAGTTTCTAAATTCTGAAACATTCAAGTTTAAAATAGGAATATTTTGAAGTAGTGTTGGGAACTGAAGCATGAATTAGTATAATATAATGACACTTGATCAATGTTATTATATTACAGTAAGTCATGTTGAGTTTCTAAATGGAACGTGATAATTCACAGATCATAACATCATCATGTGCCATGTTATACGACTCTTGTATTCTATTTAACCTCTAAAATATCAAGAAAATATTTCTTGATGATTCGGCCTTTTCCAACGTATTCTAGTAATTTGACAAGTCAAGATCGTGCCATCACAATTTCTTTCCTAGAACATTAACAATGTTCATTCCAGAATTCATATCCGTGAATTCTGGACCATTACAAGCGGTGCTTAATCGCAAGAAGAAGAAACGAAAGGACAAAACTCCAAAATAGAAAGTGGGGTATAAATTGCAGCAAATAAAAGAGAGCATTATGAAATGTCCCGTTCTTATTGATTAAAAACGTTCCATATTAATTGATTTCGTTGCGAGGTTTTGACCTCCATATGAGACATTTTTCAAAGACTGCATTCATTTTTAAAACAAACCATAACCTTTATTTCATAGATAAAGGTTTTAAAAAGCTTTACGTAGATTATCAAATAATGATAATCTAAAATATCCTGTTTACACACGACCATTACATAATGGTTTACAATACAAATATGTTACAACAAAATAAGTTTCTTGAATGCAGTTTTTACACAATATCATACAAGCATGGACTCCAAATCTCGTCCTTATTTAAGTATGCGACAGCGGAAGCTCTTAATAATCACCTGAGAATAAACATGCTTAAAACGTCAACAAAAATGTTGGTGAGTTATAGGTTTAACCTATAAATATCAAATCATAATAATAGAACACAAGATTTCATATTTCAATACACATCCCATACATAGAGATAAAAATCATTCATATGGTGAACACCTGGTAACCGACATTAACAAGATGCATATATAAGAATATCCCCATCATTCCGGGACACCCTTCGGATATGATATAAATTTTGAAGTACTAAAGCATCCGGTACTTTGGATGGGGTTTGTTAGGCCCAATAGATCTATCTTTAGGATTCGCGTCAATTAGGGTGTCTGTTCCCTAATTCTTAGATTACCAGACTTAATAAAAAGGGGCATATTCGATTTCGATAATTCAACCATAGAATGTAGTTTCACGTACTTGTGTCTATTTTGTAAATCATTTATAAAACCTGCATGTATTCTCATCCCAAAAATATTAGATTTTAAAAGTGGGACTATAACTCACTTTCACAGATTTTTACTTCGTCGGGAAGTAAGACTTGGCCACTGGTTGATTCACGAACCTATAACAATATATACATATATATCAAAGTATGTTCAAAATATATTTACAACACTTTTAATATATTTTGATGTTTTAAGTTTATTAAGTCAGCTGTCCTCGTTAGTAACCTACAACTAGTTGTCCACAGTTAGATGTACAGAAATAAATCGATAAATATTATCTTGAATCAATCCACGACCCAGTGTATACGTATCTCAGTATTGATCACAACTCAAACTATATATATTTTGGAATCAACCTCAACCCTGTATAGCTAACTCCAACATTCACATATAGAGTGTCTATGGTTGTTCCGAAATATATATAGATGTGTCGACATGATAGGTCGAAACATTGTATACGTGTCTATGGTATCTCAAGATTACATAATATACAATACAAGTTGATTAAGTTTTGGTTGGAATAGATTTGTTACCAATTTTCACGAAGCTAAAATGAGAAAAATTATCCAATCTTGTTTTACCCATAACTTCTTCATTTTAAATCCGTTTTGAGTGAATCAAATTGCTATGGTTTCATATTGAACTCTATTTTATGAATCTAAACAGAAAAAGTATAGGTTTATTGTCGGAAAAATAAGTTACAAGTCGTTTTTGTAAAGGTAGTCATTTCAGTCGAAAGAACGACGTCTAGATGACCATTTTAGAAAACATACTTCCACTTTGAGTTTAACCATAATTTTTGGATATAGTTTCATGTTCATAATAAAAATCATTTTCTCAGAATAACAACTTTTAAATCAAAGTTTATCATAGTTTTTAATTAACTAACCCAAAACAGCCCGCGGTGTTACTACGACGGCGTAAATCCGGTTTTACGGTGTTTTTCGTGTTTCCAGGTTTTAAATCATTAAGTTAGGATATCTTATAGATATAGAACATGTGTTTAGTTGATTTTAAAAGTCAAGTTAGAAGGATTAACTTTTGTTTGCGAACAAGTTTAGAATTAACTAAACTATGTTCTAGTGATTACAAGTTTAAACCTTCGAATAAGATAGCTTTATATGTATGAATCGAATGATGTTATGTACATCATTACTACCTTAAGTTCCTTGGATAAACCTACTGGAAAAGAGAAAAATGGATCTAGCTTCAACGGATCCTTGGATGGCTCGAAGTTCTTGAAGCAGAATCATGACACGAAAACAAGTTCAAGTAAGATCATCACTTGAAATAAGATTGTTATAGTTATAGAAATTGAACCAAAGTTTGAATATGATTATTACCTTGTATTAGAATGATAACCTACTGTAAGAAACAAAGATTTCTTGAGGTTGGATGATCACCTTACAAGATTGGAAGTGAGCTAGCAAACTTGAAAGTATTCTTGATTTTATGAAACTAGAACTTTTGAAATTTATGAAGAACACTTAGAACTTGGAGATAGAACTTGATAGAGATCAATTAGATGAAGAAAATTGAAGAATGAAAGTGTTTGTAGGTGTTTTTGGTCGTTGGTGTATGGATTAGATATAAAGGATATGTAATTTTGTTTTCATGTAAATAAGTCATGAATGATTACTCATATTTTTGTAATTTTATGAGATATTTCATGCTAGTTGCCAAATGATGGTTCCCACATGTGTTAAGTGACTCACATGGGCTGCTAAAAGCTGATCATTGGAGTGTATATACCAATAGTACATACATCTAAAAGCTGTGTATTGTACGAGTACGAATACGGGTGCATACGAGTAGAATTGTTGATGAAACTGAACGAGGATGTAATTGTAAGCATTTTTGTTAAGTAGAAGTATTTTGATAAGTGTCTTGAAGTCTTTCAAAAGTGTATGAATACATATTAAAACACTACATGTATATACATTTTAACTGAGTCGTTAAGTCATCGTTAGTCGTTACATGTAAATGTTGTTTTGAAACCTTTAGGTTAACGATCTTGTTGAATGTTGTTAACCCATTGTTTATTATAACAAATGAGATGTTAAATTATTATATTATCATGATATTATGATATATAATATATCTTAGTATGATGTATATACAGTTAAATGTCGTTACAACGATAATCGTTACATATATGTCTCGTTTCGAAATCATTAAGTTAGTAGCCTTATTTTTACATATGTATTTCATTGTTAATACACTTAATAATATATTTACTTATCATTTAACATAATTAACCAAGTGTATCAATATCTTAATATGATTCATATGTACCTAGTAAGACGTTGTTATAACGATAATCGTTATATATATCGTTTTCGAGTTTCTTAAATTAATAGTCTCATTTTTATGTATATAACTCATTGTTAAAATATCTAATGAGATACATACTTATAATAAAAACATGTTAACTATATATATAACCATATATATGTCATCGTATAGTTTTTATAAGTTTTAACGTTCGTGAATCACCGGTCAACTTGGGTGGTCAATTGTCTATATGAAACATATTTCAATTAATCAAGTCTTAACAAGTTTGATTGCTTAACATGTTGGAAACATTTAATCATGTAAATATCAATCTTAATTAATTTATATATACATGGAAAAGTTCGGGTCACTACAGTACCTACCCGTTAAATAAATTTCGTCCCGAAATTTTAAGCTGTTGAAGGTGTTGACGAATCTTCTGGAAATAGATGCGGGTATTTCTTCTTCATCTGATCTTCACGCTCCCAGGTGAACTCGGGTCCTCTACGAGCATTCCTTCGAACCTTAACAATTGGTATCTTGTTTTGCTTAAGTCTTTTAACCTCACGATCCATTATTTCGACGGGTTCTTCGATGAATTGAAGTTTTTCGTTGATTTGGATTTCATCTAACGGAAGAGTGAGATCTTCTTTAGCAAAACATTTCTTCAAATTCGAGACGTGGAAAGTGTTATGTACAGCCGCGAGTTGTTGAGGTAACTCAAGTCGGTAAGCTACTGGTCTGACACGATCAATAATCTTGAATGGTCCAATATACCTTGGATTTAATTTCCCTCATTTACCAAATCGAACAACGCCTTTCCAAGGTGCAACTTTAAGCATGACCATCTCTCCAATTTCAAATTCTATATCTTTTCTTTTAATGTCAGCGTAGCTCTTTTGTCGACTTTGGGCGGTTTTCAACCGTTGTTGAATTTGGATGATCTTCTCGGTAGTTTCTTGTATAATCTCCGGACACGTAATCTGTCTATCCCCCACTTCACTCCAACAAATCGAAGACCTGCACTTTCTACCATAAAGTGCTTCAAACGGCGCCATCTCAATGCTTGAATGGTAGCTGTTGTTGTAGGAAAATTCTGCTAACGGTAGATGTCGATCCCAACTGTTTCCGAAATCAATAACACATGCTCGTAGCATGTCTTCAAGCATTTGTATCGTCCTTTCGCTCTGCCCATCAGTTTGTGGATGATAGGCAGTACTCATGTCTAGACGAGTTCCTAATGCTTGCTGTAATGTCTGCCAGAATCTTGAAATAAATCTGCCATCCCTATCAGAGATAATAGAGATTGGTATTCCATGTCTGGAGACAACTTCCTTCAAATACAGTCGTGCTAACTTCTCCATCTTGTCATCTTCTCTTATTGGTAGGAAGTGTGCTGATTTGGTGAGACGATCAACTATTTCCCAAATAGTATCAAAACCACTTGCAGTCCTTGGCAATTTAGTGATGAAATCCATTGTAATGTTTTCCCATTTCCATTCCGGGATTTCGGGTTGTTGAAGTAGACCTGATGGTTTTTGATGCTCAGCTTTTGTAGTGACCAGAACTTTTCCATGTTTATATATATTAATTGAGATTGATGTTTACATGATTAAATGTTTCCAACATGTTAAGCAATCAAACTTGTTAAGACTTGATTAATTGAAATAGGTTTCATATAGACAATTGACCACCCAAGTTGACCGGTGATTCACGAACGTTAAAACTTGTAAAAAAACTATATGATGACATATATATGGTTATATATATAGTTAACATGATATTATGATAAGTAAACATATCATTAATTATATTAACAATGAACTACATATGTAAAAACAAGACTACTAACTTAATGATTTTGAAACGAGACATATATGTAACGTTTATCGTTGTAACGACATTTAATGTATATATATCATATTAAGAGATATTCGTACATCATAATATCATGATAATATAATAATTTAAAATATCTTTTGATATTATAAACATTGGGTTAACAACATTTAACAAGATCGTTAACCTAAAGGTTTCAAAACAACACTTACATGTAACGACTAACGATGACTTAACGACTCAGTTAAAATGTATATACATGTAGTGTTTTAATATGTATTTATACACTTTTGAAAGACTTCAATACACTTATCAAAATACTTCTACTTAACAAAAATGCTTACAATTACATTCTCGTTCAGTTTCATCAACAATTCTACTCGTATGCACCCGTATTCGTACTCGTACAATACACAGCTTTTAGATGTATGTACTATTGGTATATACACTCCAATGATCAGCTCTTAGCAGCCCATGTGAGTCACCTAACACATGTGGGAACCATCATTTGGCAACTAGCATGAAATATCTCATAAGATTACAAAAATATGAGTAATCATTCATGACTTATTTACATGAAAACAAAATTACATATCCTTTATATCTAATCCATACACCAACGACCAAAAACACCTACAAACACTTTCATTCTTCAATTTTCTTCATCTAATTGAACTCTCTCAAGTTCTATCTTCAAGTTCTAAGTGTTCTTCATAAATTCCAAAAGTTCTAGTTTCATAAAATCAAGAATACTTTCAAGTTTGCTAGCTCACTTCCAATCTTGTAAGGTGATCATCCAACCTCAAGAAATCTTTGTTTCTTACAGTAGGTTATCATTCTAATACAAGGTAATAATCATATTCAAACTTTGGTTCAATTTCTATAACTATAACAATCTTATTTCAAGTGATGATCTTACTTGAACTTGTTTTCGTGTCATGATTTTGCTTCAAGAACTTTGAGCCATCCAAGGATCCATTGAAGCTAGATCCATTTTTCTATTTTCCAGTAGGTTCATCCAAGGAACTTAAGGTAGTAATGATGTTCATAACATCATTCGATTCATACATATAAAGCTATCTTATTCGAAGGTTTAAACTTGTAATCACTAGAACATAGTTTAGTTAATTCTAAACTTGTTCGCAAACAAAAGTTAATCCTTCTAACTTGACTTTTAAAATCAACTAAACACATGTTCTATATCTATATGATATGCTAACTTAATGATTTAAAACCTGGAAACACGAAAAACACCGTAAAACCGGATTTACGCCGTCGTAGTAACACCGCGGGCTGTTTTGGGTTAGTTAATTAAAAACTATGATAAACTTTGATTTAAAAGTTTTTATTCTGAGAAAATTATTTTTATTATGAACATGAAACTATATCCAAAAATTATGGTTAAACTCAAAGTGGAAGTATGTTTTCTAAAATGGTCATCTAGACGTCGTTCTTTCGACTGAAATGACTACCTTTACAAAAATGACTTGTAACTTATTTTTCCGACTAGAAACCTATACTTTTTTTGTTTAGATTCATAAAATAGAGTTCAATATGAAACCATAGCAATTTGATTCACTCAAAACGGATTTAAAATGAAGAAGTTATGGGTAAAACAAGATTGGATAATTTTTCTCATTTTAGCTACGTGAAAATTGGTAACAAATCTATTCCAACCATAACTTAATCAACTTGTATTATATATTATGTAATCTTTAGATACCATAGACACGTATACAATGTTTCGACCTATCATGTCGACACATCTATATATATTTCGGAACAACCATAGACACTCTATATGTGAATGTTGGAGTTAGCTATACAGGGTTGAGGTTGATTCCAAAATATATATAGTTTGAGTTGTGATCAATACTGAGATACGTATACACTGGGTCGTGGATTGATTCAAGATAATATTTATCGATTTATTTCTGTACATCTAACTGTGGACAACTAGTTGTAGGTTACTAACGAGGACAGCTGACTTAATAAACTTAAAACATCAAAATATATTAAAAGTGTTGTAAATATATTTTGAACATACTTTGATATATATGTATATATTGTTATAGGTTCGTGAATCAACCAGTGGCCAAGTCTTACTTCCCGACGAAGTAAAAATCTGTGAAAGTGAGTTATAGTCCCACTTTTAAAATCTAATATTTTTGGGATGAGAATACATGCAGGTTTTATAAATGATTTACAAAATAGACACAAGTACGTGAAACTACATTCTATGGTTGAATTATCGAAATCGAATATGCCCCTTTTTATTAAGTCTGGTAATCTAAGAATTAGGGAACAGACACCCTAATTGACGCGAATCCTAAAGATAGATCTATTGGGCCTAACAAACCCCATCCAAAGTACCGGATGCTTTAGTACTTCGAAATTTATATCATATCCGAAGGGTGTCCCGGAATGATGGGGATATTCTTATATATGCATCTTGTTATTGTCGGTTACCAGGTGTTCACCATATGAATGATTTTTATCTCTATGTATGGGATGTGTATTGAAATATGAAATCTTGTGGTCTATTGTTACGATTTGATATATATAGGTTAAACCTATAACTCACCAACATTTTTGTTGACGTTTTAAGCATGTTTATTCTCAGGTGATTATTAAGAGCTTCCGCTGTCGCATACTTAAATAAGGACAAGATTTGGAGTCCATGCTTGTATGATATTGTGTAAAAACTGCATTCAAGAAACTTATTTTGTTGTAACATATTTGTATTGTAAACCATTATGTAATGGTCGTGTGTAAACGGGATATTTTAGATTATCATTATTTGATAATCTACGTAAAGCTTTTTAAACCTTTATTGATGAAATAAAGGTTATGGTTTGTTTAAAAATGAATGCAGTCTTTGAAAAACGTCTCATATAGAGGTCAAAACCTCGCAACGAAATCAATTAATATGGAACGTTTTTAATCAATAAGAACGGGACATTTCAGTTGGTATCAGAGCGTTGGTCTTAGAGAACCAGAAAATTTGCATTAGTGTGTCTTATCGAGTTTGTTAGGATGCATTAGTGAGTCTGGACTTCGACCGTGTTTTCTTTAAAAATGATTGCTTAACATTTTTGTTGGAAACTATATATTTTTAACATATGAATATTATGTGATATATTAATCTCTTAACGTGTTTGATATTATGTGATAGATGTCTACCTCTAGAACAAGTCCCATTGACTCACCTAATAATAATGAAGAGTCAAATGTAAATTGGAATAATTTGTGGACTGATTCACAAGTTCCCGAAGAGGAACCGGAAGAAGAGTCGGAACCGGAAGAAGAATCGGAACCGGAAGAAGAATCGGAACCGGATGAAGAAATAGAACCGGTGGGGGAAATAATAAAACGGTTAAGTAAAAGAAAATCCTCAACCAACCGACCAAAGTTAATTATGGTCAATGGTGTTTCCGCCAAGGAAGCAAAATATTGGGAGGATTACCAATTCTCCGATGAATCGGATTTCGACGAGAATTCCGATGATGTTATAGAAATTACCCCAACTGAATTTAAAAAGGCAAAAGAAAATAATAAGGGAAAGGGCATAAAAATAGAGAAATCTAATTCCAACCCCGATGAACTTTATATGTATCGTCAACCCCCGAAGTCCTTAAGTTGTAACAATGACCCGGGAACCTCTAAACCACCAGGTTTTTCTAAACCAATGTGGACAACGACGGCTCGTATTAGAGGAACATCATATATCCCTAGAAACTTGGCAAAACGAACCAAAACCGAAGAAGAAGAAACGAGCGAGTCGGAATAAGATAGTTGTATTCGTGTGGTGTAATATATGGAATATAGTGTTCTTATGCTTTATGATATATGTAAAAATTGCTTGTATTAATAAGTATTTTTTTATGAATCTAACTCTTGTCTATTTTACAGTTTAAAAACACAAAATGGATAGACAACCTAATATTTTAAGAGACCTACCCGGAGACATGATTGATGAAATCTTGTCTAGAGTCGGCCAGAATTCCTCGGCACAACTATTTAAGGCGAGATCAGTTTGTAAGACATTCGAAGAACGTTCCAAGAATGTCTTGGTTTATAAGAGACTTTCATTTGAAAGATGGGGGATATCACATTGGGAAACCCATAAGTTACGATGTGTTTACTTTGACGCATATATTGCGGGGAACCCAAATGCTATTTTACGCAACGGGTTAAGAAATTATTTTGACTCAATATATCCGAATATTGGACTTCGTGATTTAGAAAAAGCGGCTAACATGCAACATAAAGAAGCATGTTATGCTTACGGATTAGTAATGTTCGCTTCTCACCAAAGTGAGAACAAGAACATCGGGCTACAACTATTAAACAAAACGTTTCCACAAGTGACGGAGTCGGTAATTGGGGTAAGAAATGAGGTTTTTAGATTATTACGGGACTGTTGGACATTACATAACCCTCGTCCCTTTGATGACGTTACAACACGCTGTCTTATCAACGGCCATAACGGTTATGTTGCACAAGACCAAGGATGGGAAGTAGTCCTAGTAAAACCAGAATGCATGACTTGTTTCTGGACGTATGAATTACGTGTCTTTATTGCCTTTGCTGAACGACTTGTGTACTAGCTAGAATTGTCTTCACAACTATCTTGTATCAAAGTTATTGTGTGCTATATTTCATGCTTTATGTAAAATAAGCGGTATTGTAAGTTTGTAAAATATTGTATAAAAGTTTGAACGCGAAATATTATTATAATCAGTTTTTCATATAGAATTGTAGTAGTTGAATTGTATATTAGCTACTAAGTATGAACTTAACGGGTAGGTACTACCCGAATTTAAACTTATAAAACGCTAATATGAAGAAAAAGCTTTTATAAATGAGTTCATATTATGCTACGAAATACTATTAACTACTCTTAATATTCTGTATGATTAACTTGTTCCATTTAACTATTTTGAAGGAAATGGCACCGACTACTCGACACACCGTGAATATGAATGAAGAGGAATTCCGTACTTTTCTAGCTTCAAACATAGCCGCAGTACAGGCTGCGCTACATACCAACAATAACCTTGGATCTAGCAGTACAGGAAATCGTGTAGGATGCACCTACAAAGAATTCACTGCCTGCAAACCTTTGGAATTTGATGGAACCGAAGGACCGATCGGATTGAAACGGTGGACCGAGAAGGTTGAATCGGTGTTTGCCATAAGTAAGTGTACTGAAGAGGACAAAGTGAAGTACGCTACGCATACCTTCACAGGTTCTGCGTTAACATGGTGGAATACCTATCTAGAGCAAGTGGGACAAGATGATGCGTACGCACTACCGTGGTCAGCATTCAAGCACTTGATGAACGAGAAGTACCGTCCCAGAACCGAGGTCAATAAGCTCAAGACAGAACTTAGAGGGTTACGAACCCAAGGATTTGATATTACCACGTACGAAAGACGATTCACAGAATTGTGCCTATTGTGTCCGGGAGCATTCGAAGATGAGGAAGAGAAGATCGACGCGTTTGTGAAAGGATTACCGGAAAGAATCCAAGAAGATATAAGTTCACACGAGCCCGCCACCATACAACAGGCATGTAGAATGGCTCACAAACTAGTGAACCAGATTGAAGAAAGAATTAAAGAACAGACTGCTGAAGAGGCCAATGTGAAGCAAGTCAAAAGAAAGTGGGAGGAAAACGGTGATAAGAATCACCAATACAACAACAACAGCAATTACAACAATAATCGCAACAATTATCCCAACAATCGCAACATCAATCGCAACTACAACAAACGGCCCAACAACAACAACAACAACAACAACAACAGCAACTACAACAATCATCCCAACAACAATAATAACCGCAACAACAACAACAATCAGAAGCAACTATGCCAAAGGTGTGAAAAGAATCACTCGGGGTTCTGCACCAAATTTTGCAACAAGTGTAAAAGAAATGGTCATAGCGCGGCGAAGTGTGAGGTCTACGGACCAGGGGTTAATAGAACGAAAGGAACAAATGGTGTCGGAACGAGTAATGGCGGAGCAAGTAGTGTCGGAGCAAGTTATGCCAATGTAGTTTGTTATAAATGTGGAAAACCAGGCCACATTATTAGAAATTGCCCGAACCAGGAGAACACGAATGGACAAGGCCGTGGAAGAGTTTTCAATATTAATGCGGTAGAGGCACAGGAAGACCCGGAGCTTGTTACGGGTACGTTTCTTATTGACAATAAATCTGCTTACGTTTTATTTGATTCGGGTGCGGATAGAAGCTATATGAGTAGAGATTTTTGTGCTAAATTAAGTTGTCCATTGACGCCTTTGGATAGTAAATTTTTACTCGAATTAGCAAATGGTAAATTAATTTCAGCAGATAATATATGTCGGAATCGAGAAATTAAACTGGTTAGCGAAACATTTAAGATTGATTTGATACCAGTAGAGTTAGGGAGTTTTGATGTGATAATCGGTATGGACTGGTTGAAAGAAGTGAAAGCGGAGATCGTTTGTTACAAAAATGCAATTCGCATTATACGAGAAAAAGGAAAACCCTTAATGGTGTACGGAGAAAAGGGCAACACGAAGCTACATCTTATTAGTAATTTGAAGGCACAAAAACTAATAAGAAAAGGTTGCTATGCTGTTCTAGCACACGTCGAGAAAGTACAAACTGAAGAAAAGAGCATCAATGATGTTCCCATTGCAAAAGAATTTCCCGATGTATTTCCGAAAGAATTACCGGGATTACCCCCACATCGATCCGTTGAATTTCAAATAGATCTTGTACCAGGAGCTGCACCAATAGCTCGTGCTCCTTACAGACTCGCACCCAGCGAGATGAAAGAACTGCAAAGCCAATTACAAGAACTTTTAGAGCGTGGTTTCATTCGACCAAGCACATCACCGTGGGGAGCTCCTGTTTTGTTTGTCAAGAAGAAAGATGGTACATTCAGGTTGTGTATCGACTACCGAGAGTTGAACAAACTTACCATAAAGAACCGCTACCCACTACCGAGAATCGACGACTTATTTGATCAACTACAAGGCTCGTCTGTTTATTCAAAGATTGACTTACGTTCCGGGTATCATCAAATGCGGGTGAAAGAAGATGATATTCCAAAGACTGCTTTCAGAACACGTTACGGTCATTACGAGTTTATGGTCATGCCGTTTGGTTTAACTAATGCACCAGCTGTGTTCATGGACCTTATGAACCGAGTGTGTGGACCATACCTTGACAAGTTTGTCATTGTTTTCATTGATGACATACTTATTTACTCAAAGAATGACCAAGAACACGGTGAACATTTGAGAAAGGTGTTAGAAGTATTGAGGAAGGAAGAATTGTACGCTAAGTTTTCAAAGTGTGCATTTTGGTTGGAAGAAGTTCAATTCCTCGGTCACATAGTGAACAAAGAAGGTATTAAGGTGGATCCGGCAAAGATAGAAACTGTTGAAAAGTGGGAAACCCCAAAAACTCCGAAACACATACGCCAGTTTTTAGGACTAGCTGGTTACTACAGAAGGTTCATCCAAGACTTTTCCAGAATAGCAAAACCCTTGACTGCATTAACGCATAAAGGGAAGAAATTTGAATGGAATGATGAACAAGAGAAAGCGTTTCAGTTATTGAAGAAAAAGCTAACTACGGCACCTATATTGTCATTGCCTGAAAGGAATGATGATTTTGTGATTTATTGTGACGCATCAAAGCAAGGTCTCGGTTGTGTATTAATGCAACGAACGAAGGTGATTGCTTATGCGTCTAGACAATTGAAGATTCACGAACAAAATTATACGACGCATGATTTGGAATTAGGCGCGGTTGTTTTTGCATTAAAGACTTGGAGGCACTACTTATATGGGGTCAAAAGTATTATATATACCGACCACAAAAGTCTTCAACACATATTTAATCAGAAACAACTGAATATGAGGCAGCGTAGGTGGATTGAATTATTGAATGATTACGATTTTGAGATTCGTTACCACCCGGGGAAGGCAAATGTGGTAGCCGATGCCTTGAGCAGGAAGGATAGAGAACCCATTCGAGTAAAATCTATGAATATAATGATTCATAATAACATTACTACTCAAATAAAGGAGGCGCAACAAGGAGTTTTAAAAGAGGGAAATTTAAAGGATGAAATACCCAAAGGATCGGAGAAGCATCTTAATATTCGAGAAGACGGAACCCGGTATAGGGCTGAAAGGATTTGGGTACCAAAATTTGGAGATATGAGAGAAATGGTACTTAGAGAAGCTCATAAAACCAGATACTCAATACATCCTGGAACGGGGAAGATGTACAAGGATCTCAAGAAACATTTTTGGTGGCCGGGTATGAAAGCCGATGTTGCTAAATACGTAGGAGAATGTTTGACGTGTTCTAAAGTCAAAGCTGAGCATCAGAAACCATCAGGTCTACTTCAACAACCCGAAATCCCGGAATGGAAATGGGAAAACATTACCATGGATTTCATCACTAAATTGCCAAGGACTGCAAGTGGTTTTGATACTATTTGGGTAATAGTTGATCGTCTCACCAAATCAGCACACTTCCTACCAATAAGAGAAGATGACAAGATGGAGAAGTTAGCACGACTGTATTTGAAGGAAGTCGTCTCCAGACATGGAATACCAATCTCTATTATCTCTGATAGGGATGGCAGATTTATTTCAAGATTCTGGCAGACATTACAGCAAGCATTAGGAACTCGTCTAGACATGAGTACTGCCTATCATCCACAAACTGATGGGCAGAGGGAAAGGACGATACAAACGCTTGAAGACATGCTACGAGCATGTGTTATTGATTTCGGAAACAGTTGGGATCGACATCTACCGTTAGCAGAATTTTCCTACAACAACAGCTACCATTCAAGCATTGAGATGGCGCCGTTTGAAGCACTTTATGGTAGAAAGTGCAGGTCTCCGATTTGTTGGAGTGAGGTGGGGGATAGACAGATTACGGGTCCGGAGATTATACAAGAAACTACCGAGAAGATCATCCAAATTCAACAACGGTTGAAAACCGCCCAAAGTCGACAAAAGAGCTACGCTGACATTAAAAGAAAAGATATAGAATTTGAAATTGGAGAGATGGTCATGCTTAAAGTTGCACCTTGGAAAGGCGTTGTTCGATTTGGTAAACGAGGGAAATTAAATCCAAGGTATATTGGACCATTCAAGATTATTGATCGTGTTGGACCAGTAGCTTACCGACTTGAATTACCTCAACAACTCGCGGCTGTACATAACACTTTCCACGTCTCGAATTTGAAGAAATGTTTTGCTAAAGAAGATCTCACTATTCCGTTAGATGAAATCCAAATCAACGAAAAACTCCAATTCATCGAAGAACCCGTCGAAATAATGGATCGTGAGGTTAAAAGACTTAAGCAAAACAAGATACCAATTGTTAAGGTTCGATGGAATGCTCGTAGAGGACCCGAGTTCACCTGGGAGCGTGAAGATCAGATGAAGAATAAATACCCGCATCTATTTCCAGAAGATTCGTCAACACCTTCAACAGCTTAAAATTTCGGGACGAAATTTATTTAACGGGTAGGTACTGTAGTGACCCGAACTTTTCCATGTTTATATATATTAATTGAGATTGATGTTTACATGATTAAATGTTTCCAACATGTTAAGCAATCAAACTTGTTAAGACTTGATTAATTGAAATAGGTTTCATATAGACAATTGACCACCCAAGTTGACCGGTGATTCACGAACGTTAAAACTTGTAAAAAAACTATATGATGACATATATATGGTTATATATATAGTTAACATGATATTATGATAAGTAAACATATCATTAATTATATTAACAATGAACTACATATGTAAAAACAAGACTACTAACTTAATGATTTTGAAACGAGACATATATGTAATGTTTATCGTTGTAACGACATTTAATGTATATATATCATATTAAGAGATATTCGTACATCATAATATCATGATAATATAATAATTTAAAATATCTTTTGATATTATAAACATTGGGTTAACAACATTTAACAAGATCGTTAACCTAAAGGTTTCAAAACAACACTTACATGTAACGACTAACGATGACTTAACGACTCAGTTAAAATGTATATACATGTAGTGTTTTAATATGTATTTATACACTTTTGAAAGACTTCAATACACTTATCAAAATACTTCTACTTAACAAAAATGCTTACAATTACATTCTCGTTCAGTTTCATCAACAATTCTACTCGTATGCACCCGTATTCGTACTCGTACAATACACAGCTTTTAGATGTATGTACTATTGGTATATACACTCCAATGATCAGCTCTTAGCAGCCCATGTGAGTCACCTAACACATGTGGGAACCATCATTTGGCAACTAGCATGAAATATCTCATAAGATTACAAAAATATGAGTAATCATTCATGACTTATTTACATGAAAACAAAATTACATATCCTTTATATCTAATCCATACACCAACGACCAAAAACACCTACAAACACTTTCATTCTTCAATTTTCTTCATCTAATTGAACTCTCTCAAGTTCTATCTTCAAGTTCTAAGTGTTCTTCATAAATTCCAAAAGTTCTAGTTTCATAAAATCAAGAATACTTTCAAGTTTGCTAGCTCACTTCCAATCTTGTAAGGTGATCATCCAACCTCAAGAAATCTTTGTTTCTTACAGTAGGTTATCATTCTAATACAAGGTAATAATCATATTCAAACTTTGGTTCAATTTCTATAACTATAACAATCTTATTTCAAGTGATGATCTTACTTGAACTTGTTTTCGTGTCATGATTTTGCTTCAAGAACTTTGAGCCATCCAAGGATCCATTGAAGCTAGATCCATTTTTCTCTTTTCCAGTAGGTTCATCCAAGGAACTTAAGGTAGTAATGATGTTCATAACATCATTCGATTCATACATATAAAGCTATCTTATTCGAAGGTTTAAACTTGTAATCACTAGAACATAGTTTAGTTAATTCTAAACTTGTTCGCAAACAAAAGTTAATCCTTCTAACTTGACTTTTAAAATCAACTAAACACATGTTCTATATCTATATGATATGCTAACTTAATGATTTAAAACCTGGAAACACGAAAAACACCGTAAAACCGGATTTACGCCGTCGTAGTAACACCGCGGGCTGTTTTGGGTTAGTTAATTAAAAACTATGATAAACTTTGATTTAAAAGTTGTTATTCTGAGAAAATTATTTTTATTATGAACATGAAACTATATCCAAAAATTATGGTTAAACTCAAAGTGGAAGTATGTTTTCTAAAATGGTCATCTAGACGTCTTTCTTTCGACTGAAATGACTACCTTTACAAAAACGACTTGTAACTTATTTTTCCGACTAGAAACCTATACTTTTTTTGTTTAGATTCATAAAATAGAGTTCAATATGAAACCATAGCAATTTGATTCACTCAAAACGGATTTAAAATGAAGAAGTTATGGGTAAAACAAGATTGGATAATTTTTCTCATTTTAGCTACGTGAAAATTGGTAACAAATCTATTCCAACCATAACTTAATCAACTTGTATTATATATTATGTAATCTTGAGATACCATAGACACGTATACAATGTTTCGACCTATCATGTCGACACATCTATATATATTTCGGAACAACCATAGACACTCTATATGTGAATGTTGGAGTTAGCTATACAGGGTTGAGGTTGATTCCAAAATATATATAGTTTGAGTTGTGATCAATACTGAGATACGTATACACTGGGTCGTGGATTGATTCAAGATAATATTTATCGATTTATTTCTGTACATCTAACTGTGGACAACTAGTTGTAGGTTACTAACGAGGACAGCTGACTTAATAAACTTAAAACATCAAAATATATTAAAAGTGTTGTAAATATATTTTGAACATACTTTGATATATATGTATATATTGTTATAGGTTCGTGAATCAACCAGTGGCCAAGTCTTACTTCCCGACGAAGTAAAAATCTGTGAAAGTGAGTTATAGTCCCACTTTTAAAATCTAATATTTTTAGGATGAGAATACATGCAGGTTTTATAAATGATTTACAAAATAGACACAAGTACGTGAAACTACATTCTATGGTTGAATTATCGAAATCGAATATGCCCCTTTTTATTAAGTCTGGTAATCTAAGAATTAGGGAACAGACACCCTAATTGACGCGAATCCTAAAGATAGATCTATTGGGCCTAACAAACCCCATCCAAAGTACCGGATGCTTTAGTACTTCGAAATTTATATCATATCCGAAGGGTGTCCCGGAATGATGGGGATATTCTTATATATGCATCTTGTTATTGTCGGTTACCAGGTGTTCACCATATGAATGATTTTTATCTCTATGTATGGGATGTGTATTGAAATATGAAATCTTGTGGTCTATTGTTACGATTTGATATATATAGGTTAAACCTATAACTCACCAACATTTTTGTTGACGTTTTAAGCATGTTTATTCTCAGGTGATTATTAAGAGCTTCCGCTGTCGCATACTTAAATAAGGACAAGATTTGGAGTCCATGCTTGTATGATATTGTGTAAAAACTGCATTCAAGAAACTTATTTTGTTGTAACATATTTGTATTGTAAACCATTATGTAATGGTCGTGTGTAAACAGGATATTTTAGATTATCATTATTTGATAATCTACGTAAAGCTTTTTAAACCTTTATTGATGAAATAAAGGTTATGGTTTGTCTAAAAATGAATGCAGTCTTTGAAAAACGTCTCATATAGAGGTCAAAACCTCGCAACGAAATCAATTAATATGGAACGTTTTTAATCAATAAGAACGGGACATTTCAGCTTTGACCTTAGAACACGTCAAACATTCTCCTACGTATTTAGCAACATCGGCTTTCATACCCGGCCACCAAAAATGTTTCTTGAGATCCTTGTACATCTTCCCCGTTCCAGGATGTATTGAGTATCTGGTTTTATGAGCTTCTCTAAGTACCATTTCTCTCATATCTCCAAATTTTGGTACCCAAATCCTTTCAGCCCTATACCGGGTTCCGTCTTCCCGAATATTAAGATGCTTCTCCGATCCTTTGGGTATTTCATCCTTTAAATTTCCCTCTTTTAAAACTCCTTGTTGCGCCTCCTTTATTTGAGTAGTAAGGTTATTATGAATCATTATATTTATAGATTTTACTCGAATGGGTTCTCTGTCCTTCCTGCTCAAGGCATCGGCTACCACATTTGCCTTCCCCGGGTGGTAACGAATCTCAAAGTCGTAATCATTCAACAATTCAATCCACCTACGCTGCCTCATATTCAGTTGTTTCTGATTAAATATGTGTTGAAGACTTTTGTGGTCAGTATATATAATACTTTTGACCCCATATAAGTAGTGCCTCCAAGTCTTTAATGCAAAAACAACCGCGCCTAATTCCAAATCATGCGTCGTATAATTTTGTTCGTGAATCTTCAATTGTCTAGATGCATAAGCAATCACCTTCGTTCGTTACATTAATACACAACCGAGACCTTGCTTTGATGCGTCACAATAAATCACAAAATCATCATTCCCTTCAGGCAATGACAATATAGGTGCCGTAGTTAGCTTTTTCTTCAATAACTGAAACGCTTTCTCTTGTTCATCCTTCCATTCAAATTTCTTCCCTTTATGCGTTAATGCAGTCAAGGGTTTTGCTATTCTGGAAAAGTCTTGGATGAACCTTCTGTAGTAACCAGCTAGTCCTAAAAACTGGCGTATGTGTTTCGGAGTTTTCGGGGTTTCCCACTTTTCAACAGTTTCTATCTTTGCCGGATCCACCTTAATACCTTCTTTGTTCACTATGTGACCGAGGAATTGAACTTCTTCCAACCAAAATGCACACTTTGAAAACTTAGCGTACAATTCTTCCTTCCTCAATACTTCTAACACCTTTCTCAAATGTTCACCGTGTTCTTGGTCATTCTTTGAGTAAATAAGTATGTCATCAATGAAAACAATGACAAACTTGTCAAGGTATGGTCCACACACTCGGTTCATAAGGTCCATGAACATAGCTGGTGCATTAGTTAAACCAAATGGCATGACCATAAACTCGTAATGACCGTAACGTGTTCTGAAAGCAGTCTTTGGAATATCATCTTCTTTCACCCGCATTTGATGATACCCGGAACGTAAGTCAATCTTTGAATAAACAGACGAGCCTTGTAGTTGATCAAATAAGTCATCGATTCTCGGTAGTGGGTAGCGGTTCTTGATGGTAAGTTTGTTCAACTCTCGGTAGTCGATACACAACCTGAATGTACCATCTTTCTTCTTGACAAACAAAACAGGAGCTCCCCACGGTGATGTGCTTGGTCGAATGAAACCACGCTCTAAAAGTTCTTGTAATTGGCTTTGTAGTTCTTTCATCTCGCTGGGTGCGAGTCTGTAAGGAGCACGAGCTATTGGTGCAGCTCCTGGTACAAGATCTATTTGAAATTCAACGGATCGATGTGGGGGTAATCCCGGTAATTCTTTCGGAAATACATCGGGAAATTCTTTTGCAATGGGAACATCATTGATGCTCTTTTCTTCAGTTTGTACTTTCTCGACGTGTGCTAGAACAGCATAGCAACCTTTTCTTATTAGTTTTTGTGCCTTCAAATTACTAATAAGATGTAGCTTCGTGTTGCCCTTTTCTCCGTACACCATTAAGGGTTTTCCTTTTTCTCGTATAATGCGAATTGCATTTTTGTAACAAACGATCTCTGCTTTCACTTCTTTCAACCAGTCCATACCGATTATCACATCAAAACTCCCTAACTCTACTGGTATCAAATCAATCTTAAATGTTTCGCTAACCAGTTTAATTTCTCGATTCCGACATATATTATCTGCTGAAATTAATTTACCATTTGCTAATTCGAGTAAAAATTTACTATCCAAAGGCGTCAATGGACAACTTAATTTAGCACAAAAATCTCTACTCATATAGCTTCTATCCGCACCCGAATCAAATAAAACGTAAGCAGATTTATTGTCAATAAGAAACGTACCCGAAACAAGCTCCGGGTCTTCCTGTGCCTCTACCGCATTAATATTGAAAACTCTTCCGCGGCCTTGTCCATTCGTGTTCTCCTGGTTCGGGCAATTTCTAATAATGTGGCCCGGTTTTCCACATTTATAACAAACTACATTGGCATAACTTGCTCCGACACTACTTGCTCCGCCATTACTCGTTCCGACACCATTTGTTCCTTTCGTTCTGTTAACCCCTGGTCCGTAGACATCACACTTCGCCGCGCTATGACCATTTCTTTTACACTTGTTGCAAAATTTGGTGCAGAACCCCGAGTGATACTTTTCACACCTTTGGCATAGCTGCTTCTGATTGTTGTTGTTGTTGCGGTTATTATTGTTGTTGGGATGATTGTTGTAGCTGCTGTTGTTGCTGTTGTTGTTGTTGTTGTTGTTGTTGTTGTTGTTGGGCCGTTTGTTGTAGTTGCGATTGATGTTGCGATTGTTGGGATAATTGTTGCGATTATTGTTGTAATTACTGTTGTTGTTGTATTGGTGATTCTTATCACCGTTTTCCTCCCACTTTCTTTTGACTTGCTTCACATTGGCCTCTTCAGCAGTCTGTTCTTTAATTCTTTCTTCAATCTGGTTCACTAGTTTGTGAGCCATTCTACATGCCTGTTGTATGGAGGCGGGCTCGTGTGAACTTATATCTTCTTGGATTCTTTCCGGTAATCCTTTCACAAACGCGTCGATCTTCTCTTCCTCATCTTCGAATGCTCCCGGACACAATAGGCACAATTCTGTGAATCGTCTTTCGTACGTGGTAATATCAAATCCTTGGGTTCGTAACCCTCTAAGTTCTGTCTTGAGCTTATTGACCTCGGTTCTGGGACGGTACTTCTCGTTCATCAAGTGCTTGAATGCTGACCACGGTAGTGCGTACGCATCGTCCTGTCCCACTTGCTCTAGATAGGTATTCCACCATGTTAACGCAGAACCTGTGAAGGTATGCATAGCGTACTTCACTTTGTCCTCTTCAGTACACTTACTTATGGCAAACACCGATTCAACCTTCTCGGTCCACCGTTTCAATCCGATCGGTCCTTCGGTTCCATCAAATTCCAAAGGTTTGCAGGCAGTGAATTCTTTGTAGGTGCATCCTACACGATTTCCTGTACTGCTAGATCCAAGGTTATTGTTGGTATGTAGCGCAGCCTGTACTGCGGCTATGTTTGAAGCTAGAAAAGTACGGAATTCCTCTTCATTCATATTCACGGTGTGTCGAGTAGTCGGTGCCATTTCCTTCAAAATAGTTAAATGGAACAAGTTAATCATACAGAATATTAAGAGTAGTTAATAGTATTTTGTAGCATAATATGAACTCATTTATAAAAGCTTTTTCTTCATATTAGCGTTTTATAAGTTTAAATTCGGGTAGTACCTACCCGTTAAGTTCATACTTAGTAGCTAATATACAATTCAACTACTACAATTCTATATGAAAAACTGATTATAATAATATTTCGCGTTCAAACTTTTATACAATATTTTACAAACTTACAATACCGCTTATTTTACATAAAGCATGAAATATAGCACACAATAATTTTGATACAAGATAGTTGTGAAGATAATTCTAGCTAGTACACAAGTCGTTCAGCAAAGGCAATAAAGACACGTAATTCATACGTCCAGAAACAAGTCATGCATTCTGGTTTTACTAGGACTACTTCCCATCCTTGGTCTTGTGGAACATAACCGTTATGGCCGTTGATAAGACAGCGTGTTGTAACGTCGTCAAAGGGACGAGGGTTACGTAATGTCCAACAGTCCCGTAACAATCTAAAAACCTCATTTCTTACCCTAATTACCGACTCCGTCACTTGTGGAAACGTTTTGTTTAATAGTTGTAGCCCGATGTTCTTGTTCTCACTTTGGTGAGAAGCGAACATTACTAATCCGTAAGCATAACATGCTTCTTTATGTTGCATGTTAGCTGCTTTTTCTAAATCACGAAGTCCAATATTCGGATATATTGAGTCAAAATAATTTCTTAACCCGTTACGTAAAATAGCATTTGGGTTCCTCGCAATATATGCGTCAAAGTAAACACATCGTAACTTATGGGTTTCCCAATGTGATATCCCCCATCTTTCAAATGAAAGTCTCTTATAAACCAAGACATTATTGGAACGTTCTTCGAATGTCTTACAAACTGATCTCGCCTTAAATAGTTGTGCCGAAGAATTCTGACCGACTTTAGACAAGATTTCATCAATCATGTCTCCGGGTAGGTCTCTTAAAATATTGGGTTGTCTATCCATTTTGTGTTTTTATACTGTAAAATAGACAAGAGTTAGATTCATAAAAAAAATACTTATTAATACAAGCAATTTTTACATATATCATAAAGCATAAGCACACTATATTACATATATTACACCACACGAATACAACTATCTTATTCCGACTCGCTTGTTTCTTCTTCTTCGGTTTTGGTTCGTTTTGCCAAGTTTCTAGGGATATATGATGTTCCCCTAATACGAGCCGTCGTTATCCACATTGGTTTAGAAAAACCTGGTGGTTTAGAGGTTCCCGGGTCATTGTTACAACTTAAGGACTTCGGGGGTTGACGATACATATAAACTTCATCGGGGTTGGAATTAGATTTCTCTATTTTTATGCCCTTTCCCTTATTATTTTCTTTTGCCTTTTTAAATTCAGTTGGGGTAATTTCTATAACATCATCGGAATTCTCGTCGGAATCCGATTCATCGGAGAATTGGTAATCCTCCCAATATTTTGCTTCCTTGGCGGAAACACCGTTGACCATAATTAACCTTGGTCGGTTGGTTGAGGATTTTCTTTTACTTAACCGTTTTATTATTTCCCCCACCGGTTCTATTTCTTCTTCCGGTTCCGATTCTTCTTCCGGTTCCGACTCTTCTTCCGGTTCCGACTCTTCTTCCGGTTCCGACTCTTCTTCCGGTTCCTCTTCGGGAACTTGTGAATCAGTCCACGAATCATTCCAATTTACATTTGACTCTTCATTATTATTAGGTGAGTCAATGGGACTTGTTCTAGAGGTAGGCATCTATCACATAATATCAAACGCGTTAAGAGATTAATATATCACATAATATTCACATGTTAAAAATATATAGTTTCCAACAAAATTTGTTAAGCAATCATTTTTCAAGTAAACACGGTCGAAGTCCAGACTCACTAATGCATCCTAACAAACTCGATAAGACACACTAATGCAAAATTCTGGTTCTCTAAGACCAACGCTCGGATACCAACTGAAATGTCCCGTTCTTATTGATTAAAAACGTTCCATATTAATTGATTTCGTTGCGAGGTTTTGACCTCTATATGAGACATTTTTCAAAGACTGCATTCATTTTTAAAACAAACCATAACCTTTATTTCATAGATAAAGGTTTTAAAAAGCTTTACGTAGATTATCAAATAATGATAATCTAAAATATCCTGTTTACACACGACCATTACATAATGGTTTACAATACAAATATGTTACAACAAAATAAGTTTCTTGAATGCAGTTTTTACACAATATCATACAAGCATGGACTCCAAATCTCGTCCTTATTTAAGTATGCGACAGCGGAAGCTCTTAATAATCACCTGAGAATAAACATGCTTAAAACGTCAACAAAAATGTTGGTGAGTTATAGGTTTAACCTATATATATCAAATCATAATAATAGACCACAAGATTTCATATTTCAATACACATCCCATACATAGAGATAAAAATCATTCATATGGTGAACACCTGGTAACCGACATTAACAAGATGCATATATAAGAATATCCCCATCATTCCGGGACACCCTTCGGATATGATATAAATTTCGAAGTACTAAAGCATCCGGTACTTTGGATGGGGTTTGTTAGGCCCAATAGATCTATCTTTAGGATTCGCGTCAATTAGGGTGTCTGTTCCCTAATTCTTAGATTACCAGACTTAATAAAAAGGGGCATATTCGATTTCGATAATTCAACCATAGAATGTAGATTCACGTACTTGTGTCTATTTTGTAAATCATTTATAAAACCTGCATGTATTCTCATCCCAAAAATATTAGATTTTAAAAGTGGGACTATAACTCACTTTCACAGATTTTTACTTCGTCGGGAAGTAAGACTTGGCCACTGGTTGATTCACGAACCTATAACAATATATACATATATATCAAAGTATGTTCAAAATATATTTACAACACTTTTAATATATTTTGATGTTTTAAGTTTATTAAGTCAGCTGTCCTCGTTAGTAACCTACAACTAGTTGTCTACAGTTAGATGTACAGAAAAAAATCGATAAATATTATCTTGAATCAATCCACGACCCAGTGTATACGTATCTCAGTATTGATCACAACTCAAACTATATATATTTTGGAATCAACCTCAACCCTGTATAGCTAACTCCAACATTCACATATAGAGTGTCTATGGTTGTTCCGAAATATATATAGATGTGTCGACATGATAGGTCGAAACATTGTATACGTGTCTATGGTATCTCAAGATTACATAATATACAATACAAGTTGATTAAGTTTTGGTTGGAATAGATTTGTTACCAATTTTCACGTAGCTAAAATGAGAAAAATTATCCAATCTTGTTTTACCCATAACTTCTTCATTTTAAATCCGTTTTGAGTGAATCAAATTGCTATGGTTTCATATTGAACTCTATTTTATGAATCTAAACAGAAAAAGTATAGGTTTATAGTCGGAAAAATAAGTTACAATTCGTTTTTGTAAAGGTAGTCATTTCAGTCGAAAGAACGACGTCTAGATGACCATTTTAGAAAACATACTTCCACTTTGAGTTTAACTATAATTTTTGGATATAGTTTCATTTTCATAATAAAAATCATTTTCTCAGAATAACAACTTTTAAATCAAAGTTTATCATAGTTTTTAATTAACTAACCCAAAACAGCCCGCGGTGTTACTACGACGGCGTAAATCTGGTTTTACGGTGTTTTTCGTGTTTCCAGGTTTTAAATCATTAAGTTAGCATATCATATAGATATAGAACATGTGTTTAGTTGATTTTAAAAGTCAAGTTAGAAGGATTAACTTTTGTTTGCGAACAAGTTTAGAATTAACTAAACTATGTTCTAGTGATTACAAGTTTAAACCTTCGAATAAGATAGCTTTATATGTATGAATCGAATGATGTTATGTACATCATTACTACCTTAAGTTCCTTGGATAAACCTAATGGAAAAGAGAAAAATGGATCTAGCTTCAACGGATCCTTGGATGGCTCGAAGTTCTTGAAGCAGAATCATGACACGAAAACAAGTTCAAGTAAGATCATCACTTGAAATAAGATTGTTATAGTTATAGAAATTGAACCAAAGTTTGAATATGATTATTACCTTGTATTAGAATGATAACCTACTGTAAGAAACAAAGATTTCTTGAGGTTGGATGATCACCTTACAAGATTGGAAGTGAGCTAGCAAACTTGAAAGTATTCTTGATTTTATGAAACTAGAACTTTTGAAATTTATAAAGAACACTTAGAACTTGAAGATAGAACTTTAGAGAGATAAATTAGATGAAGAAAATTGAAGAATGAAAGTGTTTGTAGGTGTTTTTGGTCGTTGGTGTATGGATTAGATATAAAGGATATGTAATTTTGTTTTCATGTAAATAAGTCATGAATGATTACTCATATTTTTGTAATTTTATGAGATATTTCATGCTAGTTGCCAAATGATGGTTCCCACATGTGTTAGGTGACTCACATGGGCTGCTAAAAGCTGATCATTGGAGTGTATATACCAATAGTACATACATCTAAAAGCTGTGTATTGTACGAGTACGAATACGGGTGCATACGAGTAGAATTGTTGATGAAACTGAACGAGGATGTAATTGTAAGCATTTTTGTTAAGTAGAAGTATTTTGATAAGTGTCTTGAAGTCTTTCAAAAGTGTATGAATACATATTAAAACACTACATGTATATACATTTTAACTGAGTCGTTAAGTCATCGTTAGTCGTTACATGTAAATGTTGTTTTGAAACCTTTAGGTTAACGATCTTGTTGAATGTTGTTAACCCATTGTTTATTATAACAAATGAGATGTTAAATTATTATATTATCATGATATTATGATATATAATATATCTTAGTATGATGTATATACAGTTAAATGTCGTTACAACGATAATCGTTACATATATGTCTCGTTTCGAAATCATTAAGTTAGTAGCCTTATTTTTACATATGTATTTCATTGTTAATACACTTAATAATATATTTACTTATCATTTAACATAATTAACCAAGTGTATCAATATCTTAATATGATTCATATGTACCTAGTAAGACGTTGTTATAACGATAATCGTTATATATATCGTTTTCGAGTTTCTTAAATTAATAGTCTCATTTTTATGTATATAACTCATTGTTAAAATACCTAATGAGATACATACTTATAATAAAAACATGTTAACTATATATATAACCATATATATGTCATCGTATAGTTTTTTTAAGTTTTAACGTTCGTGAATCACCGGTCAACTTGGGTGGTCAATTGTCTATATGAAACATATTTCAATTAATCAAGTCTTAACAAGTTTGATTGCTTAACATGTTGGAAACATTTAATCATGTAAATATCAATCTTAATTAATTTATATATACATGGAAAAGTTTGGGTCACTACACATTAACTGTGAATGATAATGATTATAGAAGACAGAAGCAGAGACTTTGAAATATAAGGGAACATATAAAGCCCAACGACAAACCAGAAATTATAAACTATATATATCGATGCATATAAAGATACAGGAGAACTAGAAACACTATAAACCCAAGAGTATAGTAGAAGTAAATAGATTCTTCCGGCAGTAGATGAAAAAGAAGAATGACCGATATGAAAGTTAGAAGTATATCAAGAATCAGAACTGGATGGAGCATATTGATGAATACTTTAAAATATGAGTTGAGGGGGAAAGAATAGAAGGTGATGAAACATGACTAGGAACTTAGAAATCAACAGATTTAACTCACACAATGGTGGAACAAGTGAATCAAACCCTCTAGTGAATAGGTTAAGTTTTTTTTTTGATTAATTTAGTCAAACCACAACTAAATCAAGTGTGATTAGATCAACACCTAGAGCTATTATTCACCGCCTGGGTGATTTGGACTGAGAGAGAATCGGAGGAGCTCACTAGATCTGAGTGTGTGTAACAAATGAGAGGCTTAACCTAAAATGAAGAACATAAGACTTTATATACCCCTGCTATTGACTCACCCATATGATTCATTCATCACACGTACGAGTTGGCTTCATCAGCTGTACGGGTGATCACTCACTCGTGTCTTCTCATTTAGGTTGTAATTGTGACTTAGCTCAGCATCAACCGTGCGTATGAGCCTGTCAACCGTACTAGTGAGGCTTCACTCGTACGTCTGACTAAGTCTAACATAGTCAAACATTTAAATCTCATTCCTGCAGTTCCTGTAACCACATACAAACACGGATAGGATAATAACGAGCAATCATGGTGGCCTATAAACTGATGTACCTGCAATGGACGTGGGTAGATGTCTAAGGACTTGCATAAAATGCATCAACAGAAGGTGTGAGTTGTAAGGAAACGAATGAGGTGAATTTATAAGAAAATCTCCGACATAACAATTAAAATGGACGATCGCATTTAAAGCGGATCCTAATTCCCTTGTTTACCGGAGAGTCAAATCTTATTAAGAAGATTTTATTCAAATCCCTTGAAATCTAGGAATCGATCATATCTACGTCAAATGATAAGATGAATCTACACTTACTCATTTCACTCTTCTATGTTAGCTTCATTCGTACTCTTCATATAAATGGATTGTTTATCCAAATTATTCACTGACGATAAAACTCTAATTTTCAGCCCGTATGCATCATGAAAACATACTTATTATCATTCACGACCTTTCCACTCAAATTTCGGGACGAAATTTCTTTAATGAGTAGGTACTGTGACAACCCGGAAATTTCCAACCAAATTTAAACTTTAATCTTTATATGTTTCCGACACGATAAGTAATATTTGTTAAGTTAAATTTCAAGAATTTTAAACTATGTTCATGCATTCATTCAACCTCGACCAAGTTCCAACGATTCACGAACCATTAAAAGAATATGATTATATATGTATATGTGTATATATATTATAACTTGAAACGTAAACAAAATATTAGATTAAATACTTTATATGATTATATCTGTTTCAAAATATTTATCAATGGAATTAGAAGATAAGATCAAATGATTGAATTATCAGATATATTGAATTATGATTACAAGTCTCTGTTGAAAGGCCCACGTTGATTTGAGAAATCTTTCCATTTTAACAATATTCGGAAAATGGTAAAATGATTTATAAATAAGAACAAATTGTCAATCATTGAGAACTAGACAAAGGATAGTGGAAGATTGAATCTCATAAAGACTCGATTGATCTATTTAGTTTCAAACGTACAAAAATGTTTTCAGTTTAAAAAGAACTTTATTATTAAAACGTATATAACTTTTATAAATATCTAGAACCACTTTTGACAACTCATTACTTAACTAGTATGATAAAGATAACGATATTTATATTTTATTTTATTAAATATATATAACAATTTAAATTAATATTATATATATTTACACGCGTATTATACGTACATAGTTTTATACTTTTAATATACTTAAACTTTACCTTTACTTTATTTTTACTTTACTTTAACTTTAATAATTCACTTTAATAATTCATACTTTAATAGTTCACTTTAATAATTCAAAAATCTATTATAAATAGAATTCAATAGGTTTCATTATTTCATAGAAACTTGAAAATATTTTTCTAAAAACTCTTTCAATCGATTTACATATATATATTTACTCCGTATTGTTTCAAGATATTATTAGTATACATAAAATATTACGACGGAGTGCTGTCCGAGTGATTTCGAAATTGTTTTTCGAGTAGGATAGGATTGAGAAAATTATGGGTTATAGCTATGGAGGTGATTGAGTATTGTTCATGGGTATGCTCGTGAGGTCAATATAGTGTTTATCATTTCCGTTGCGTCTACGTACCTTTCCTGCAATATTGAATCTCAATATTGATACGTGAGTACTCATAATTTAACTTTTACATACTAATAGTGTTTCCCTGACTAGTGCTCGAGTATTTAGGATTATGCATGCTTGTACTTTTGATATTGCCCTTAGACAGGTTAGGTTGAATCTTGAATTAGTTACATTTGCAGTTGAGATAAGGTATAAGATATGCATGTCCTTGGAAAGCTAGCGAAAAATTAAGAACTTTTCCTTTAGATATCGAATGGTTTCGATGAATGGATTAGAAGTTATAATCAATTGAATTTTCGATATTTTTATTAAAAATGATTATTATTATCGTCATTTTTATCGTCGTTCTAGTTTTATCTTATTATTATCATTATTATTATCTTTATCAATAAAATGGATTTATCATTAAAAATTGTTATTTTTTTTATTATTACTATCGTTATTATCGTTAAAGTTATAATTAGTATTATTATTATTATCCAATTATTATTATTATTATTATTATTATTATTATTATTATTATTATTATTATTATTATTATTATTATTATTATTATTATTAGTATTATTATTATTATTATTATCATTATTAATATATATATCATTATTTAAAAATGGTTATTGTTATTGTTATTATTATTATTACTATATTATCATTAAGATAATTATTAGTATTATAGTTAATAATGTTATAGTAACTATCATTATTAATATTAGTGTAATTAAAACAAATATTTGTAACACCTAATTATTTTGATTACTATTATTGTCATTATTATGAACACGATATAAAAGACGATTAAAAGCTATTAAACGAAATGATTAGCAAATAATGAGTAAGAGTATCATGATGAAATTAAAATATTATAAGATATTGATTTAGATAAAATTATCGTTCTTTTTATTTTTATCATTACTATTATTATTAAAAGTATCGTTAGTATTAAAACTATCATTTTAACAAAAATTATCATTTTAATAGAAATGTCATTGTCACTATAAAATATCATTATTATTATTATTTTAAATAGAATTATTATTTTAAAGATAATATTAAAAATTATCGTAAATATTAAAGTTATCATAATTAGAATTATCGTTTTATCATAATGTCATCTTAGTAATTATAAATATTGATATTTTTATAATAATAATAATTATTATTACAAAATAATACAAATTTTACTTACTATCATTATAGATATTATTTTATCAAATAAATATGTGATACAAACATATTTTACTATGTGTAATAACTTACTTTAATAATATCTATCGTATTATCTTTATGATATTAAATGAACCCTATAAATTTTATTACTTAATATATATAAAATTATATTTTATTATATAAATTTAATATAAAATTTTATTTATTAATAAATAAATTATATTATTTACTCTAGTAAATCTTTTAAAAATATTTAAAAATATAAAATGACGATATTTAAACTATATATTAATCATGTATAGATTTTTGGAAATTATTTTGAGTCAAATTTACTTTTGTTGACTTTTGCATATTAGTCTCGAGCATTAGGATTGTGGTACACTATGACTTGACCTAATTTGTTAGACAAATATTGACCAACACATAAATATAAATAATTAATTTAGGTTCGTGAATCCGAGGCCAACCTTGCACTTGTTCAATGACGTTATATGTATTTTTACTACGAAATACAGTATGGTGACTTTCATTTGCCTTTTTACCCTTTATATTTTTGGGACTGAGAATACATGTGCTTTTATAAATGTTTGACGAAATAGACACAAGTAATTGAAACTACATTCTATGGTTGAATTATCGAAATCGAATATGCCCCTTTTTATTAAAGTCTGGTAATCTAAGAATTAGGGAACAGACACCCTAATTGACGCGAATCCTAAAGATAGATCTATAGGGCCTAACAAACCCCATCCAAAGTACCGGATGCTTTAGTACTTCGAAATTTATATCATGTCCGAAGGAGGATCCCGGAATGATAGGGGATATTCTTATATGTATCTAGTTAATGTCGGTTACCAGGTGTTCACCATATGAATGATTATTTTTGTCTCTATGCATGGGACGTATATTTATGAGAACTGGAAATGAAATTCTTGTGGTCTATTAAAATGATGGAAATAAATGATTATGATAAACTAATGAACTCACCAACCTTTTGGTTGACACTTTAAAGCATGTTTATTCTCAGGTGTTAAAGAAATATTCCGCTGTACATTTGCCCATTTTAAAGATATTACTTGGAGTCTTTCATAGCATATTTCGAAGAACGTTGCATTCGAGTCATTGAGTTCATCAAAGATTATTATTAAATCAATTTATAGTTGGATAGTGGATATTATGAAATGGTATGCATGCCAGTCAATTTTCGATGTAAAGATAGTTTTTCTTTTAAAAACGAATGCAATGTTTGTAAAATGTATCACATAGAGGTCAAATACCTCGCAATGTAATCAACTATTGTGAATCGTTTATAATGTATATGAACGGGTCCTTTCAGTATTCGTGTCTATGGTATCCCAAGATTACATAATATATTGGAATACATGTATAATATAATATGAGTTAGCTAGGATATGATTAATATAGATTTGTTACCAATTTTCACGTAGCTACAACAAGAAAAATTATCCAATCTTGTTTTACCCATAACTTCTTCGTTTTAAATCCGTTTTGAGTGTTTCAAGTTGCTATGGTTTCATATTGAACTTAAGTTTATGAATCTAAAAGAAAAATTATAAGTTTATAGTCAGAAATACAGGTTACAATTCGTTTTTGTAAAGGTAGTCATTTCAGTCGAAAGAACGACGTCTAGATGACCATTTTGGAAAACATAATTCCACTTTGAGTTTAACCATAATTTTTAGATATAGTTTCATGTTCATAAGAAAAATCATTTTCTCAGAAGAACAACTTTTAAATCAAAGTTTATCATAGTTTTTAATTAACTAACCCAAAATAGCCCGCGGTGTTACTATGACGGCGTATATCCGGTTTTACGGTGTTTTTTCGTGTTTCCAGGTTTTAAATCATTAAGTTACCATATCATATAGATATATAACATGTGTTTAGTTAATTTTAAAAGTCAATTTAGAAGGATTAACTTTATTTACGAACAAGTTTAGAATTAACTAAACTATATTCTAGTGATTACAAGTTTAAATCTTCGAATAAGATAGTTTTATATGTATGAATCATTACTACCTTAATTTTAGTAGGTAAACCTACTAGAAATTAGAAAAATAGATCTAGCTTCAAAGGATCCTTGGATGGCTTGAAAGTTCTTGAAGCAGAATCATGACACGAAAACAAGTTCAAGTAAGATTTCCACTCGAAATAAGATTGTTATAGTTATAGAAATTGAATCAAAGTTTGAATATGAGTATTACCTTGTATTAGAAAGAAATCTTACTGTAAATAAGAAAGATTTCTTGAGGTTGGATGATCACTTTACAAGATTGGAAGTAAGCTAGCAAACTTGGAAGTATTCTTGATTTTATGAACCTAGAACTTATAGAATTTATGAAGAATACTTAGAACTTAAAGATAGAACTTGAGAGAGATCAATTAGATGAATAAAATTGAAGAATGATAGTGTTTGTAGGTGTTTTTTGTCGTTGCTATATGGATTAGATATAAAGGATGTGTAATTTTGTTTACTGGTAAATAAGTCATGAATGATTACTAATATTTTTTTAATTTTATGAGATATTTCATGCTAGTTGCCAAATGATTGTTCCTACATGTGTTAGTTGACCCACAAGGGCTGCTAAGAGCTGATCATTGGAGTGTATATACCAATAGTAAATACATTTAGAAGCTGGGTATTGTACGAGTACGAATACGAGTGCATATGAGTAGAATTGTTGATGAAAATGAATGAGAATGTAATTGTAAGCATTTTTGTTAAGTAGAAGTACTTTGATAAGTGTCTTGAAGTCTTTCAAAAGTGTATTAATACATATTAAAACACTACATGTATATACATTTTAACTAAGTCGTTAAGTCATCGTTAGTCGTTACATGTAAGTGTTGTTTTGAAACCTTTAGGTTAACGATCTTGTAAAATGTTGTTAACCCATTGTTTATTATATCTAAAGAGATTGTAATTATTACATTATCATGATATTATGATGTATTAATATATCTTAATATGATATATATACAATTAAATGTTGTTACAACGATAATCGTTACATATATGCCTCGTTTCGAAATCCTTAAGTTAGTAGTCTTGTTTTTACATATGTAGTTCATTGTTAATATACTTAATGATATGTTTACTTATCATAATACCATGTTAACTATATATATATATATATATATATATATATATATATATATATATATATATATATATATATATCCATATATATGACATCATATAGTTTTTACAAGTTTTAACGTTCGTGAATCACCGGTCAACTTGGGTGGTCAATTGTCTATATGAAACCTATTTAAATTAATCAAGTCTTAATAAGTTTGATTGCTTAACATGTTTGAAACACTTAATCGTGTAAATAACTATTTCATTTAATATATATAAACATGGAAAAGTTCGGGTCACTACAACATTGTAGGTATATGTGTGTGTATATATGTAAATATATACATTCGTGCATATGTATGTGTATATATGTATTTATATGTAAGTGTGTATGTATGTATGAGTATGTATTGTGTAAGTATATAAGACTGGTAAATACAAAAAGGTAAAGTAGTTATACGTATATATGTACCACCTTTACATTAATGTATATAACACTTACACACACACACACACACACACATATATATATATATATATATATATATATATATATATATATATATATATATATATATATATATATATATATATATATATATATATATATATATATATATCACATAGCTATAAACATATATATGTATGAAAAAAATAAAGAATATATATATGTATGTATCACATAGGTGTATATTTATATATGTAACATATAATGATAAGATTAAATATTAGTTGATTAATTAAAGAATAATACTACTATTATTATTATAACTTATACACTTATCTATATAATAACACCATAAATTACACTAAGTATATTATCACCTATATGAAATGTCCCGTTCATATTGATTATAAACGTTCCATATTAATTGATTTCGTTGCGAGGTTTTGACCTCTATATGAGACGTTTTTCAAAGACTGCATTTATTTTTAAAACAACCATAACCTTTATTTTATCAATAAAGGTTTTAAAAAAACATTACGTAGATTATCAAATAATGATAATCTAAAATATACTGTTTACACACGACCATTACATAATGGTTTACAATAGAAATATATTAGATCGACATATGTTTCTTGAATGCAGTTTTTACACAATATCATACAAACATGGACTCCAAATCTTGTCCTTATTTTAGTATGCAACAGCGGAAGCTCTTAGTATTCACCTGAGAATAAACATGCTTTAAACATCAACAAAAATATTGGTGAGTTATAGGTTTAACCTATATATATCAAATCGTAACAATAGACCACAAGATTTCATATTTCAATACACATCCCATACATAGAGATAAAAATCATTCATATGGTGAACACCTGGTAACCGACATTAACAAGATGCATATATAAGAATATCCCCATCATTCCGGGACACCCTTCGGATATGATATAAATTTCGAAGTACTAAAACATCCGGTACTTTAGATGGGGTTTGTTAGGCCCAATATATCTATCTTTAGGATTCGCGTCAATTAGGGTGTCTGTTCCCTAATTCTTAGATTACCAGACTTAATAAAAAGGGGCATATTCGATTTCGATAATTCAACCATAGAATGTAGTTTCACGTACTTGTATCTATTTTGTAAATCACTTATAAAACCTGCATGTATTCTCATCCCAAAAATATTAGATTTTAAAAGTGGTACTATAACTCACTTTCACAGATATTTCCTTCCTCGGAAATAAGACTTGGCCACGGATCGATTCACGAACCTATACAAATATGTACATATATATATCAAAGAATGATCAAAATATAATTACAACCATTTTTATTATGTTTTAAAGATTTGAGTGTATTAAGTCAGCTGTCCTCGTTAGTAACCTACAACTAGTTGTCCACAGTTAGATGTACAGAAATAAATCGATATATATTATCTTGAATCAATCCATGACCCAGTGTATACACATCTCAGGCTAGATCACAACTCAAAGTATATATATTTTTGGAATCAACCTAAACCCTGCATAGCTAACTCCAACATTACTGCATATAGAGTGTCTATGGTTGTTCCAAATAATATATATACATGGGTCGATATGATATGTCAAAACATTTGCATACGTGTCTATGGTATCCCAAGATTACATAATATATTAGAATACATGTATAATACAATATAAGTTAGCTAGGATATGATTTGTATAGATTTGTTAAACATTTCCCGTAGCTAAAAAGATCAAAAATATCCAATCTTGTTTTACCCATAACTTCTTCATTTTAAATCCGTTTTGAGTGAATCAAATTGCTATGGTTTCATATTGAACTCTAATTTAAGAATCCAAATAGAAAAGGTATAGGTTTATAGTTAGAAATTTAAGTTACATGTCAATTACTAAAGAGGTAGTCATTTCCGTCGAAAGAACGACATCTTGATGACCACTTTGAAAAACATTTTTTCACTTTGAGTTTAACCAAGATTTTTGTATATAGTTTCATGTTCATATAAAAAATCATTTTCTCAGAAGAACAACTTTTAAATCAAAGTTTATCATAGTTTTTAATTATCCAAACCAAAACAGCCCCCGGTTTCATCACGACGGTGTATATCCGATTTTATGGTGTTCATCGTATTTCTAGGTTTTAAATCATTAAGTTAGCATATCATATAGATATAGAACATGTGTTTAGTTGATTTTAAAAAGTCAAGTTATAAGGATTAACTTTTTTTTGCGAACAAGTTTAGAATTAACTAAACTATGTTCTAGTGATTACAAGTTTAAACCTTCGAATAAGATAGCTTTATATGTATGAATCGAATGATGTTATGAACATCATTACTACCTCAAGTTTTCTGGATAAAGCTACTTGAAATGAGAAAAATAGATCTAGCTTCAAAGGATCCTTGGATGGCTTGAAAGTTCTTGAAACAGAATCATGACACGAAAACAAGTTCAAGTAAGATTTCCACTCGAAATAAGATTGTTATAGTTATAGAAATCGAATCAAAGTTTGAATATGAGTATTACCTTGTATTAGAAAGATATCTTACTGTAAATAATAAAGATTTCTTGAGGTTGGATGATCACTCTACAAGATTGGAAGTAAGCTAGCAAACTTGGAAGTATTCTTGATTTTATGAAACTAGAACTTGTAGAATTTATGAAGAACACTTAGAACTTGAAGATAGAACTTGAGAGAGATTAATTAGATGAATAAAATTGAAGAATGAAAGTGTTTGTAGGTGTTTTTGGTCGTTGGTATATGGATTAGATTTAAAGGATGTGTAATTTTGTTTACATGTAAATAAGTCATGAATGATTACTCATATTTTTGTTATTTTATGAGATATTTCACGCTAGTTGCCAAATGATGGTTCCCACATGTTTTAGGTGACTCACATGGGCTGCTAAGAGCTGATCATTTAAGTGTATATACCAATAGTACATACATCTAAAAGCTGCGTATTGTATGAGTACGAATATAGGTGCATACGAGTAGAATTGTTGATGAAACTGAACGACGATGTAATTGTAAGTATTTTTGTTAAGTAGAAGTATTTTGATAAGTGTATTAAAGTCTTTCAAAAGTGTATGAATACATATTAAAACACTACATGTATATACATTTTAACTGAGTCGTTAAGTCATCGTTAGTCGTTACATGTAAGTGTTGTTTTGAAACCTTTAGGTTAAAGATCTTGTTAAATGTTGTTAACCCATTGTTTATTAAATCAAATGATATGTTAAATTATTACATTATCATGATATCATGATGTATTAATATATCTTAATATGATATATATACATTAAATGTCGTTACAACGATAATCGTTTCATATATGTCTCGTTTCAAAATCATTAAGTTAGTAGTCTTGTTTTTACATATGTAGTTCATTGTTAATATACTTAATAATATGTTTACTTATCATAATATCATGTTAACTATATATATATATATATATATATATATATATATATATATATATATATATATATATATATATATATCCATATATATGTCATCATATAGTTTTTACAAGTTTTAACGTTCGTGAATCGCCGGTCAACTTGGGTGGTCAATTGTCTATATGAAACCTATTTCAATTAATCAAGTCTTAACAAGTTTGATTGTGTAACATGTTGGAAACATTTAATCATGTAAATATCAATTTCATTTAATATATAAAAACATGGAAAAGTTCGGGTCACTAGAGTACCTAACCGTTAAATAAATTTCGTCCCGAAATTTTAAGATGTTGAAAGTGTTGACTAATCTTCTGGAAATAGATGCGGGTATTTCTTCTTCATCTGATCTTCACGCTCCTAGGTGAACTCGGGTCCTCTACAAGCATTCCATCAAACCTTAACAATCGGTATCTTGTTTTGTCTAAGTCTCTTAACCTCACGATCCATTATTTCGACGGGTTCTTCAATGAATTGAAGTTTTTCATTGATTTGGATTTCGTCCAATGGAATAGTAAGATCTTCTTTAGCAAAACATTTCTTCAAATTCGAGACGTGGAAAGTGTTATGTACATTCGCAAGTTGTTGAGGTAACTCAAGTCGGTAAGCTACTGGTCTGACACGATCAATAATCTTGAATGGTCCAATATACCTTGGATTTAATTTCCCCCGTTTACCAAATCGAACAACACCTTTCCAAGGTTCAACCTTAAGCATGACCATTTCTCCAATTTCAAATTCTATGTCTTTTCTTTTAATGTCGGCGTAGCTCTTTTGTCGACTTTGGGCGGTTTTCAAACGTTGTTGAATTTGGATGATCTTCTCGGTAGTTTCTTGTATTATCTCTGGACCCATAATCTGTCTATCCTCCACTTCACTCCAACAAATCGGAGACCTGCACTTTCTACCATAAAGTGCTTCAAACGGCGCCATCTCAATGCTTGAATGATAGCTGTTGTTGTAGGAAAATTCTGCTAACGATAGATGTCGATCCCAAATGTTTCCGAAATCAATAACACATGCTCGTAGCATGTCTTCAAGCATTTGTATCGTCCTTTCGCTCTGCCATCAGTTTGTGGATGATAGGAAGTACTCATGTCTAGACGAGTTCCTAATGCTTGCTGTAATGTCTGCCAGAATCTTGAAATAAATCTGCCATCCCTATCAGAGATAATAGAGATTGGTATTCCATGTCTAGAGACGACTTCCTTCAAATACAGTCGTGCTAACTTCTCCATCTTGTCATCTTCTCTGATTGGCAGAAAGTGTGCTGACTTGGTGAGATGGTCAACTATTACCCAAATAGTATCATAACCACTTGCAGTCCTTGGCAATTTAGTAATGAAATCCATGGTATTATTTTCCCATTTCCATTTCAGGATTTCAGGTTGTTGTAGTAGACCTGATGGTTTCTGATGTTCAGCTTTGACCTTAGAACACGTCAAACATTCTCCTACATATTTAGCAATATCGGCTTTCATACCTGGCCACCAAAAATGTTTCTTAAGATCCTTGTACATCTTCCCCGTTCCAGGATGTATTGAGTATCTGGTTTTATGAGCTTCTCTAAGTACCATTTCTCTCATATCTCCAAATTTTGGTACCCAACTTCTTTCAGTCCTATACCGGGTTCCGTCTTCCCGAATATTAAGATGCTTCTCCGATCCTTTGGGTATTTCATCCTTTAAATTTCTCTCTTTTAAAACTCCTTATTGCGCCTCCTTTATTTGAGTAGTAAGGTTAGTGTGAATCATTATATTCATAGATTTTACTCGAATGGGTTCTCTGTCCTTTCTGCTCAAGGCATCGGCTACCACATTTGCCTTCCACGGGTGGTAACGAATCTCAAAGTCGTAATCATTCAACAATTCAATCCACCTACGATGCCTCATATTCAGTTGTTTCTGATTAAATATGTTTTGAAGACTTTTGTGGTCGGTATATATAATACTTTTGACCCCATATAAGTAGTGCCTCCAAGTCTTTAATGCAAAAACAACCGCGCCTAATTCCAAATCATGCGTCGTATAATTTTGCTCGTGAATCTTCAATTGTCTAGACGCATAATTCCAAATCTGTTGCATTAATACCCAACCGAGACCTTGCTTTGATGCGTCACAAAAAATCACAAATTCATCATTCCCTTCAGGCAATGACAATATAGGCGCCGTAGTTAGCTTTTTCTTCAATAATTGAAACGCCTTCTCTTGTTCATCCTTCCATTCAAATTTCTTCCCTTTATGAGTTAATGCAGTCCAGGGTTTTGCTATTTTGGAGAAATCTTGGATGAATCTTCTGTAGTAACCAGCCAATCCTAAAAATTGACGTATATGTTTCGGAGTTTTTGGGGTTTCCCACTTTTCAACGGTTTCAATCTTTGCCGGGTCCACCTGGATACCTTCTTTATTCACTATGTGACCGAGGAATTGAACTTCTTCTAACCAAAATGCACACTTTGAAACCTTAGCGTACAGTTTTTCTTTCCTCAATATTTCTAGCACTTTTCTCAAATGTTCTTCGTGCTCTTGATCATTCTTTGAGTAAATAAGTATGTCATCCATGAAAATAATGACAAACTTGTCAAGATATAGCCCACACACTCGGTTCATAAGGTCCATGAACACAACTGGTGCGTTAGTCAATCCAAACGGCATAACCATAAACTCGTAATGACCATAACGCGTCCTAAAAGCAGTTTTTGGAATATCATCCTCCTTTACTCGCATTTGATGATATCCAGAACGTAAATCGATTTTCGAATAAACCGACGAGCCTTGTAGTTGATCAAATAAGTCGTCAATTCTCGGCAGTGGATAACGGTTTTTGATGGTAGGTTTATTCAACTCTCTGTAGTCAATACACAACCTAAATGTACCATCCTTCTTCTTAACAAACAAAACAGGAGCTCCCCATGGTGATGTGCTTGGTTGAATGAAACCACATTCTAGTAGTTTTTGCAGTTGGCTTTGCAGTTCTTTCATTTTGCTGGGTGCGAGTCTGTAAGGAGCACGAGCTATTGGTGCAGCTCCTGGTATAAGATCTATTTGAAATTCAACAGATCAATGTGGAGGTAGTCCCGGTAATTCTTTCAGAAATACATCGGGAAATTCTTTTGCGACGGGAACATCATTGATGCTCTTTTCTTCAGTTTGTACTTTTTCGACGTGTGCTAGAACAGCATAGCAACCTTTTCTTATTAGTTTTTGTGCCTTCAAATTACTAATAAGATGTAGCTTCGTGTTGCCCTTTTCTCCGTACACCATTAAAGGTTCTCCTTCTTCTCGTACAATGCCAACTATTACATTAAAACTCCCTAACTCTACTGGTATCAAATCAATCTTAAATATTTCGCTACCCAGTTTAATTTCTCGATTCCAGCATATATAATCTGCTGAAATTAATTTACCGTTTGCTAATTCGAGTAAAAATTTACTATCCAACGGCGTCAATGGACAACTTAATTTAGCACAAAAATCTCTACTCATATAACTTCTATCCGCACCCGAATCAAATAAAACGTAAGAAGATTTATTGTCAATAAGAAACGTACCCGTAACAAGCTCCGGGTCTTCCTGTGTCTCTGCCGCATTAATATTGAAAACTCTTCCGCAGCCTTGTCCATTCGTGTTCTCCTGGTTCGGGCAATTTCTAATAATGTGGCCCGGTTTTCCACATTTATAACAAACTACATTGGCATAAATTGCTCCGACACTACTTGCTCCACCATTACTCATTCCGACACCATTTGTTCATTTCGTTCTGTTAACCCTTGGTCCGTAGACCTCACACTTCGCCGCGCTATAACCATTTCTTTTACACCTGTTGCAAAATTTGGTGCAGAACCCCGAGTGATACTTTTCACACCTTTGGTATAGATGCTTCTGATTGTTGTTGTTGCAGTTGTTATTGTTGTTGGGATGATTGTTGTAGTTGTTGTTGTTGTTGTGCCGTTTGTTGTAGTTGTGATTGATGTTACGATTGTTGGGATAGTTGTTGTTGTTTTGGTGACTCTTATCACCGTTTTCCTCCCACTTTCTTTTGACTAACTTCACGTTGGCCTCTTTGGCCGCCAGTTCTTTAATTCTTCCCTCAATCTGGTTCACTAGTTTGTGAGCTATTCTACATGCCTTTTGTATGGAGGCAGGCTCGTGTGAACTTATATCTTCTTGGATTCTCTCCAGTAACCCTTTCACAAACGCGTCGATCTTCAATTCCTCATCTTCGAACGCTCTCAGACACAATAGGCACAATTCTGTGAATCATCTTTCGTACGAAGTAATATCAAATCCCTGTGTTAGTAACCCTCTAAGTTTTGACTTGAGCTTATTGACCTCGGTTCTGGGACGGTACTTCTCGTTCATCAAGTGCTTGAATGCTGACCACAGTAGTGCGTAAGAAGCATCTTGTCCCACTTGCTCTAGATAGGTATTCCACCATGTTAACGCAATACCTGTGAAGGTATGCGTAGCGTAGTTCACTTTGTCTCCTTCAGCACACTTACTTATGGCAAACACCGATTCAACTTTCTCGGTCCACCGTTTCAATCCGATTGGTCCTTCGGTCCCATCAAATTCTGAAGGTTTGCAGGCAGTGAATTCCTTGTAGGAGCATCCTACACGATTTCTTGCGCCGTTAGCTGTATTGCTAGATTCAGAGTTATTGTTGGTATGTAGCGCGGCCTGTACTGCGGCTATGTTTGAAGCAAGAAAGGCACGAAATTCCTCTTTGCTCATATTCAAGGTGTGTCGAGTAGTCGGTGCCATTTCCTTCAAAATAGTCAAATGAAACAATTTAATCATACAGAATATTAAGAGTAGTCAATAGTATCTCGTAGCATAATATGAACTCATTTATAAAAGCTTTTTCTTCATATTAGCGTTTTATAAGTTTAAATTCGGGTACTACCTACCCATTAAGTTCATACTTAGTAGCTAATATACAATTCAACTACTACAATTCCATATGAAAAATTGATTATAATAATATATCACATACAAATATTCTTCAAACTTACAACTTCGCTATATTACATATAACATGAAATATAGTACACTATGATACAGGACAGTTTTGAAGATAAATCTAGTTAATACGCAAATTGTTCAGCAAAGGAAATAAAGACACGTAATTCATAAGTCCAGAAACAAGTCATGCATTCTGATTTTACTAAGATGACTTCCCATCCTTGGTCTTGTGGAAAATAACCGTTATGACCATTAGCTAGATAGCATGTTGTAATGTCGTCAAAAGGACGAGGGTTTCGTAATGTCCAACAGCCCCGTAATAATCTAAAAACCTTGTTTCTCACCCCAACTACTGAATCCGTCACTTGTGGGAAAGTTTTATTTAAAAGCTGCAATCCAATGTTCTTTTTCTCACTTTGGTAAGAAGCGAACATCACTAACCCGTAAGCATAACATGCTTCTTTATGTTGCATGTTAGAAGCTCTTTCTAATTCACGAAATCCTATGTTGGGATATGTTGAGTCAAATAGGTTCTTAACCCGTAGCGTAAAATTGCATTTGGGTTCCCCGTATTTAACGCTTTAAAGAAAACACGGCGTAACTTAAAGTCTCTCCAATGTGATATACCCCACCTATCAAAGGAAAGCCTTTTATAAACTAAGGCATTTCTGGAAAGTCTTTCAAATGTTTAACAAGTTAATTTCGCCATAACTAAATGTGCTGATGAATTCTGACCAACTCTAGACAAGATTTCCTCAATCATATCCTCTGGTAGGTCTTCTAAAATATTCGGTTGTCTACCCTTAACGTCCATTTTGTTTTTATACTGTAAAATAGACAAGGATTAGATTCGTAATAACAAACAATACAAGCAATTTTTATATAGAACATAAAAGTACAAGCACACTACAATACATTTGTTACACAACATGCTCACACCCCTCTAATCTGAATCACTGGTTTCTTCTTCTTTGGACTTGGTTCTTTTTCCTAATCTTCTAGGGATATATGATGTTCCTCTAATACGAGTCGTCGTTTTCCACATTGGTTTAGAAAAACCTGGTGGTTTAGAGGTTCCCGGGTTATTGTCACAATATTGAAAATACGGGTGTTGACGGTACATATAATGTTCATCGGGGTCGGAATCAGATTTCTCTATTTTGATGCCTTTTCCCTTATTATTTTCTTTTGTCTCATTAAATTGGGTCGGGGTAATTTCTATAACATCATCGGAATCCTCATCAGGATCCGATTCATCGAAAAATTGGTAATTTTCCCAATATTTTGCTTCCTTAGCGAAAACACCATTGACCATTATTAACTTTGGTCCATTGGTTGAGGATTTACTTTTATTTGACCAGTTTTCTGTGGTTCCTACTATTCCCCCCTCCGGAACCTCTTCTTCTTCCGGTTCCTCTTCTTCTGGTTCCTCTTCTTCCTGTTCCGTTTTCTCTTCTTCCGGTTCTTCGGGAACTTGTGAATCTTGCCAATATATATTTGACTCTTAGTTATTATTAGGTGCGTCAATGGGATTTGTGCTAGAGGTAGACATCTATCACACAATATCAAACATGTTAAGAGATTAATATATCACATAATATTTACATGTTAATAATATATAGTTTCCAAAAAATGTTAAGCAATCATTTTTAAAGAAAACACGGTCGAAGTCCAGACTCACTAATGCATCCTAACAAACTCGATAAGACACACTATGTAGTGACCCGTCCTAATCCATCTGGACGAAGTCACCAACATCTGGTCCTATTGCGATGATCGACTCCAAATAATGTCTTTAAAATGAGCAAATGCACAGCGGAAGATTTCTTTCATAACTGAGAATAAACATGCTTTAAAGTGTCAACCAAAAGGTTGGTGAGTTCATAAGTTTATCATAAAACAATAAAATTCATCATTTTGATAGACCACAAGATTTAAATCCTGCATGGTACAAATGGGCCCGAATCCTTTATCCACCTATAATGTACATGCGATATCTTTTAAATTCAGTACAACTTTATCGTGTACGAAATCATCTTTCATAAATCTTAGTAACCGTACACATATCTTGTGCACAAAAAATAACATACACATAACTTGTGTATAAAAATCATTCTCTCGATACATAACATTCATATCAATTGGTGGCAATTATCATGTCCACATAATTCAATGGTGGCAATTATCATGTCCACATAATTCCATGGTGGCAATTATCATATCCACATAATTCAATGGTGGCAATTATCATGTCCACATAATTCAATGGTGGCAATTATCATGTCCACATAATTCAATAATAATCCGCAGAACTTTTGTCTGCATAATAATTCATTCGAGGAATATTTTGCTTGTGTCTATCTCGTCAAAGATTTATAAAGGCATTTCATGTATTCGCAGTTCAAAATGTATTTCAAAAGCATTTAATAAAGCAGTTGTAAAAGTAGCGCATGTATTCTCAGTCCCAAAAATGTAAAGAGTAAAAGGGAGCAAATGAAACTCACAATACGATATTTTGTAGTAAAAATATGCATACAACGGCACTGAACAAGTGCAGGGTTGGCCTCGGATTCACGAACCTATATCATTTGTATATTTATTAATACACATAATCGTAATTGAGCAAATTTGTATATTTAGTTTGTGTATATCTTCAAAGTGATTAAAATCTATTTAATTATATTCATATATTCATATTTAATTATATACATTTTAGTGTTATATTTAAAATCCTTAGTTTGTTATATGTACGTATTTAAATAATATAAGTAAGTTTGATTTATATAGTTATGTGAAATATTAGTGTAATTATAGTATATGTAATAAGTATATTATATGTACAAAATATTTATTTGCTTAAAAAGATAGTTTTTGATAATAATAATAATGATGTACTAACAATAATAATTTTATTAATAATTATACTAATAATTAGTAATTCACTTAAATTATAATTTCATTCATAGTTTTTAAATCCGCATTTTTATATATATATTCTTATAATCTTAATGAGAATATATTTGAAACTTTTTATTGTCATATTCATAATACTTTTAGTAATATTGATCACACTACTACTGATAATAATAATAATAATAATGATAGTAAGATATTATTTTTAATGATAATAATAGTTTTAATCAAGAACGACAGGTTTGAAAATAAAGTAAATTTAGTGATAATGGTAGTAATAATAATACTAATAATGATAATAATAATCATAATCTTAATGATAACAATAATTATAATTGTATTTATAATTATGATAATAATAATAAAAGGTAACTAATACTTATTAATAACATTAATAATAATAATAATAATAACAATTATACCAATAATAATAACAATAACAATAATCATAATATTAATAATAATAACAATTATAATAATAATAATAACTTGTGTAGTTAAAACTACCTTCAAAAAATCTTTTTAAAAAGAAATGGCGTGAACCGAACTCAAACCCGTGACCTTCTGCTCACCCACAACACGCCTCACCACTCTTCTGTATTTGTGTTTCTGATTTATATTTGTTTCATAATTTATTTACTTATTCTCTGCCTCATCCCAAATTAATCATGGCCCAACAAACAATTTATTCTCTCGGCCCAATGTAACAATCAAACATCACGGCCCAGTTATCAATTTCACAACCCAAGATTAACTAACCTATCTAAATAGCCCATGTTGTTGTAATTTAAATAAATAAATAAAAAACGCTGCAGGTCAGAATTGAACTCGTGACCTTGTGCATACCCACGACCACCTTAACCACTCAACCATTGGTATTTTTCTGAAATAAGTTGCTCCAATTTAATATAACCCTTACTGTTGCCTTTATCTAAATCATCATCATCATTCATCTTCGCATCATAACATCATCATGTTTATTCAATATCATCTTCTTCCATCGATCAAGTCTTCATCTATCATAATCATCCTATCATTGTTCTTCATGTTAATCATGTCTCATTATCATCGTTCACCATCAATGGCATCGTTCCTTCCCATTTATTTTTGTTGAAAATCCGTAACCGTAGAACTCTTCTGTACAAAAGACGAACTGTAGCAGTAGCTTAAACATCTGGATATCATTGTATGGAGGTATATACAGTAGCATACATGATGGCAGTTTAGTTTGAGTATAACAAGAAATTAAATAGGTTTGATAGTTTTAATGAAGATAGTGAATAGAATGGTGAGTTTTGGAGATGGTGGAGGTGTTTGTTTTACGGTCATAATCATAAATGAAATGGTGATGGTTACCAATGGGTGATTGCCGGTGAGTGATGGTAGCAGTGAGGTAGCAATGGAGTTGGTTCTCCGGTTATGTGGGTGGTTGTGGGTCTCGGTTGTAATAGGAAATCGAGCTGGAAAAGAAAAAAAATATAGTGGTGGCGGATGAAGGTGTGTGTTCTTCACAATGGAGATTCAGAAGAGAGGGTGAGAAATAGAGAGGTGGTGATCGTGGTGGTTCTCTGGTGGTGATCAAAGGTGGTGGCGGTTACGGTGGTTCACGGAGGTGGTGATCATTGATGAAGATGATGATGGTTCTCGTGGTTGTCTTTGATGAAGAGGGTGATGATGCAGCTTTGATTGTAGTTGATATCAAATAATAATAGACTGGTTTCCTTCTCTTATAACTCTAATACATATTATATGTATATAGAATAAGTTTACAGATTGTTTGCAAGGCTCCAAAAAAATAATAATACATATAAATATAATAATAATAATAATAATAATAATAATAATAATAATAATAATAATAATAATAATAATAATAATAATAATAATAATAATAATAATAATAATAATAATAATAATAATAATATAATAATAATAGTTACTAAAACGTGTGAAGAAAAGAAAAAAGATCTTGCCGACAGTTTTTAGGGGTACTATTTCGGGTCCATTGCTAAACAGTTGAAGTATAAAAGTGCCCCTAAAAATCTCAAATTTTTAGATTAAATATATTTAATTATTTCACTCATTAACTGTTTGATACCTGATTAAAAAGGTTCGATAATTATTTATTTTCTGTTCCAATTTATATGTACGGAGTACTAATATTTAAACTTAAAAAGGTAAAAATATTTTTAACAAATCTAACATTTTCGTAATCGATTTACAGTTCAACTTTTATTTTAGTCCTTCATGAATATGTAATATATCTATATTAAAACTAACAAAACGTTAACCGAGTGCTACTGACGTTTACTAATTAGACTCGAAATCATTTATTTTTAATATATTCTCTTTCTATATATAAAGAGTTTTAAATAGCAAGTTTAACTACTAAATAAATATATTATATATCTTTAAACCATTGAATTTAACATAATTTATATATTTAAAAGTAATATTTATGTACATATTTATATATATAAATATATATCTATATATTTATAATAATAGTTTTCATTACATCGCATATTATTTTTCATATTTATTTTCAACAATTAAATCATATATTATTTCAAATAATATCTTCAAATTAATGTATATGTATCTATTTATATATAGTTGTTCGTGAATCGTCGAGACTGGTCGAATGTCAATTGAATATACAAAACAGTTCAAAGTTTTTGAGACTCAACTTTACAGATTTTGCTTATCGTGTCAAAATCATATAAAGATCAAGTTTAAATTTGGTCGGAAATTCCCGGGTCATCACACACTAATGCAAATTTTCTGGTTCTCTAAAACCAACCCTCGGATACCAACTGAAATGTCCCGTTCATATTGATTATAAACGTTCCATATTAATTGATTTCGTTGCGAGGTTTTGACCTCTATATGAGACGTTTTTCAAAGACTGCATTCATTTTTAAAACAACCATAACCTTTATTTTATCAATAAAGGTTTTAAAAAAAACATTACGTAGATTATCAAATAATGATAATCTAAAATATACTGTTTACACACGACCATTACATAATGGTTTACAATAGAAATATATTACATCGACATATGTTTCTTGAATGCAGTTTTTACACAATATCATACAAACATGGACTCCAAATCTTGTCCTTATTTTAGTATGCAACAGCGGAAGCTCTTAGTATTCACCTGAGAATAAACATGCTTTAAACGTCAACAAAAATGTTGGTGAGTTATAGGTTTAACCTATATATATCAAATCGTAATAATAGACCACAAGATTTCATATTTCAATACACATCCCATACATAGAGATACAAATCATTCATATGGTGAACACCTGGTAACCGACATTAACAAGATGCATATATAAGAATATCCCCATCATTCCGGGACACCCTTCGGATATGATATAAATTTCGAAGTACTAAAGCATCCGGTACTTTGGATGGGGTTTGTTGGGCCCAATAGATCTATCTTTAGGATTCACGTCAATTAGGGTGTTTGTTCCCTAATTCTTAGATTACCAGACTTAATAAAAAGGGGCATATTTGATTTCGATTCAACCATAGAATGTAGTTTCACGTACTTGTGTCTATTTTGTAAATCATTTATAAAACCTGCATGTATTCTCATCCCAAAAATATTAGATTCTAAAAGTGGGACTATAACTCACTTTCACAGATATTTCCTTCCTCTAAAATAAGACTTGGCCACGGATCGATTCACGAACCTATACAAATATGTACATATATATCAAAGTATGATCAAAATATAATTACAACCATTTTTATTATGTTTTAAAGATTTGAGTGTATTAAGTCAGCTGTCCTCGTTAGTAACCTACAACTAGTTGTCCACAGTTAGATGTACAGAAATAAATCGATATATATTATCTTGAATCAATCCACGACCCAGTGTATACACGTCTCAGGCTAGATCGCAACTCAAAGTATATATATTTTTGGAATCAACCTCAACCCTACATAGCTAACTCCAACATTACTGTATATAGAGTGTCTATGGTTGTTCCAAATAATATATATACATGGGTCGATATGATATGTCAAAACATTTGCATACGTGTCTATGGTATCCCAAGATTACATAATATATTAGAGTATATGTATAATACAATATAAGTTAGCTAGGATATGATTTGTATAGATTTGTTAAACATTTCCCGTAGCTAAAAAGATCAAAAATATCCAATCTTGTTTTACCCATAACTTCTTGATTTTAAATCCGTTTTAAGTGAATCAAATTGCTATGTTTTCATATTGAACTCTAATTTAAGAATCCAAAAAGAAAAAGTATAGCTTTATAGTCGGAAATTTAAGTTACTTGTCAATTACTAAAGAGGTAGTCATTTCCGTCGAAAGAACGACATCATGATGACCATTTTGAAAAACATACTTTCACTTTGAGTTTAACCAAGATTTTTGGATATAGTTTCATGTTCATATGAATAATCATTTTCCCAGAAGAACAACTTTTAAATCAAAGTTTATCATAGTTTTTAATTATCCAAACCAAAACAGCCCCCGGTTTCACTACGACGGCGTATATCTGATTTTATAGTGTTCATCGTGTTTCCAGGTTTTAAATCATTAAATTAGCATATCATATAGATATAGTACATGTGTTTAGTTGATTTTAAAAGTCAAGTTAGAAGGATTAACTTTTGTTTGCGAACAAGTTTAGAATTAACTAAACTATGTTCTAGTGATTACAAGTTTAAACCTTCGAATAAGATAGCTTTATATGTATGAATCGAATGATGTTATGAACATCATTACTACCTCAAGTTTTCTGGATAAAGCTACTGGAAATGAGAAAAATGGATCTAGCTTCAAAGGATCCTTGGATGGCTTGAAAGTTCTTGAAGAAGAATCATGACACGAAAACAAGTTCAAGTAAGATTTCCACTCGAAATAAGATTGTTATAGTTATAGAAATCGAATCAAAGTTTGAATATGCGTATTACCTTGTATTAGAAAGATATCTTACTGTAAATAATAAAGATTTCTTGAGGTTGGATGATCACTCTACAAGATTGGAAGTAAGCTAGCAAACTTGGAAGTATTCTTGATTTTATGAAACTAGAACTTGTAGAATTTATGAAGAACACTTAGAACTTGAAGATAGAACTTGAGAGAGATTAATTAGATGAAGAAAATTGAATAATGAAAGTGTTTGTAGGTGTTTTTGGTCGTTGGTATATGGATTAGATATAAAGGATGTGTAATTTTGTTTACATGTAAATAAGTCATGAATGATTACTCATATATTTGTAATTTTATGAGATATTTCATGCTAGTTGCCAAATGATGGTTCCCACATGTTTTAGGTGACTCACATGGGCTGCTAAGAGCTGATCATTGGAGTGTATATACCAATAGTACATACATCTAAAAGCTGTGTATTGTACGAGTACGAATATGGGTGCATACGAGTAGAATTGTTGATGAAACTGAACGAGGATGTAATTGTAAGCATTTTTGTTAAGTAGAAGTATTTTTATAAGTGTCTTGAAGTCTTTAAAAAGTGTATGAATACATATTAAAACACTACATGTATATACATTTTAACTGAGTCGTTAAGTCATCGTTAGTCGTTACATGTAAGTGTTGTTTTGAAATCTTTAGGTTAACGATCTTGTTAAATGTTGTTAACCCATTGTTTATTAAATCAAATGAGATGTTAAATTATTACATTATCATTATATCATGATGTATTAATATATCTTAATATGATATATATACATTAAATGTCATTACAACGATAATCGTTATATATATGTCTCGTTTCAAAATCATTAAGTTAGTAGTCTTGTTTTTACATATGTATTTCATTGTTAATATACTTAATGATATGTTTACTTATCATAATATTATGTTAACTATATATATATCTATATATATGTCATCATATAGTTTTTACAAGTTTTAACGTTCGTGAATCGCCGGTCAACTTGGGTGGTCAATTGTCTATATGAAACCTATTTCAATTAATCAAGTCTTAACAAGTTTGATTGCTTAACATGTTGGAAACATTTAATCATGTAAATATCAATTTCATTTAATATATAAAAACATGGAAAAGTTCGGGTCACTACACTATATATATAATTAATAAGTATATTAATAACTTGTTATGTGTATACACCTATAACGTGAAGGTTATAATTAAAGATAGCATATAAAGACTACAAACATCACTGCTACATGTGGACTAGGTTGATCCTTATTGCCTTATGGGAATCGCTTGTGGATCTCGAATGCCAAGACTTAGATTCTGGTCAAGAGTCCTGGGCTTCCGGTAACAATAGATCATTTGTGTGACTTGTATGTTAGCAACGAAGTTTGGGCAAGATTGTACAACATCTTTGTTAAGAATTATAACCTGAACATTCTTAAACTAGAAGCTTACTATAAGTTGAAGCTTTCCACAAATAGTAAGTTTCCAAAAATAGAAACTTTTGAGAAATAGGAACTTTTCTCGAAAACCGTCACTGTTAATATAGTTTGCTATATTAATAAACAAACTTTATTTCTGTTAGACATTAACTAATTAAACGTTATCTCTAGGTTGAGATCTCCGATTACACAATCTGTTCATACTACTTGCGTGGAATTACTTACTTGCTACTAAGGTGAACTTCATAGCCCCTCTTTCTACTATTTCTTAACTGTTTTATAAACTTTGGGGTGAGACACGTGCTTGCTTTTAAATGATTTACAATTTAGACACAAGTACCTAAACTATTTGATATGCAATTTCGTGATACTTTTGTTAAACATATATCTATTGTTACATGCAAATCCCGGCCATAATATCGTTAATTGCTGGAATGAAATTTTGCAAGCTTAGTTATTGTGAGTAGGCCTATTGAGAGTGACGTCTCTACCCATTGGCGTGATCGTCAAGGGGGTACATAATAATGATTGCCGACACCCGTACAGTGTCAGGGGTTAATGTTTAGTTCGATATTATAACTCATGGCATATTGAATATTTTGATATTTTGAATTAAATCTTGTGGTCTAAAACTTATTATGATTATTAAACCTATGATGTTCACTCAACCTTTGTGTTGACATTTTAAGCATGTTTGTCTCAGGTGAAGATTAGCTTGTATGATGCCCTATGATGCTTAGTTATGTAGTGACCCGAACTTTTCCATGTTTATATATATTAATTGAGATTGATATTTACATGATTAAATGTTTCCAACATGTTAAGCAATCAAACTTGTTAAGACTTGATTAATTGAAATATGTTTCATATAGGCAATTGACCACCCAAGTTGACCGGTGATTCACGAACGTTAAAACTTGTAAAAACTATATGATGACATATATAAGGATATATATATATAGTTAACATGATACTATGATAAGTAAACATATCATTAAGTATATTAACAATGAACTACATATGTAAAAACAAGACTACTAACTTAATGATTTTTAAACGAGACATATATGTAACGATTATCGTTGTAAAGACATCTAATGTATATATATCATATTAAGAGATATTAATACATGATAATATCATGATAATATAATAATTTAAAATCTCATTTGATATTATAAACATTGGGTTAACAACATTTAACAAGATCGTTAACCTAAAGGTTTCAAAACAACACTTACATGTAACGACTAACGATGACTTAACGACTCAGTTAAAATGTATATACATGTAGTGTTTTAATATGTATTTATACACTTTTGAAAGACTTCAATACACTTATCAAAATACTTCTACTTAACAAAAATGCTTACAATTACATCCTCGTTCAGTTTCATCAACAATTCTACTCGTATGCACCCGTATTCGTACTCGTACAATACACAGCTTTTAGATGTATGTACTATTGGTATATACACTCCAATGATCAGCTCTTAGCAGCCCATGTGAGTCACCTAACACATGTGGGAACCATCATTTGGCAACTAGCATGAAATATCTCATAAAATTACAAAAATATGAGTAATCATTCATGACTTATTTACATGAAAACAAAATTACATATCCTTTATATCTAATCCATACACCAACGACCAAAAACACCTACAAAAACTTTCATTCTTCAATTTTATTCATCTAATTGATCTCTCTCAAGTTCTATCTTCAAGTTCTAAGTGTTCTTCATATATTCTACAAGTTCTAGTTACATAAAATCAAGAATACTTTCAAGTTTGCTAGCTCACTTCCAATCTTGTAAGGTGATCATCCAACCTCAAAAAATCTTTGTTTCTTACAGTAGGTTATCATTCTAATACAAGGTAATAATCATATTCAAACTTTGGTTCAATTTCTATAACTATAACAATCTTATTTCAAGTGATGATCTTACTTGAACTTGTTTTCGTGTCATGATTCTGCTTCAAGAACTTCGAGCCATCCAAGGATCCGTTGAAGCTAGATCCATTTTTATCTTTTCCAGTAGGTTTATCCAAGGAACTTAAGGTAGTAATGATGTTCATAACATCATTCGATTCATACATATAAAGCTATCTTATTCGAAGGTTTAAAATTGTAATCACTAGAACATAGTTTAGTTAATTCTAAACTTGTTCGCAAACAAAAGTTAATCCTTCTAACTTGACTTTTAAAATCAACTAAACACATGTTCTATATCTATATGATATGCTAACTTAATGATTTAAAACCTGGAAATACGAAAAACACCGTAAAACCGGATTTACGCCGTCGTAGTAACACCGCGGGCTGTTTTGGGTTAGTTAATTAAAAACTATGATAAACTTTGATTTAAAAGTTTTTATTCTGAGAAAATGATTTTTATTATGAACATGAAACTATATCCAAAAATTATGGTTAAACTCAAAGTGGAAGTATGTTTTCTAAAATGGTCATCTAGACGTCGTTCTTTCGACTGAAATGACTACCTTTACAAAAACGACCTGTAACTTATTTTTCCGACTATAAACCTATACTTTTTCTATTTAGATTCATAAAATAGAGTTCAATATGAAACCATAGCAATTTGATTCACTCAAAACGGATTTAAAATGAAGAAGTTATGGGTAAAACAAAATTGGATAATTTTTATCATTTTAGCTACGTGAAAATTGGTAACAAATCTATTCCAACCATAACTTAATTAACTTGTATTGTATATTATGTAATCTTGAGATACCATAGACACGTATACAATGTTTCGACCTATCATGTCGACACATCTATATATATTTCAGAACAACCATAGACACTCTATATGTGAATGTTGGAGTTAGCTATACAGGGTTGAGGTTGATTCCAAAATATATATAGTTTGAGTTGTGATCAATACTGAGATACGTATACACTGGGTCGTGGATTGATTCAAGATAATATTTATCGATTTATTTCTGTACATCTAACTGTGGACAACTAGTTGTAGGTTACTAACGAGGACAGCTGACTTAATAAACTTAAAACATCAAAATATATTAAAAGTGTTGTAAATATATTTTGAACATACTTTGATATATATGTATATATTGTTATAGGTTCGTGAATCAACCAGTGGCCAAGTCTTACTTCCCGACGAAGTAAAAATCTGTGAAAGTGAGTTATAGTCCCACTTTTAAAATCTAATATTTTTGGGATGAGAATACATGCAGGTTTTATAAATGATTTACAAAATAGACACAAGTACGTGAAACTACATTCTATGGTTGAATTATTGAAATCGAATATGCCCCTTTTTATTAAGTCTGGTAATCTAAGAATTAGGGAACAGACACCCTAATTGACGCGAATCCTAAAGATAGATCTATTGGGCCTAACAAACCCCATCCAAAGTACCGGATGCTTTAGTACTTCGAAATTTATATCATATCCGAAGGGTGTCCCGGAATGATGGGGATATTCTTATATATGCATCTTGTTAATGTCGGTTACCAGGTGTTCACCATATGAATGATTTTTATCTCTATGTATGGGATGTGTATCGAAATATGAAATCTTGTGGTCTATTATTATGATTTGATATATATAGGTTAAACCTATAACTCACCAACATTTTTGTTGACGTTTTAAGCATGTTTATTCTCAGGTGATTATTAAGAGCTTCCGCTGTCGCATACTTAAATAAGGACGAGATTTGGAGTCCATGCTTGTATGATATTGTGTAAAAACTGCATTCAAGAAACTTATTTTGTTGTAACATATTTGTATTGTAAACCATTATGTAATGGTCGTGTGTAAACAGGATATTTTAGATTATCATTATTTGATAATCTACGTAAAGCTTTTTAAAACCTTTATATATGAAATAAAGGTTATGGTTTGTTTTAAAAATGAATGCAGTCTTTGAAAAACGTCTCATATAGAGGTCAAAACCTCGCAACGAAATCAATTAATATGGAACGTTTTTAATCAATAAGAACGGGACATTTCAGTTGGTATCCGAGCGTTGGTCTTAGAGAACCAGAATTTTGCATTAGTGTGTCTTATCGAGTTTGTTAGGATGCATTAGTGAGTCTGGACTTCGACCGTGTTTACTTGAAAAATGATTGCTTAACAAATTTTGTTGGAAACTATATATTTTTAACATATGAATATTATGTGATATATTAATCTCTTAACACGTTTGATATTATGTGATAGATGTCTACCTCTAGAACAAGTCCCATTGACTCACCTAATAATAATGAAGAGTCAAATGTAAATTGGAATGATTCGTGGACTGATTCACAAGTTCCCGAAGAGGAACCGGAAGAAGAGTCAGAACCGGAAGAAGAATCAGAACCGGAAGAAGAATCGGAACCGGATGAAGAAATAGAACCGGTGGGGGAAATAATAAAACATTTAAGTAAAAGAAAATCCTCAACCAACCGACCAAGGTTAATTATGGTCAATGGTGTTTCCGCCAAGGAAGCAAAATATTGGGAGGATTACCAATTCTCCGATGAATCGGATTCCGACGAGAATTCCGATGATGTTATAGAAATTACCCCAACTGAATTTAAAAAGGCAAAAGAAAATAATAAGGGAAAGGGCATAAAAATAGAGAAATCTAATTCCAACCCCGATTAACTTTATATGTATCGTCAACCCCCGAAGTCCTTAAGTTGTAACAATGACCCGGGAACCTCTAAACCACCAGGTTTTTCTAAACCAATGTGGATTACGACGGCTCGTATTAGGGGAATATCATATATCCCTAGAAACTTGGCAAAACGAACCAAAACCGAAGAAGAAGAAACAAGCGAGTCGGAATAAGATAGTTGTATTCGTGTGGTGTAATATATGTAATATAGTGTGCTTATGCTTTATGATATATGTAAAAATTGCTTGTATTAATAAGTATTTTTTTTATGAATCTAACTCTTGTCTATTTTACAGTATAAAAACACAAAATGGATAGACAACCCAATATTTTAAGAGACCTACCCGGAGACATGATTAATGAAATCTTGTCTAGAGTCGGTCAGAATTCTTCGGCACAACTATTTAAGGCGAGATCAGTTTGTAAGACATTCGAAGAACGTTCCAAGAATGCCTTGGTTTATAAAAGGCTTTCATTCGAAAGATGGGGGATATCACATTGGGAAATCCATAAGTTACGATGTGTTTACTTTGACGCATATATTGCGGGGAACCCAAATGCTATTTTACGCAATGGGTTAAGAAATTATTTTGACTCAATATATCCGAATATTGGACTTCGTGATTTAGAAAAAGCGGCTAACATGCAACATAAAGAAGCATGTTATGCTTACGGATTAGTAATGTTCGCTTCTCACCAAAGTGAGAACAAGAACATCGGGCTACAACTATTAAACAAAACGTTCCCACAAGTGACGGAGTCGGTAATTGGGGTAAGAAATGAGGTTTTTAGATTGTTACGGGATTGTTGGACATTACGTAACCCTCGTCCCTTTGACGACATTACAACACGCTGTCTTATCAATGGCCATAACGGTTATGTTCCACAAGACCAATGATGGGAAGTAATCCTAGTAAAACCAGAATGCATGACTTGTTTCTGGACGTATGAATTACGTGTCTTTATTGCCTTTGCTGAACGACTTGTGTACTAGCTAGAATTATCTTCACAACCATCTTGTATCAAATTTATTGTGTGCTATATTTCATGCTATATGTAAAATAAGCGGTATTGTAAGTTTGTAAAATATTGTGTAAAAGTTTGAACGCGAAATATTATTATAATCAGTTTTTCATATAGAATTGTAGTAGTTGAATTGTATATTAGCTACTAAGTATGAACTTAACGGGTAGGTACTACCCGAATTTAAACTTATAAAACGCTAATATGAAGAAAAAGCTTTTATAAATGAGTTCATATTATGCTACGAAATACTATTAACTACTCTTAATATTCTGTATGATTAACTTGTTCCATTTGACTACTTTGAAGGAAATGGCACCGACTACTCGACACACCGTGAATATGAATGAAGAGGAATTCCGTACTTTTCTAGCTTCAAACATAGCCGCAGTACAGGCTGCGCTACATACCAATAATAACCTTGGATCTAGCAGTACAGGAAATCGTGTAGGATGCACCTACAAAGAATTCACTGCCTGCAAACCTTTGGAATTTGATGGAACCGAAGGACCGATCGGATTGAAACGGTGAACCGAGAAGGTCGAATCGGTGTTTGCCATAAGTAAGTGTACTGAAGAGGAAAAAGTGAAGTACGCTACGCATACCTTCACAGGTTCTGCGTTAACATGGTGGAATACCTATCTAGAGCAAGTGGGACAAGACGATGCGTACGCACTATCGTGGTCAGCATTCAAGCACTTGATGAACGAGAAGTACCGTCCCAGAATCGAGGTCAATAAGCTCAAGATAGAACTTAGAGGGTTACGAACCCAAGGATTTGATATTACCACGTACGAAAGATGATTCACAGAATTGTGCCTATTGTGTCCGGGAGCATTCGAAGATGAGGAAGAGAAGATCGACGCGTTTGTGAAAGGATTACCGGAAAGAATCCAAGAAGATATAAGTTCACACGAGCCCGCCTCCATACAACAGGCATGTAGAATGGCTCACAAACTAGTGAACCAGATTGAAGAAAGAATTAAAGAACAGACTGCTGAAGAGGCCAATGTGAAGCAAGTCAAAAGAAAGTGGGAGGAAAACGGTGATAAGAATCACCAATACAACAACAACAACAACAACAACTACAACAATCATCCCAACAACAATAATAACCGCAACAACAACAACAACAACAATCAGAAGCAGCTATGCCAAAGGTGTGAAAAGTATCATTCGGGGTTCTGCACCAAATTTTGCAACAAGTGTAAAAGAAATGGTCATAGCGCGGCGAAGTGTGAGGTCTACGGACCAGGGGTTAATAGAACGAAAGGAACAAATGGTGTCGGAACGAGTAATGGCGGAGTAAGTAGTGTCGGAGCAAGTTATGCCAATGTAGTTTGTTATAAATGTGGAAAACCGGGCCACATTATTAGAAATTGCCCGAACCAGGAGAACACGAATGGACAAGGCCGCGGAAGAGTTTTCAATATTAATGCGGCAGAGGCACAAGAAGACCCGGAGCTTGTTACGGGTACGTTTATTATTGACAATAAATCTGCTTACGTTTTATTTGATTCGGGTGCGGATAGAAGCTATATGAGTAGATATTTTTGTGCTAAATTAAGTTGTCCATTGACGCCTTTGGATAGTAAATTTTTACTCGAATTAGCAAATGGTAAATTAATTTCAGCAGATAATATATGTCGGAATCGAGAAATTAAACTGGTTAGCGAAACATTTAAGATTGATTTGATACCAGTAGAGTTAGGGAGTTTTGATGTGATAATCGGTATGGACTGGTTGAAAGAAGTGAAAGCAGAGATCGTTTGTTACAAAAATGCAATTCGCATTATACGAGAAAAAGGAAAACCCTTAATGGTGTACGGAGAAAAGGGCAACACGAAGCTACATCTTATTAGTAATTTGAAGGCACAAAAACTAATAATAAAAGGTTGCTATACTGTTCTAGCACACGTCGAGAAAGTACAAACTGAAGAAAAGAGCATCAATGATGTTCCCATTGCAAAAGAATTTCCCGATGTATTTCTGAAAGAATTACCGGGATTACCCCCACATCGATCCGTTGAATTTCAAATAGATCTTGTACCAGGAGCTGCACCAATAGCTCGTGCTCCTTACAGACTCGCACCCAGCGAGATGAAAGAACTACAAATCCAATTACAAGAACTTTTAGAGCGTGGTTTCATTCGACCAAGCACATCACCGTGGGGAGCTCCTGTTTTGTTTGTCAAGAAGAAAGATGGTACATTCAGGTTGTGTATCGACTACCGAGAGTTGAACAAACTTACCATCAAGAACCGCTACCCACTACCGAGAATCGATGACTTATTTGATCAACTACAAGGCTCGTCTGTTTATTCAAAGATTGACTTACGTTCAGGGTATCATCAAATGCGGGTGAAAGAAGATGATATTCCAAAGACTGCTTTCAGAACACGTTACGGTCATTACGAGTTTATGGTCATGCCGTTTGGTTTAACTAATGCACCAGCTGTGTTCATGGACCTTATGAACCGAGTGTGTGGACCATACCTTGACAAGTTTGTCATTGTTTTCATTGATGACATACTTATTTACTCAAAGAATGACCAAGAACACGGTGAACATTTGACAAAGGTGTTAGAAGTATTGAGGAAGGAAGAATTGTACGCTAAGTTTTCAAAGTGTGCATTTTGGTTGGAAGAAGTTCAATTCCTCGGTCACATAGTGAACAAAGAAGGTATTAAGGTGGATCCGGCAAAGATAGAAACTGTTGAAAAGTGGGAAACCCCGAAAACTCCGAAACAGATACGCCAGTTTTTAGGACTAGCTGGTTACTACAGAAGGTTCATCCAAGACTTTTCCAGAATAGCAAAACCCTTGACTAAATTAACGCATAAAGGGAAGAAATTTGAATGGAATGATGAACAAGAGAAAGCGTTTCAGTTATTGAAGAAAAAGCTAACTACGGCACCTATATTGTCATTGCCTGAAGGGAATGATGATTTTGTGATTTATTGTGATGCATCAAAGCAAGGTCTCGGTTGTGTATTAATGCAACGAACGAAGGTGATTGCTTATGCGTCTAGACAATTAAAGATTCACGAACAAAATTATATGACGCATGATTTGGAATTAGGCGCGGTTGTTTTTGCATTAAAGACTTGGAGGCACTACTTATATGGGGTCAAAAGTATTATATATACCGACCATAAAAGTCTTCAACACATATTTAATCAGAAACAACTGAATATGAGGCAGCGTAGGTGGATTGAATTATTGAATGATTACGACTTTGAGATTCGTTACCACTCGGGGAAGGCAAATGTGGTAGCCGATGCCTTGAGCAGGAAGGACAGAGAACCCATTCGAGTAAAATCTATGAATATAATGATTCATAATAACATTACTACTCAAATAAAGGAGGCACAACAAGGAGTTTTAAAAGAGGGAAATTTAAAGGATGAAATACCCAAAGGATCGGAGAAGCATCTTAATATTCGAGAAGACGGAACCCGGTATAGGGCTGAAAGGATTTGGGTACCAAAATTTGGAGATATGAGAGAAATGGTACTTAGAGAAGCTCATAAAACCAGATACTCAATACATCCTGGAACGGGGAAGATGTACAAGGATCTCAAGAAACATTTTTGGTGGCCAGGTATGAAAGCCGATGTTGCTAAATACGTAGGAGAATGTTTGACGTGTTCTAAGGTCAAAGCTGAGCATCAGAAACCATCAGGTCTACTTCAACAACCCGAAATCCCGGAATGGAAATGGGAAAACATTACCATGGATTTAATCACTAAATTGCCAAGGACTGCAAGTGGTTTTGATACTATTTGGGTAATAGTTGATCGTCTCACCAAATCAGCACACTTCCTGCCAATAAGAGAAGATGACAAGATGAAGAAGTTAGCACGACTGTATTTGAAGGAAGTCGTCTCCAGACATGGAATACCAATCTCTATTATCTCTGATAGGGATGGCAGATTTATTTCAAGATTCTGGCAGACATTACAGCAAGCATTAGGAACTCGTCTAGACATGAGTACTGCCTATCATCCACAAACTGATGGGCAGAGTGAAAGGATGATACAAACGCTTGAAGACATGCTACGAGCATGTGTTATTGATTTCGGAAACAGTTGGGATCGACATCTACCGTTAGCAGAATTTTCCTACAACAACAGCTACCATTCAAGCATTGAGATGGCGCCGTTTGAAGCACTTTATGGTAGAAAGTGCAGGTCTCCGATTTGTTGGAGTGAAGTGGGGGATAGACAGATTACGGGTCCAGAGATTATACAAGAAACTACCGAGAAGATCATCCAAATTCAACAACGGTTGAAAACCGCCCAAAGTCGACAAAAGAGCTACGCTGACATTAAAAGAAAAGATATAGAATTTGAAATTGGAGAGATGGTCATGCTTAAAGTTGCACCTTGGAAAGGCGTTGTTCGATTTGGTAAACGAGGGAAATTAAATCCAAGGTATATTGGACCATTCAAGATTATTGATCGTGTCGGACCAGTAGCTTACCGACTTGAGTTACCTCAACAACTCGCGGCTGTACATAACACTATCCACGTCTCGAATTTGAAGAAATGTTTTGCTAAAGAAGATCTCACTATTCCGTTAGATGAAATCCAAATCAATGAAAAACTTCAATTCATCGAAGAACCCGTCGAAATAATGGATCGTGAGGTTAAAAGACTTAAGCAAAACAAGATACCAATTGTTAAGGTTCGATGGAATGCTCGTAGAGGGCCCGAGTTCACCTGGGAGCGTGAAGATCAGATGAAGAAGAAATACCCGCATCTATTTCCAGAAGATTCGTCAACACCTTCAACAGCTTAAAATTTCAGGACGAAATTTATTTAACGGGTAGGTACTGTAGTGACCCGAACTTTTCCATGTTTATATATATTAATTGAGATTGATATTTACATGATTAAATGTTTCCAACATGTTAAGCAATCAAACTTGTTAAGACTTGATTAATTGAAATATGTTTCATATAGGCAATTGACCACCCAAGTTGACCGGTGATTCACGAACGTTAAAACTTGTAAAAACTATATGATGACATATATATGGATATATATATAGTTAACATGATACTATGATAAGTAAACATATCATTAAGTATATTAACAATGAACTACATATGTAAAAACAAGACTACTAACTTAATGATTTTTAAACGAGACATATATGTAACGATTATCGTTGTAAAGACATCTAATGTATATATATCATATTAAGAGATATTCATACATGATAATATCATGATAATATAATAATTTAAAATCTCATTTGATATTATAAACATTGGGTTAACAACATTTAACAAGATCGTTAACCTAAAGGTTTCAAAACAACACTTACATGTAACGACTAACGATGACTTAACGACTCAGTTAAAATGTATATACATGTAGTGTTTTAATATGTATTTATACACTTTTTAAAGACTTCAATACGCTTATCAAAATACTTCTACTTAACAAAAATGCTTACAATTACATCCTCGTTCAGTTTCATCAACAATTCTACTCGTATGCACCCGTATTCGTACTCGTACAATACACAGCTTTTAGATGTATGTACTATTGGTATATACACTCCAATGATCAGCTCTTAGCAGCCCATGTGAGTCACCTAACACATGTGGGAACCATCATTTGGCAACTAGCATGAAATATCTCATAAAATTACAAAAATATGAGTAATCATTCATGACTTATTTACATGAAAACAAAATTACATATCCTTTATATCTAATCCATACACCAACGACCAAAAACACCTACAAACACTTTCATTCTTCAATTTTATTCATCTAATTGATCTCTCTCAAGTTCTATCTTCAAGTTCTAAGTGTTCTTCATATATTCTACAAGTTCTAGTTACATAAAATCAAGAATACTTTCAAGTTTGCTAGCTCACTTCCAATCTTGTAAGGTGATCATCCAACCTCAAGAAATCTTTGTTTCTTACAGTAGGTTAACATTCTAATACAAGGTAATAATCATATTCAAATTTTGGTTCAATTTCTATAACTATAACAATCTTATTTCAAGTGATGATCTTACTTGAACTTGTTTTCGTGTCATGATTCTGCTTCAAGAACTTCGAGCCATCCAAGGATCCGTTGAAGCTAGATCCATTTTTATCTTTTCCAGTAGGTTTATCCAAGGAACTTAAGCTAGTAATGATGTTCATAACATCATTCGATTCATACATATAAAGCTATCTTATTCGAAGGTTTAAAATTGTAATCACTAGAACATAGTTTAGTTAATTCTAAACTTGTTCGCAAACAAAAGTTAATCCTTCTAACTTGAATTTTAAAATCAACTAAACACATGTTCTATATCTATATGATATGCTAACTTAATGATTTAAAACCTGGAAATACGAAAAACACCGTAAAACCGGATTTACGCCGTCGTAGTAACACCGCGGGCTGTTTTGGGTTAGTTAATTAAAAACTATGATAAACTTTGATTTAAAAGTTGTTATTCTGAGAAAATGATTTTTATTATGAACATGAAACTATATCCAAAAATTATGGTTAAACTCAAAGTGGAAGTATGTTTTCTAAAATGGTCATCTAGACGTCGTTCTTTCGACTGAAATGACTACCTTTACAAAAATAACCTGTAACTTATTTTTCCGACTATAAACCTATACTTTTTCTATTTAGATTCATAAAATAGAGTTAAATATGAAACCATAGCAATTTGATTCACTCAAAACGGATTTAAAATGAAGAAGTTATGGGTAAAACAAAATTGGATAATTTTTATCATTTTAGCTACGTGAAAATTGGTAACAAATCTATTCCAACCATAACTTAATCAACTTGTATTGTATATTATGTAATCTTGAGATACCATAGACACGTATACAATGTTTCAACCTATCATGTCGACACATCTATATATATTTCGGAACAACCATAGACACTCTATATGTGAATGTTGGAGTTAGCTATACAGGGTTGAGGTTGATTCCAAACTATATATAGTTTGAGTTGTGATCAATAATGAGATACGTATACACTGGGTCGTGGATTGATTCAAGATAATATTTATCGATTTATTTCTGTACATCTAACTGTGGACAACTAGTTGTAGGTTACTAACGAGGACAGCTGACTTAATAAACTTAAAACATCAAAATATATTAAAAGTGTTGTAAATATATTTTGAACATACTTTGATATATATGTATATATTGTTATAGGTTCGTGAATCAACCAGTGGCCAAGTCTTACTTCCCGACGAAGTAAAAATCTGTGAAAGTGAGTTATAGTCCCACTTTTAAAATCTAATATTTTTGGGATGAGAATACATGCAGGTTTTATAAATGATTTACAAAATAGACACAAGTACGTGAAACTACATTCTATGGTTGAATTATTGAAATCGAATATGCCCCTTTTTATTAAGTCTGGTAATCTAAGAATTAGGGAACAGACACCCTAATTGACGCGAATCCTAAAGATAGATCTATTGGGCCTAACAAACCCCATCCAAAGTACCGGATGCTTTAGTACTTCGAAATTTATATCATATCCGAAGGGTGTCCCGGAATGATGGGTATATTCTTATATATGCATCTTGTTAATGTCGGTTACCAGGTGTTCACCATATGAATGATTTTTATCTCTATGTATGGGATGTGTATCGAAATATGAAATCTTGTGGTCTATTATTATGATTTGATATATATAGGTTAAACCTATAACTCACCAACATTTTTGTTGACGTTTTAAGCATGTTTATTCTCAGGTGATTATTAAGAGCTTCCGCTGTCGCATACTTAAATAAGGACGAGATTTGGAGTCCATGCTTGTATGATATTGTGTAAAAACTGCATTCAAGAAACTTATTTTGTTGTAACATATTTGTATTGTAAACCATTATGTAATGGTCGTGTGTAAACAGGATATTTTAGATTATCATTATTTGATAATCTACGTAAAGCTTTTTAAAACCTTTATCTATGAAATAAAGGTTATGGTTTGTTTTAAAAATGAATGCAGTCTTTGAAAAACGTCTCATAGAGAGGTCAAAACCTCGCAACGAAATCAATTAATATGGAACGTTTTTAATCAATAAGAACGGGACATTTCAAGTTAGCTGTTGCATTGGAGTCCACATATTAGACTTATCATTTGTTATTTACATATGAGTTTCATTATGTAACACATTATTATGTTTCCGCTGCAAATCAAACTTTGTTAAAACGTCTCATTTAGAGTTGTTCTCGTTTATACATACTTGTGTTGTGATATTGTGAAGTCATATTTCCCCCGCCCTATTTGGTGGTATGACATAATACCTCTTCAGATTGAGGTTCACCAAGTTTGATTGGAAGTGATCTGTGTTTGTTGAATTCTCCATGTTGAGGATCGGATGACATTGATTGATTAGGAGTTGGTTGAATGGTTGGTTTGGGAAACCTTGGTGCAGGTTCACTGGTGTATTCCTGAGTGACAAACCGATCAAATTCATTCAACTCTTCCTCGTCCGGAGCTTCTAAGTTTACAAAATTTTCTTTAGTGAATGCTCTTTCAATGACAGTGGTAGGTTGGGGTTTCAGTTTTCTGAAGTACTCTTCCTCTTTTTTTTCAGATTTTAGAATGATAAGTTATGGTGCGGATGTGATGATTGTTTCGGAATGTGAGGTGATGGATTCGATGTCGGGACTCGTGTACACCACCATAGCAAGAGTGGTTTCTGCTGAGGTAACCACTGCTTCGGACATTTTGATTTTGGTTTCTACTTCTTCTTCTTTGACATCAACAAACATAACTTCATCGATATCATCTTCATCATCAGAGTTTATTGTAATCACATCATGTCCTTCCGGGGCAACATCATCTTTTTCTACTGTGTATTCGATCCCTTCGACCATTCCTTCAGGCACATCAGAGTCATCAACAATTTCTTTCCCTTTTCTGGAAGAGCTAGGTGGAGTTTGTGTTTGATTGAGTGATATGCACAGTGGATCTTCCTCCGATATTCTCCCCCTCATGTTGGCCGCCGGAATTGGGGTCTTCATGTCACCGGGAGGAAGATGGTTGATCAACATGACACGAAATCGGTTCTAGGACAGGAGGGTAGTTCGGGATTAGTTGAAGAGAGTTGAGAAGGCCAATAATAGCTTTTCTGATGTAGTCATCCTTAGAAATATTGACAGAGAGAAGGTGTAACACGAATAGAGAACCAGGATGTTATAGAGAACCAGGTTTGCATCTTTATGTGTGCCTTACTTACTAGCTAGGGTGCCTTAGCAATCTAGGAAACTATAACCTTTCCTGCCTTAGACTTAAAGCACTTAGGATTGCCTTATAATCTTAACAACTTTGCTTTAATAATCTTGGCTTAAAATTCTAATCAAAGTCTCTTTCCTAATGTTAGGATGTCAAGCGTTAATCAAACCAACAAAACAACTCTCTTCAAACCATCCGAAGTAATGGCTCACTTCAAACCTGCCACCGAAGAAGATACCGGATACTCTTCAACTGCAAGAATAGTCCGAAGCCCTCTTTATGGTCCTGACTCACCACCTTTGAACTACAGCCCAAACACTCTCCAAGATTCATCTAAGTCTCCCAAATACCACCCGACTCCAAGATCAGAAAGTAAAGGGAAACGCCCTGCTGATTTTAAAGAAGATGGTCTATCTAAGAAAAGAGCCCGATCTCCTTCCTACGATAACTATAACGCCATGTGTGAAATCACGAATCTACGAAGGGAAACGCCCTGCTGATTTGATGGCTTGCTTCGCCATGTTGCAAGGGTCGAGGCTCGAATGGATGAAAAAGACCTAGCGATCAAGAAACTATTGGAGGAGAATGTTGAGTTAAAGAAAGAGATAAAGTTGGTGAAATATGAAAGTGAAAGAAGTGCCCGATGGGGGAAGCAATCTCTCGCTTATCTGAGAGAAGATGTCGACTATAGATTGAAGATGGAGGAAAACCGTGTCAAACACCAACTTGATCTAAGAGACTACGAATGCAATGTAGTCAATAGTAGTGTTACTAATCTCTATGATAATCTCGAGTTCCTTTACGAGAAGGAAAAGGCAAAGAATGAGAAAGTAGATAAGTTTATGAAGGAGGCTGAGAAGAAGGAGTGAACCCGACATTTGTTTTGTTTTGTTTTGTTTTTCCATTCTTTTATTTCCTAATTATGTAAAGACTTTGCCTAAAACTATTTATATATCCAACTCGTGTAATAAAAAGGCTTATATAATGCCTCATTTCTAATAATATAAAGTGTTTTATTTATATCATGTTGATATCAATACTTTATCTTTATCATACTTGTAATTGCTCAAACTTATGACTTTTATGTAGTGAAGCATCATGGCTCGCACAGCTACCGTTAACAACATTGTGTTGACTAATGAGCAATTTCAACAATTACTTGCTGCCGCCCAAGGCAACGTCCAACCTAATCACGTTAACAATCAACCAAAACCTTGTTCTTACAAGGACTTTATGAACTGCAACCCTCCCGCTTTCAAGGGAAGTGAAGAGGCCGTTGAACTAGTCCGATGGTTTAAAAAACTAGAGTCCATCTTCCATGTCTGCAACTGCAGGGACAATGACCGAGTTAAATATGCCACTAGTTTATTAGCTGGCAATGCTCTGACTTGGTGAACCGCTCATACTAAGTCTGTGGGAATCGATAATGCTAATGCAACCCCATAGGATGAACTTAAAGGCATGATGGTTACTAAGTTTTATCCTAGAAGTCAACTCCAAAAGCTTGAAGCCGAGTTCTGGGAACTCAAAGTTAAGGGTACCGACATTGAAAGCTACACTAATCATTTTCTTGAGCTTTCTACCTTGTGTCCTAAAATGTTTCCTATTGAGCCGAGAAAGATCGAAAGATACATTGAAGGTCTCCCTAAGGATGTTTAGGGAAATGTTATCGCTGCTGAGAAAGTTACCCTCGATGCCATGATTTTCATGGCTCAAAATCTGATGATGGCCAAAAGAAGAAGAGCTTTGGCTAGTAAGCAAGTTGATACTAAGAGTAGTGATGGTTAAAGAAAATTTGAGCCGTCTCAGGGTTCAAACCAGAATATTGCTAAGAAGCCTGCTGATAGTACTAGGACCGGTTATATAGGGACTAAGCCTTATTGTGCTCGTTGTGAAAGGCACCACCCGAGGCGGTGCACTACTACTTGTTCTTTATGTAAGAAAGTGGGACATGTAGCTAAGACTTATAAGACTCCTCCGAAAGATAAAGCTGTTATTCCTTCTAAAGCTCCTCCTACTTGTTACACCTGCGGAGAGAAGGGGCATATTATTCCTCACTGCCCTAAGAAGAAAGATACCCCTGCTACTGGAGACAATACCACCAATGCGAAAAGCCGTGCGTTTGTCATAACGGCTGAGGAAGCTCGTGAGGAATATGAAGTCATTACGGGTACATTTCTTGTCAATAATTGCTACGCAAACATTTTATTCGATACGGGTGCCGATAAGAGTTACATGTCTAGTGGATTTTATACCTTATTCACTGAGAAACCACAACCCCTAGAAACTAAACTAGTAGAGGTAGCGAACGGAAAAGTTATGAAAGTTGATCACATCTATAAAAACTGTAATCTAAAGCTAGCCAACCAGGAATTTAAGATTGACCTTTTGCCGGTCGAGTTAGCAAGTTTCGATGTCGTAGTCAGAATGGACTAGTTACGTCCATTACATGCTGCAATCTTGTGTTTTGATAAGACCGTTAACATTCCGTTGGGAAATAGAGAGACTCTCATCATTCAAGGCGACAAGAGTGGTTCCAAGCTCAACATCATTTCATGCATCAAAACCCGTAAATACCTTATGAAAGGTTACCCAGCGATATTAGCTCATGTTAAGATAGTCGAACCAAAGGAAAAGCTTGTTGATGACGTGCCGGTGGTTAGAGATTATCCTGATGTATTTCCTGAAGATCTTCCTGGTCTTCCATCTCCTCGACAAGTCGAATTTCAGATCGATTTATCTCCTGGTGCTGCTCCTGTTGCTAAAGCACCATACCGTTTACCACCTTCTGAAATGAAGGAACTTTCCAACCAACTCCAAGAACTATTGGATAAAGGTTTCATTCGTCCAAGCTCGTCCCCATGGGGAGCTCCTATTCTATTTGTTAAAAAGAAAGATGTTACGCTTAGGATGTGTATTGATTACTGCGAACTCAACAAACTTACTATCAAGAACCGCTATCCATTACCGCGTATTGATGATCTATTTGACCAACTTCAAGGGTCGAGTGTTTATTCAAAAATTGATCTGAGTTCCGGTTATCACCAACTTAGGGTCAAGGAATCCGTTATTCCTAAGACTTCTTTTCGTACTCGTTATGGGCACTATGAATTTTGTGTCATGCCTTTTGGCTTAACTAACGCTCCTATCGTGTTCATGGATCATATGAATTGTGTCTGCAAACCATATCTCGACAAATTTACCATTGTTTTCATTGACGACATCTTATTCTACTCAAAGAGTGAGAAAGAACATGAGCAGCATTTGCGCATTATTCTTGAACTCTTACGAAAGGAACAACTCTACGCTAAGTTTTCAAAGTGCGAGTTTTGGCTCAAAACCGTACAGTTCCTAGGACATGTTGTTGATAGTAACGTAATACATGTCGATCCAGCTAAGATTACCGCTATTCAATACTGGGAGATACCAAGGACTGCGGAGCATATTCGTCAATTTTTGGGACTTGTCGGTTATTATCGAAGATTCATAAAAGATTTTTCCCTCCTTGCTAAACCCCTTACAAAGTTAACTCACAAAGGGAAGAAATTTGAGTGGTCTGAAGAACATGAATCTGCATTTATGGTTCTGAAGGAGAAATTGACTACAGCCCCGATTCTATCTTTACCTGAAGGCTCTGACGATTTTGTTGTTTACTGTGATGCCTCAAAGCAAGGCTTTGGTTGTGTTTTAATGCAACGTGAAAAGATTATTGCCTATGCATCTAGACAGTTGAAGAAACATGAGAAGAATTATACCACACATGACCTAGAATTAGGAGCCGTGGTATTTGCATTAAAGATATGGAGACATTATCTATATGGTATCAAGTTTACGGTGTATACTGACCATAAAAGTCTTCGACACATCTTTGATCAGAAACAGCTAAATATGAGACAAAGTCGATGGCTTGAGTTATTGAACGATTATCACTGTGAGCTGAAATATCATCCTTGCAAGGCGAATGTAGTTTCCGATGCCCTTAGTCGAAAAGACAATGTTAGAAGTGTTCGTGCTTTAAACCTGAAAATCAAATCAAATCTTATATCACGAATCTGTAAAGCTCAACTTGAAGCTATTAACCAACACTTATCGAAGGTGAAGGACCTATCGGTTTCGAGAACCAACTCCAAGTGAAATCTAATGGTACACGGTACTTTGGTAACAGAATTCGGGTTCCTCGCTTCGGTAATCTCCGTGATCTATTCTTGGACGAAGCTCATAAGACTAGGTACTCTATCCATCCCGGTTCTAGTAAGATGCATCACGATGTGAAGGAATTTTACTGGTGGCCTAACATGAAAGCCGACATTGCTACGTATGTTAGTAAGTGTCTCACTTGTTTGAAAGTCAAGGCTGAACATCAAAAGCCTTCTGGTCTGTTGACACAACCCGATATCCCGCAGTGGAAGTAGGAATGTATCACTATGGATTTCGTTAATAAGTTGCACAAGACTTTAAACGGTAACGATACTATTTGGGTCATAGTTGATCGTCTTACTAAATTTGCACATTTCTTACCCATCAAGGAAACCGACAAGATGGAGAAATTTGTGACGACCCGGAAATTTCCGATCAAATTTAAACTTTAATCTTTATATGTTTTCGACACGATAAGCAAAGTCTGTAATGTTGCATCTCAAAATTTTTGAACTGTTTTCATGAATTCATTTGGCCTTTGACTATTCCCGGCGATTCACGAACAAATACTGTAAATAAATATATACATATATAGATATATATAAAAATAAACATAGGAGTATATATATTAATTGGAATTAATAAAATATAATTTAATCAGTTGAATTGAAAATGTAAATGTCATTAGTTACTATTATTATTAAAAATTTCATTATTTACATTGTTATTAATAATTATAATTATCATTGTTAATAATATTATATATTATCATTAGTAGTATAAGTATTATTACAAAAGCTATCATTTATATTGTTAATATTAATATTATCATTTTTGTAATTATGATTTTTAGTTATTAATATGATTATTATTATTATTACTAGTATTATTTTGATATTATTATTATTAAATATCCTTATTATTAATTCTATTATTATTATTATTACTAATTATTTAATAGTATTATAATTTTTAAAATTAATTACTAAAATTAAGTTAATATATATAGAGTCATATACATAGTGAATTCAGTTTCACATCTCTATCCCACTGTATTTAATTTTTGATCTTGTCTCCAATCTGTTAGATGTCAGTATCTAATTTATCAGTACAATACAAAATTCATTCATTATATAGACACTGCATTTCGAGAAAGAACTAAACCAACAAAATTCATGAAATAAAGCTCGACACCTCTGTTCTTCATCTTTTTAACCATATTTTGATTTTGAATGAATTTTCAAAATGTAATAATACAGTTTTGTTAGGAATCATCTATCTAAACTATCTGTAAGTTTTCAATCCTCAATTCTTTCTATTAATCTCTAATTTGAGAGTTAAAGTTTTGGGTTTTAAAAGTCAACTAAGTGTTCTTGAATCAAATTCGAGTTTCTTTTGATGTTTCCAGTTAATTTGATGATCCATAAAGATTATAGGAATGATTTGCAACATAATTCATGTTGTAATCATAATCTATAACATTCTTAATTTCAAAACCAACTTTTGAGCTCATGTGTTCTTGACAGTGATATACACTAACTTGAATTCGAAACAAATTTCAAAAACTAAAATTGCAGAGTTGTTAGGAATCATTTACTTAAACTTCCTGTAAAATCTTAAGTTCCAATTCTTAATAACGAAGTCGAATTTGCGAGTCAAAGTTATTTTGTCAAAAGTCAACCAATTTGTTCATCGAGAAATTAGAGCTCGTTTTGATGTTTCAAGTTCAATTGACGATTTCAATAGTTTTTAGGAATGATTTGAAACATGTTTCATGTTGTAAAGATTGTCCGAAACGAACTCAAAAATTGAAAACAAAATATTTTTTTTTCTTGGCTACTAGCAAGCAGTAGGATTTTTTTGTTTTTTTTCTCTCATTTTTTTTATATCATTAACACATTTTTTTTTCATGTTGTTTACAAGTCATAAATGAAAACCAGAATGCGTTATTTTGATTTTTTTTTAAGTTCCATGGTTGAATTGATTTAAGGTAGAAGATGAAGAAGATGATTCAAGTTGAAATAGATATTAGATATATATATTTGGGTTGCATAATAAATAAGAAAGACATGAATGACAGAATGGTTAAGGGTGGGTGAGCGAGAGGTCTCGGGTTCAAATCCGGTTCTGGACATATTTTTTTAGAAAGGCTTTTGAAGGTAAATTTCATTACAAAAATTATTATTATTATTATTATTATTATTATTATTATTATTATTATTATTATTATTATTATTATTATTATTATTATTATTATTATTATTATTATTATTATTATTATTTTTATTGTTACTAAAATTATAATCTTTATCATTATCATTATTATTAATATATGTATTATTACTATTATTATGATTAGGATTATTATTATAATCAAAATAACATAAAGTATTATTATTATTATTAATATTAGTATTAGTATCATTATGTACTTATTAGTATTTTTAGAATCATTATTAACATATGTACTATCATTATTATCATTATCATTCTTATTATTAGTATTATCATCATTAATAAAGTTATTATCAGTAGACTATAATTAGTAAAATCATTAATATCAAAACAATCATTTTTAACAAATAAGATATTTGGTACATAAAACCTACTTATTATATATACTACAACTATATTAATAATCTATATAACTATATACAAGACATATTAACATCTCTTATATAAATACCGACATACAACAAATTTGATATTTTTAATATAATACTAAATATATACATGGATATATTAATATAACTAAATGTATAGATTCTAATCATTTTAAATATATATACAATAAATATATATAACGTATACTTTAAGATATAAAATAAGTATATATTTTTAAATGGAATTTAATATACATTATATAAACTACAAACACATAAATAATATATAATTAATAAAGGAAATTATGTGATTTCCATTATATGTTTTAATAGATATACAATTGATATAGGTTCGTGAATCCGAGGCCAACCCTGCATTGTTCAGTTGTTTAATGTCGTTATACGTATTTTTACTACAAAATACATTAGGTGAGTTTCATTTGCCTTTTTACCCTTTATATTTTTGGGCTGAGAATACATACGCAATTTTTATAAATGTTTTACGAAATAGACACAGGTAATCGAAACTACATGATATGGTTGAATTATCGAAATCGAATATGCCCCTTTTTAGTCTGGTAATCTAAGAATTAGGGAACAGACACCCTAATTGACGCGAATCCTAAAGATAGATCTATTGGGCCTAACAAACCCCATCCAAAGTACCGGATGCTTTAGTACTTCGAAATTTATATCATGTCCGAAGGAGGATCTCGGAATGATGGGGATATTCTTATATGCATATTGTTAATATCGGTTACCAGGTGTTCAATCCATATGAATGATATTTTTGTCTCTATGCATGGGACGTATGTTTATGAGAAATGGAAATATGAAATCTTGTTGTCTATTAAAATTATGAAATGATGATTTATGTTAAACTAATGAACTCACCAACCTTTTGGTTAACACTTTAAAGCATGTTTATTCTCAGGTACGAAAGAAATCTTCCACTGTTCATTTGCTCATCTTAGAGATATTACTTGGAGTCATTCATGACATATTTCAAAAAACGTTGCATTCGAGTCGTTGAGTTCACCAAGATTATTATTAAGTCAATAATAGTAAAATATATTACGAAATGGTATGCATGTTGTCAACTTTCGATGTAATGAAAGATTGTCTTTTCAAAAACGAATGCAATGTTTGTAAAATGTATCATATAGAGGTCAAGTACCTCGCGATGTAATCAACTGTTGTGAATCATTTATAATCGATATGGACTTCGTCCGGAATGATTAGGACGGGTCTCTACAAAATTATCACAACTCTATATTAAAGAAATTGTCTCACGTCATGGAGTTCCTATCTAAATTATTTCTGATCGCGACAGTCAATTCGTTTCTAGATTCTGGAACTTTGCAATCTGCTCTTGGAACTCAACTTGACATGAGTACAGCCTATCATCCGTAAACTGATGGTCAAAGTGAACAAACCATCCAAATAATGGAAGATATGCTACGTGCTTGTGCAATCAATTACGGCAAAGGTTGGGATAGGCACTTGCCTTTAGCTGAATTTTCTTATAACAAAAGCTATCATTCAAGTATTAAGGCTGCACCTTTTGAAGCCTTATACGGACAGAAATATAGATCCCCATTGTGCTGGGATGAATTAGAGGACAGACATTTAACTGGTCCTGAAATTATTCATGAAATTACCGAAAAGATCGTCCAGATTAAGCAACGATTATAAACTGCCCGCAGCCGACAAAAGAGCTATGCTGATAAGCATCGAAAGGATATAGAATTCCAAGTTGGAGATAAAGTCATGTTGAAAGTATCCCCTTGGAAAGGTGTCGTCCGCTTCGGTAAACGAAGTAAACTCAGTCCACGATATGTTGGACCTTTCACAATCACTCAAAGAGTCGGTCCCGTGGCATACCGATTAGAATTACCAACTGAGCTTAGCCAAGTACATGATGTGTTTCAGGTCTCGAATCTTAAAAAGTGTCTTGCTGATGACACACTTGTTATTCCTTTGGATGATATCCGCATTCATGAGCAAATGCACTTCGTTGAAGAACCTATAGAGATCATGAATGAAGAGGTCAAACATGTAGTGACCCGAACTTTTCCATGATTATCTCATGATTATATATTAAATGAAATTGATATTTACATGATTAAATGTTTCCAACATGTTAAGTAATCAAACTTGTTAAGACTTGATTATTTGAAATGAGTTTCATGTAGACAATTGACCACCCAAGTTGACCGGCGATTCACGAACATTAAAACTTGTAAAAACTATATGATGATATATATATGGATATGTATATAGCTAACATGATATTATGAAAAGTAAGTATCTCACAAAGTATATTAACAATGAGTTATATACATAAAATGAGACTATTGAATTATGAAACTCGAAACAATATATATAACGATTATTGTTATAGCAACGCCATACTAAATACATATGTATCATATTAAGATATATTCATTGTTGGTGATTTGTGTCACCAATACGATTTAAGTGTAATGGGATTAATTTGTTAACCAAAATAACCTTGATAAATATTGAACAAGTTTGGGAAAGTGTGGAGTGCACACTTGTTTGAACTTATCGTAATTATGACGGGGGTTCGAGGGCAGCGCCCCCCATAGCAGGGTCCAAGAGGTGGCAACCCCTGGCGGGGTCCAAGGGGCAGAGCCCCTGGCTGGGATCGTTAACTTTGATTTAAAGCTTTCAACAACATTAAATGAGATCATTAACTTAAAGCTTTCAAAAACAACACTTACATGTAACGACTAACGTTGACTTAACGACTCAGTTAAAATGAATATACATGTAGTGTATTAAGATGTATTATCTAACGACCCGTCCTAATCCATCTGGACGAATACATTACATTTGGATACATCGCGAGGTACTTGACCTCTATATGATACATTTTACAAACATTGCATTCGTTTTTAAAAGACAAACTTTCATTACATCGAAAGTTGACGGCATGCATACCATTTCATAAAATATCCAACTATAATTGTCTTAATAATAATCTTGATGAACTCAATGACTCGAATGCAACGTCTTTTGAAATATGTTATGAATGACTCCAAGTAATATCTCTAAAATGAGCAAATGCACCGCGGAAGATTTCTTTCATACCTGAGAATAAATATGCTTTCAAGTGTCAACCAAAAGGTTGGTGAGTTCATTAGTTTATCATAATCAATCATTTCCATAATTTTAATAGACCACAAGATTTCCTTTATCCAATAATCATACACTCGCAAGTGTTTAAAAATCATTCATATGGATTGAACACCTGGTAATCGACATTAACATAATGCATATAGAATATCCCCAAAACAGAAATCCATCTGTATAATATAAACTTGAAGTACTAAAGCGTACCATTTTCCAGTATGGGGGGAGTTTGTGCTCGTAGATCTACCTTTAGGGTTCCCGTCAATTAGGGTGTCTATTCCCTAATTCTTAGGCTACCAAGCTAAAAGGGGTGATATTCGATTCGATAATCCAACCATAGAATGTAGTTTCGATTACTTGTGTCTATTTCGTAAAACATTTTTAAAATCAGCGCATGTAATCTCAGTCTCAAAAATATATATTGCAAAAGCATTTAAAAAGGGAGCAAATGAAACTCACAATACAATATTTTGTTGTAAAAATATTTACACGACGATACTGAACAATGCAGGGTTGGCCTCGGATTCACGAACCTATATCATTTGTATATTCATTAATATATATAATTGTAATCGAACAAATATATATGTATTTATTATTATATATTTGTTATTAGTAATATAATTATTTATATTTAATAATTTATAGGTTTCATTTTTTATATAAACATATTCATTTTATATAAAAATATTAATATAGTTAAGTTGTGTTTATTAAATATATTTTTATATTAAAAAATATCTTTATTTGATATATTAATATTACTAGTAATAATAATGGTGATGATGATAAT